>NC_054059.1:35530633-35846980 GCF_017639655.2 Falco naumanni
TTATATAACAATGGAATTTGTCATGATAGCAGTTCTGTTTAACATCAGTAAGACAGTATATGATTCAACAGAGAAAGCCATAATGACATTAAAAGAACCTAAAATATTGTGGATCCCTCGCTATCTGTGAAAAGCGTATCTATTAAGTACATTTAACAGTTCAGATTACAAAAGTACAGGCTGAATTATAGCTAAAAGGAGCAGCAAGTCTATAGCTCCAGTGGGTCAGGATCTAGACCCCAATAATTAATAAATGTAGCAGTTGTACAACTTTGGACTTTGTAAATGCTGCAAGAGCACAATTAAATGCAGGAACATTGGGCAAGAATGTCACAGAGAAGACTTGCGGTTCTCCCAGACTGCTGTTAGATATACTTGATGGCAATTGCACCACAACCTCTGGGCTTCCGAAATCAATATGCAGGCCTGTGAAGAGTGCAAGATGAGAGGCACGTTGCCAGAGTACACACAAGGAGCTCCATTCATGGCTTGCACCCAGGCCACTGCCGATTCTGTCACTGCCAGGGTGTCTTCAGTAAACTCAGATCCCTAGAGAACACTGCAGGCTTCACTGTCTTACAGGGCAGGGTAGGAAGTGTAGGAAACCTAAGCAATGCCTTAGGTTTTCCCCATGTAAACTACAATCTGCTGCCAAGAGGAGAACAGGAATTCCAGCTGACTTCATGCATCACCAGTTCCTTATGATCCTCATTATTTTTTTTTTTTTTGCTGTCATCAAACTGGGCTGTACAAAGAAACTCAAGGGTGGAGGCAGACCATGGTAATTTCCTTGTCCACTGAGGTTTTGAGACCCTGCATAAGAAAATCTTCCACTGTTAAAGCTGGAAAACAGCATTAGCAAATGTATTTCTCTCCCTGCTGTATATTATAATGTGGCCTAAAGTTCCACCAGAATCCAAAAATTATTTATGTTTCTAAGCATCCCACATGCTTGTGAATTGTAACAGCAAAAGCTAAATGCACCTGCCAGCGGTTTTCAATGCCCATCGAAAATATTGCTCTATTTCCCCTTCCCCTCCCCAAAAGCCCTTGCTTCTAAACCATTTGCAATACTGCTAAGGAATTATAACTGCAGCACCAGACACTACATGACAGCTGTTTGAACAGAAATACTAATTGCTTTCATATTTAATTAGCTATTGTTTAAATTAAAAATACCAACAAAACAGTCACAGCAGGCTCATTTTAACAGGAGGTTTATTGGTCCAGGCACTAGCTCAAAGAGCAGCAGGCATTGGATTCATGCACTAGCTCGCTCTGGTCCTGAGAACTGCCAGTGCATTCCTCTCAACAGCTGCTGGTTCATCCCACTGGCCTGATCTTCTTCCTAATGGCCTTTTTCCTCCTGAAAGGGCAGAAACCGAGAGACGTCATCCAAGGCAGGGGGAAATTTTCTCCTCTGTCCTTAGATATTAATAATGCAGATGCCCAGAATCACTTTATTAAAAGAGGGGAGTGATAGCCCTACTTATTCAGCTGAGGAGTGTTGTACTTCTGTGCCATGGGGCAGCATGTCCGTGCTACTCGGGGCTGCCCACTTTAGCAGAAACAGTCTGCTTCTACACATAAGAGCATTTGGCCCCAGGAAATTGTGATTATTTGTGTGATTTTTTCCAATTTGAAGTGACTGAAATGACACAGTGGCTGTGTCACAAGGAATGGTACTTTAATATCAGGAGGGTGATGGTATGTGCTCTGCACTCTGCAAGGTGGTTTGGGGCTGTGACGCCTGTCCTATTGGACATGGGAGCTGGCTTCACCGCAATCTCATATCGCTTATATGAAATTGTCTCTGGGGCTTACTATCCCCAGGTTGACCCTAGGTGTCATTTTTGGAAGACAACAAGCTCAGGTGAAAGGACATTTAACTGGCTTAGATGAAGAAGGGAACAGGTTCTGGAAGCAAAGAGGAAACCTGAGTTATTTGATCATGTCAATGAACACATGTTGTGTAGAGACGCTTACAAAACATAACTCGCTCTCATAAGGTCCGCTACAGGTTTGGGTACAAGAACCTGTTTTCTCTATTCAATTTAAAGAGACTAGACTAGTTTAGGTGTAAATACCTATGCTGCGGAAATCCAGAGCTTGGCAGGATGAATGCCAAGCAATGTGCCATAGAAAAGACTGTTCTCAGAGGCTGTCTCTCTCTGACGTGCTTAATCTTCCCCCCACTCCCTTTGCCTCAGATGGGAACACTGCAAGCTTCACTCCAGGCAACAGGAGAGATGCACAGCTGGTGCAAAGGCAGTGCAGGACCCCAGCGTAGTGTGTAGTGTACAGTGTGGATGTCCCAATAGTGGCAGTCAATCGCAGACGTCCAGAGTTGTTTCCCTGAATGTGGAGATTCTGGATTATTATGTGCTTGAGATATCACCAAATGGCAATTATGGCATTTTTCAAATTGAATGTGGTGCTGCACAATGACTCTCATTCCCATCTTCTTCCTAGTGACATCTACAGAAGTTATTATTAATATATTTCAAACTGCTTTGCCAGCTGCATGACCATTCACTTTGCTGACTCTCAAAGATGCTGGCAAGTATATTGCAGGTACAACTGTTCACTTAAGTATTTGTGTGAATTTTTATGTAAGATTCCCTTTCTGCTGATATTCATGAAAAGAAAATTGTCTCACCCAAATATACATGAAAATCAAATATTTAACTGTTGCAAACACTGCCAAGGACAATTTTGTTTAAAATGTGTGCAAATATTCATGACAAATGTTTTGTGATATTCAGCTCTGAATAATTAACAATGCTTAAATTGCAACACATGTAACAAAACCTATTAGTTCTAATAAGTCAGTACAGTGGAATTAATCAGGTTTTCATTTAAGCAAATGTATTACAAACTAAATTGTTTCATAAGCTGTCAAATGCATAGAAGCACAAAAAAAAATTTGCATTTTTTTTAACTACGAAGTACTAGGGTGGTGCATAGTGTTCAGGGTTTGATTCAGGTACAGACTGGGAACCCAGCTCACATGTGAGGGCAGTGGTGCTTAGAAAGGGACTTTGTGGTGAGATCTCTCACTCATAACCTCAGCTGTCGGAAAAATCAGGGTGGCAATGAGCTGTCTCAAGCTTCCTGTAAAATCAGTGGAGGCTGCAGAAACATTTGCTCTTCCCCGGGACAGGCATCTATGACAGGTGGAATGAATTGCAGTCTGGAGGTTCCTGTCACTCTCCATTAACTATAAGAGGTGCCTTAGCAGCTCATTTAGGCTAGACACCTACAAGACAGATAGAATTAGGTGATATGAATCTCTTCCATTACAGATCCCAAACAACAAACTTGAATTAGGTGAAATGAACTCACCTCTAGTTGGCATTTCCAAGAGACTGTAAGGCAATTGCATGTCCTGCTGAGATTTTTCTTTAGAAATCCCTGCCTTGGTTATTATATGCCATATTTTTTATGCCTGCAAAAATATGACAATCCCCTTGCCACAATCATGATCTTGGTATGAAGGTCAAAATAAATAATGATGGATTTATTAAAATCTGATTTTGTGAGTGAAATGTGCACTTAAGTATTGGAATGTTTTTCTTTAAAAAAACAAGTTTCTAGTCTCCATGTTTTTTAAAGAAAAGAAGTTTGAAAATATATCCCAAGTATCTCTCAATACTCAAAGTAAAAACACAAAAACAAACAAAAAAAGAACAGCACCCCCCACTTTGATTGACTTGAAAGATATTACAATTTTACGTATTCTCATGATTTCTAAGTCACCCTCATGACTTTTGGGGACCTGACCCATGATGTTTTAGTATTTATGGTTGGAACTACTAAGACAAAAATACACTTACTCATTGGGGCTTGTGAGAATGCATTTCTTTTTCTAAAGGCAAAATACACATGCATTATATTATTCATTTGAAAAGTATAATAGGCAGAATCAAGGAAATGCTCTGGCATTGATGCATGACTTCATGCTGAATGCATACACTGTAAATCTTCACAAAATCCATGAACAGAGTACATAAAGGAAAGCAAATGCAAAACAATTTTCCCTATACTGCATTATCGTTATCGTGTGAATGTTTCATATCACAATGCAAACATTAATACAAAGTGAGCTCTTCTCTATTCAGCCCACAAACACCGTGTTGGTTGAAATACACACTAGTTGGCAAGGGAACAAATACTTGATGCTGGAGAAAACCAACGTGGAAACAAGCCTCTTGCTAGCTGTTGAGGAAAGGTTTGTCCCTCTGAGTCATGCATTATAGTCAGCAAAATGGTACAGGATGATATGCCAATTTCCAGCTACTGCTTTGTGAAAAGCTTTGAATGAATCTAGCCAGATTTCAGTTCACACTGGAAAATTGTGTCCTATAGGTATGATCCTGGCAATGCCAGCCCAGTTGTGCCTGCCCTGTTTAGGTGTGCCCCACATTGAGTATCTGGCATAATTCGCAGCCTCTTTCTTGGCATACATGCCCACATTGTGCTTCTTTTCTCAGTAGACAAAGTGCAGATAAGGCAGAGGCTGTAGCTTGTCCCTAACATGATTCCTAAACAGTCAGAGTAAGAGCTAATGCAGGTGTGGGTAGATGTGGGTTTCAATGTGACTAACTGAGTTTTTCATTTTAAACAAAATGGTTTCTGATTTTAAAAATAGCATAACAGAAGTGCTAAGATGCTATACAAATAAGGATCATCTGCATACCTAGAAAGTGAGTTGGAGACCTAAATTTTTGCAAATTTTCTGCATGATTTTGGTGTTACGCTAAACTTTAAAATGACTTCTAAGTTTGTTTTTTTCAAATTAATTTCAAAATTTGCCATCAGCAAGATTTCAGCTCAGTGTAGTGTTAACTAATTTGTTTTTCATCAAGTTCTTTATTAACAAAGAAATCCCTTGATTATTACACTTCTCTGACTCTTTGATAATCTCCCTTGCAACCAGTCACATAATGCCTGAATACTTTTCACTGAAATATTGTTGAGCCAAAAGAGCTGATGGGCCCTGTAATTAACTTCCAAATAATACCACTGTAATAGGATGTTGTAAATACTAGGAGTCAGAAATGGATTTGTGCCCTGTTTGAGACAACTGTGGCACTGAGCACACCCTTTGAGCTGGGGCTCACCAGCCTTTCCCTCCCATTCTTCACTCTTACTAACAGCTGCTACATTTTCAGTGCAATGCAATTTACATTTTACAGTACTTTTGCTAACTGCACTCCGGGATGCTTAACACATTCAAATGACCACAAGCTATTCAGTCCTGATGGGCAAGATGAAGCACAGTGATGCCTCCTCAAACTTACTTCCTTTCCAATTACAAAAATAAATTAGCTGAACCTAGCAGCACAAACCCAAGAAATGGATATCGCAAAGAAGAGAGTACCTTCAAGCTGGGCTGAGAGTGATAATAATCTAGCCCATAATTAAGAGCAGAAATATGCTTCAGTGTTAAAACAGCCATTGCTTCATTTGCAGTTGACAGGAAGAAAGCGAACTCATTACAACAGCAATGTAAGCTTTTTCATACAAGTGCCATAAAAAGACATTACAAATATAAGTTAATTAGGCACATAACATGCCTTGATGACAAGAAATTCCTGTCATAATCCATTTTATGGAGAGATAAGCAAAGTCAGAACTTGCTCAAGAGTGAAAAAGCAGCTGCAGAATGAGGAATATAAATCAATATTTCTGCTTCGCCTTGAAGCCCTAAGGGTTCATTGCCCCATACAGACTATATGAAAGTGTAGGTGTCCTCAAAAACTTGGGTCTTGAATCTGTTATATGTGTTCCGCAGCAGCAACAGAACTTCTTCATGGACTGTGCATGGCTACTTTACCTCCATATATGGGGTAGAAACCTGGCAAAGGTGTAAGAATGTTGGCTTTGCACCACTTGCTCCAATCTACTGAGACCACTCTGTGCATGGGTATGGAGAGCTGGAGTGAAAATGTAGGTGGAGTGAAGGACAAGGGTGTCATGAGCAGCTAATTCTTATTGATGGTACCCACTAGTAACCTCTGAGATCATTGTGGATGTGAAACGTCTTGTTTCTTCAGGAGTTCACAACAAATGAACTGCACAGAGGGGGATTTAACTGGTAGATATAAGCACAAGCAGATTTTTTTTACTGTTATAGGGTTTCTTTCTTTAGCTTTCATCACTGCTTCTTTGGAGCAATTAGAACCAGGAAACAGTATTAAATATAAAATGAAAGCCTGAGGCACAGGTTCAAATGCAAACTGGAACTCGGTAATGTTTAAGGTTATTTCTTTTGTCTGCTTTTAACATTTTCTGCCTTACCCAGCAGACTATGTACCTTTTAAAGCTAAGATTTTGAAAATGAAAATGTAAATGTAAAGTTTCCCCTTTTCAAAACATGGATGACATTTTCAAGAGTCCTTTCTCCATAGCTCCTTCTGTATTTTTTAAAGCAAACAAAGTTGCAATAAAAAAATCAAATAATGAAATTCAAGGGAAAAGGGAGAGAAAAATAGAGACACAGAATCTTTTATTCCATTTCTGACCATTTCTGAACTGCTTCTTCAGATTTCCCATACTCTGTCAAAATGACCAGCTGCTAATATTTATTATTTAGAACAGGTTATAGATTGTTCAGAAACTTACTTGTTGTTCTCCAGAATAGGTCATGGACATAAGAAAATGCTTTGATTCAGACTCAGAATTTCACATCCCACAAAGAACTGGGACTTGTAATAATACATTTTTTCAGGAAATTTTGCTATCTTTCAGAAACAGTTAAATAAGATCATAATCCATTAATACCAAGACAGTCTTCTACTGCGTATTGTAAGAAGTCATTCTGTTTCTTGCTTGATTTCCCTATTTACCTGCTTCCTAAACTATCTACCTAATTAAAAGTAGCTCCCTATCTGATCAAGCTCTCAGTAGAAAATGATCATTTTTACAAATCAGAAAAATGTTAAATGGAAATATTTCCCTTAACTACAGTAAGCAATCACCAAACCTTTTGTGGAATCAGCAATTTTTTTTTAATTGAGTAATCTACTATGGTTATTAAAATCCTGTAAACACCTTTAATACATTACTAGGGAAAAAAACCCCAAAACAACCCAAAAATGCATGCTAAATGAGCTTGAAGCTTTTAGGTACTATCCAGGCTGATATTATCTATATAATAGGTTATATAATAGGTTAATAACACGACTGCTAATCACTGCTTAGGTTAATGCAAGTCACAAAAGGCAATGAATTTGCAGACTATAAAATAAACATTTGCAAAGCTTGATCTCTGCCTGGATATAGAGCGTGTAAACAATCCCTTATCCTCATAATCACTGGAGTTCACCCAAGGGTACCAAGGGAAATGAAATGGGAATGGGAAAGAAACTAATCTACTGATGTGACTCTGATTTGAGAATAGGGAGCTGAAGCAGAACTGTAAAGTATCATAGTTCTGAGCACAGCTCTGGAGGTTCACCAAGCATGGTGCGCCCTCCAAAAAATTAACAGCTTAACAGCCTCCTCAGCATGAAATTACCCTGTGCATCTCCTAGGGTAAACAGTGGTTCTCAGAACCTGCATTCCTTCCATCCATCTCATTACCACTGACTTAAAGCTTCTGTTTCCTCTGTTTCACATTCATTGCTTCTAACTCTTCATATTTCCAACTTCTCCATTTCCCACTCTTTACTGTTTGCTTTTGCTCAAAGCTCAAAAAAAGAGTTCAGAAAACTTTCACTAAGCACCTCCAAGAGGATGCTGGTCTCTCCGTAGCTGCCTATTATCTCTCAACCCTGCCTGACACAGACAACGCATGCAGAGCACTTGAGCTCAGAAACGTCACGCATGGCACTGAATCATTGTAACATCAGTTCATTCTGCAGTGACAAGGATCCTTAAGATAAGGTTTTAAAACTTCCTTGAAGCCAAACAATATAGGTACCTGTTTCAATGAAATTGAAGCTTATTTCTAAGTCTTTTATAATCCTTCTCATTTCTCATGATCTCCTTTTCCTTCATCTTTCAATCTCTTTCAACAGCCTTGCATATGAGAACACAATGAAAGTGCTCTGATGTCCCTGTTGGTAAATAAAAAGCATGGTGAAAGCAGGGTATATATGTGTGTAGTTTATTCCTAGTATTAAGCTATTAGAGCATTCTGGGAAAAAAGTAATTATGAAATTATTGATCTGCTATCAGCTATATGGTCAGAGTTTTAAGGTATACAATAATAACCCTAGGTATGAGTCCTAATTTGAGGCAGATTGTTTTAATTTAGTAGCAAAGCTTAATGGAATAAAATATCAAGAACTATTAAAAGATAAAAATTTTTCAAAAAGCTTTCCTTGCTTTGTTTATTTAGACTGTAATACCTTTATCCATGTGCTCATGATGAGAAGTTAGTACACAGAATGAAATATTAAAGCAGATGGAAGTCTATCACAACCAGACTTTATCCAACTTCAGTTTGTTAATTAATGTACAACTTCTCTCGTTTGTTTTGTTTGAATTTAAGGTCATTTATACCAGTATTACTCATGCAGAATAGCATTTTACGCTGCAGAATGCCAGAAAGCACTCACTATATTTAAAGGGTTTTGTAGTCACTCATCATAGTGCCCAAAGGCAGGATTCAAATCAAGATTAAGGCACTTCAGTTTGTTTGCCCATGCACTTGAAGGTTTAATTACCTAAAAAGAAGTCTTGTGTCATTTTAGCTTCCCAGTGTTTTCTCTTCTGCTTCTCCAGAAGGACCATACCTCTTGTAGATCCTTCATGATACCTGTCACATCTCTGGAGATCTCTTGGTTACCCCAGAACAAAACTAGCCCAACACTGGCTGGCTGTGTTTGTAACTGAGTCACAGCATAGTTTTCTAAGCTCCCAGTGTGGTCAGTGGAGATTTAAAGGACAATGAGTAAATCCTAAACAATTACCCTTGACCAGCTACAAGCACCGAATACTATTGCTCATGGGTAGGAACCAGGTGTCATTTGAGAAGCTTTGAGGTGTCCTTCCTGGCCTGGGATGGGATGGTGCCTTCATAGGTCCCCTGTGCTGTCTGCCCGCCCCATGAGGACATCTTGGACTCACAGGCAGCTCGGCTAGCACCAGGTGTGTGCATGTACAACTGAAGCAAGTCCTCGATGTCCACTGAACAGTTAGCTGATTTACTGCCTGATGGACTGGAGGGCATCTGAGTCACTGTTAGCTCACACCAAGGCTGTTCCCAGCAGGAAGAACAGATGCACCCATGCTGATCAGGTGGAAGAAGTTATGTGGACACTGATCAGTTCTGACAGATGGCCTCAAGGCCAGGAAACAGTCCCAGGCACTTCTGTGTTGCTTAGTATAGGCATGGTCTTACTGGGTAGGCTATTATTTTCAGTCTTCTTGCTTTATAGTGCCTCTGTTGCACAAACTAGGTTGAGATAAGTTCACACTCATGGAGGCTTATTAGGAGGCTCCATACTTGATGTCATTCATCAGCTCTAAAGATGAAATGTAGTTCTGGAGAAAATAAAAAATCAAAAAGGGGGAGGGGGGGAGAAAGAAGAGAAACGATGGTGCTTCCCAGATAAGCATCCTTCCCTGGGTTCCCATCCAGTGCAATCGGCATCCCAATAATATTTTTCCACAGTAACAGTATAGTTTTTATCAGGACCTGCTCAAGCCTCCCACCCCCCACCCCCACCCCAGTTATTCCTGCTTATGATGCTTAAGCACATTTTGATTAGCAACAGTGGCTACATGCTGAATGGCTACTATGGTTTATGGTCCTGTGTTACTAGGGTCCTTAAGGTAAACTCAAAAGCTATGACCAAAGAGATGGAAAAGGAGGCAAAGATGGGATGATTCTCAGGGTAGTGGTAAACACTTCTCATAACAGTGTATGCAGGCACACAGCCACCAGAATAGTGACATGAGGAAAATGACAGGAGAAAAGCGGCAGGAGAATGACAAGAGGAAAATGATGCCACAGAGACTCTGGGACAGCCCTGCCATGACAGCTTGGGTGAAGGGTGCCGAGCTGCTATGGGCAAACAGGCAGCAGTACTGCCCGTGGAAAGCCCTTAGCACTAAGAAAGGTCAAGGCACCTACCTGCAACATCTCCCTCAGCATGGTCACTGATGATGCGCTTCTAACTTTGAACTAAAGCACTACTGAATTCAGAGTGGTGCATTCTTCCCTCTTCATTTTACAAACTCTCCTCAATGTCAATTTAAGGACATTTATGGCTTTTGTAGGAAAGTCATGCAATACCTTATCACTAAAATGACTTAGAAAGAGAGCTATATAAGTGTGTTGCATGGCTTACATAAATCAAAGTACATTAGGGATCTGGGCAAGTTTTTGCTCTCACTTATACCATTGTAAACTTAAAGTATGTAAATCACTACCAATTCAATTTCTCTTGATTTGTCTTACTGTAAATGCACTAGTGTAGTCCATGAGTCAGCTTTTTAATTATAAATCCTAGGGAGACTGAAGCTGGACTGGCATTTTTCACATTAATTATGTTTTATCAAGGAGAGCTGAAACTGAGAAATACTCCATAATTTGGATTAAAATAAAAAAAACATTAAAATTATATCATTCATTAATCTATAATCTTCACTGCTGTAAGTGCTCCTGAATCTTCCACAGTGAACTTATAGTATAAATGAAAGATTGTTCCAGGGGCTAGAGAATTGACAGATCATAAAAAAAAAATTATCAATAACATAAAATAATGAATAATATTGGAAATAGGGTAAAACAGGCAATTTTGTCCTAATTCTGCATTTGGAAATAGTATGAGACAGAAGTCACCATGAAACTTTCCATTGGTTTGACTGTTCTGCCTAGTCCCATACAAAGCATCACATACGTAAACTGTACCAGCACTGAAATCCGTACTGCTGGGCTTCTGTGTCTGCAGGAGAACAGCAACCAGGTCATTTTTAGCATAGGCAAGACTTTAAATACAGTACAGTATTCTACACCTACTTAACTCTTTCATGCAAGAAGTATGAGCTTTATGGTTGCTCCCACTTTTGAGTTGCCTCTCCCTCTCATCTGCAGCCCTGCAGTCTCTGCCATATCTCTCTCATGTGCCTTTTTCCCTCTTTTTGCAAAGAACTGACACAAAGTAAAAGACACAATGGCTTGTGAATGACATGACAGAATCTAACACAATATGGCTGATGGCTTGGAATTGCCCAGAGACCAGCTTTGGCCTCACTGGGGAAAAGATAGACAGATTTTCAGGAAGAAGACTGTATCTCTAATAAAATTCAGTCCATAAAAACAAATGGTAAACAAAAAATTATCTGAAGCAGATGTAGGCATAAAACCACCATTATACACAGATGGGAATGAGAAACCATCTTGAAAACTGTCAACCCTGCAGCTGGTCAAGCTTAACACTGGAAAGTCATTCAAAAGGGAATTTGAATGGTCTTTGGTCTCTGCAGAAACTCAAACGGTATACGGTAATCCCCATCTCTGTCAATAAGGAAAACGTTAAATGATATTAACAAAGCATCTGCCTTTTCACCTTTCTCACCACTCTTGCAATCTACTTCCCTGCTGTAAAATGCTGTGGGTTGGCTTTCCTTAGGAATGACTAATAGAAAAAAAACCCTCTTGCTAGAAACAGAAACTCACATCTAGAATGTCAGCAACATGTTTTTTGTCAAAGGCCCTGTAGCAAAAATAGAAAAAGATTAAATGGTCAGGGTGTAGATCAATATGGTGAAGAAAAAGGGTCCCAATGACATGTGAAGATAGACATAGAATTGTAGAATCATAGAATTATTTAGGTTAGAAAAGACCTTTAAGATCATCGAATTCAACTGTTAAGCTGACCACGTATACATGATTGATAGAAAGCCCATAGGTAGAGCAAAACAGTATTTGTTAAAAAAGTCAAAGCACAGTTAAAAGCAGATGGATGTCAGGCAAAGAGAAGTGATCTTTCAACTGGTTAAATATGATCCTCCCACCCCTTTCAGAACCAGCTGCTGTACACATTTGGTGGGCTTGATGGCATTCTCAGGCAAAGTGAAGATGGCTGTTGTTGCAATGGCTACCACACCTTTGGCCTTTAGAGAAGACCAAAAATAGCCACAAAACTCCTTGGCAGAAAGTTATAGCTGGGTCTGGACAAACAATACGTGTGCTCTAAGCAGATACGATTAATGTTAAAGATTCTAATATTTTGCTGAGAGTACATTTTACCTTATTTCAGATCTCTAGTTTTCTATGACCCAGCCAGTAACCCAGCCCAAAACATAAGCTGTTTCCTTGACATTCCCACTTGAAGGAGGCTGAGAAGATTGTGGATCTTCTTTGATTTTTTCAATAAGATTTGCACACTATGTTTGGGAATCATAAGAAGTCCAGACCTACCACAGACTTTGGATTATGTAATGTGAAATGAACATAGTCATTTCACCAATGTAAGTCTTGCTTACAACTGGCTAAAAGACAAATTTTGATGCAAAGTTTTGAGGCAATTAAGAGAAATAAGAAGAGGTCAAACTAAGGGAGATGGGATTTAAAAAAAAGCAGAGTAAAACTTTAAAAAACACATTTTTTCTTCATTAGGACTTTTGAAAAATCTAATGAAAACTTGAATGCAAATCCAGAACCTTGAAAAATGCAATTGTATGAGAAGCAATCTGTATCAGTCATACAAATGTTTAATTTTGTAGACTTTTCCTTCTCTATGTCTGGGGAGTTGTTTTATTAGCTTTAGCAAACATTTCAAAAGACAATCGACAAAAACCAATTGTGGACTAAAAGTCATAATTTTCTCAAATTAGAAGTGCTGACAACGTCCAAAAATTTTATAGCTTATGTTGTACATTGTGCCCTTGAGGGAGATAGTTGCTGTCTAAAATTGGGTAAAGTTTCTCTCATTTTCTCACCACCTCCTGACACAGAGCGCGTTGCATATTGATGTGATCCAGTGAGACAGATTTATGCCTTCCCTTAATGTCAAGTCCTTTGTTTGGTTGCCTAGCCCAGGTTCTTCTTCTGCTGAAAGCCACTCTGCCTATATTTAAGTTGCTCATAAGAAATGTCATATGGTTCAACACAAATTTTGACCTGACAAAGATTTCCATTTTCAGACTGCTATATTTTCCTCAGTGAAGTTGAAAAAAAATATGGAAAGCAAAAATTGGCTGTTCTTGCCTATGCTCATTGTCAGAGGAATCAAGAAAATAAAGCAAAAACACAATCTCATTATCCTGAGCTAGAAAAGCTTTGATAATGAGATAGCTGCTGATATATGGTAAGTAGTGGCTGGATATATTAAAAAGCAAGAAAGCCAAAGCAACAAAAGGTTGGTAAGCCAGTGAAAATAAAGCTACCTGAATTCCCCACATCTTTCTGCATTAAATGTTTATTGTCATGTGAGGGATAAATCATCCAAATATGTTAGAGTACTTATTAGCTGGAGGACATCGTTGTTGGCAAGTAAATTGCCCATGATCTGAGTCTTTGTAGTTTCAGTGAATATGCTCTCTTCATTCTCAGAGGGAAAATGACGTAGGACAAAGAATATCTCATGTGTCTGAAATAGAAACAAAAAAAGTGGATAAACTTGAATTACTGATTTATTGCAGTATGTCTTGAGGTCACTAGATTTAGGACTGATGTCACTACTAACTTATGCATATACACTTCTTTCTGTTAACTTATTTTCTCTTTATAGATTTAATCATCTAGTGCTTTGGGGCTTAAACTGGCAAGATCCATGATCTTACCATCTCTGCATCTATACTGGCTAGATAGACAAATGCTAGAAAGGAGCTGTGCTTTATTTTTGGACAGTTTATCCCAGTTTGAATTGCAGAAAATCTGAGAAAAGAAAAAGAGTTTTGGTTACGTTTAAAGAATTACACTGATATATCTTAATTTGCACAGGTCAGTTTTAAAAGAACAGAGAGCTGCAGGGAGCAAGTTCAGCTTGCCAGAAGGTGCCCAATGCAGTGACATCTCAGCTTGGATTCTTGTAGGCATTGTCTCCTAAAAAGAATAAAACCTAAAATAAATTCTAGGTCTTTGCATTTGTCCTGGGACATGTAACCTTCATTCCATTACCTATGATAAAGATCGTGACTCTTGACTACCACTGCAGTATTCCCCCCTTTTTGAGAAGAGGCGACTTTATGACCACATTGGAAATCAAGTCAGGACAGACTAGAAAAAACCTGCACATTTGTGAGTAGTGTATGATGATTGCTGGCTTAAATGAGTCCCCCAAAAGAAGTATTAATCTGTGAAGCACACCTTAGGTTAGTGCTTGGGTGGTAGCTCCTGAATTCTCTGCACTGAAAAAGCAGAAGGTCTCGTGGCTTCAAAACCATGTAAATAGCAGGAATATATCTCAGATGGTAGGAACTAATTTGTTCTCAGCTGCAGTCAGCACTATCCAGCCAGAGGTAATATGTTATGCTTAATTAATTAAAGGGAAACTGTTAACATAAAAATCATATTTCATTCCAAAAATGTTTTAACCACCATTATAAAAAGTAATATCTTTTACTGTCAGGCATTGGAAAAGATTAGGAATTCTGTCTTTCTCTCATCCATACACTTGGCAAAGACCTTTTGTACCAAGGCTGATCAGATATTTTCTGTTGCAGCTGTGTTTTTACAGATTTTTTTTTTAATATCTTTTTGTTAAAAAGACAAAGTTTGATTTAAATTCTGTAACAAATTCTTCAAAAATGGTGGGTGTTCTTCGAAAATAAATGTCTATTTGCAAGTTATGTGAAGTTCCTCTGGAAAAGAAAAAATGTGCCAAATTTTCAACTTGCTCTTTATGGTTCAGAGACAGTTCTGTGGGCACCTTTTGTATAGTCACTCATTCTGTCACTATCATCCTCCAGTGACTTTGTCTTTCACACAGCAACAGAGAAAAAGAAATACGTTTTAAAGATAGGAAAACGTGAATGCAAAAATATAACATTGGCAGGATGTCTCTAGGTAAATGCATTGGCAGAAACTGCATTTAACTTCCTTTAAATTGACTAGATTTCAAGTTGAAAGTTTCCCATTAGTGCTTGAAATTAATGTGTCATTCAGTTTTCAAATGACAGAATACCATATAGCTAAGAGAAAAAGAATCAAGAAGGAAGCTGTATAAAAAGAAAGAATAAAAGCCACCACTCCACGACGACTTCTGAGGCAGTGAATCTGGCTGCCAACTGTCAGGCTAAATAACCCCTGGTTCCCAAGATTCAGGAAGAGAGATGGTGCTTCGATGTGACATTTATGTCAAGAGCAAACGAAGCCAAGTCCAAAGCTACCCACACTATTGTGCATTCACGTTGGAAATATCTCTCTGGTTAGCGTGTTCCTGGAGGTCATTGCATCTGAATTAGCATGCAGGTAAATGAGTTATTCAGTGAAGAGCAGAACTCATGTGAAAACAGATGCTATAATCAATATTGTGTTCTGGTAAGGACTGCCCAGTCACAGGCTTTATGCCTTGAGTACGCAAAAGTGAAGCATGGTTTTCTCTTCTTTTCTTGTTTATTGAGAGTTTAGCTTAGATAAATTACTTAGAGCTATAATTTAAGGCAGTATAGTTTAATTACCTTTCTATACCAGTTGAAAACTATATTCTTACCTTCTATTTTTACTTTTTTTTTTTACCTTAACTCCACTGATTCTAGCAACAAACATAACAAAAGTATGCAAAATCATCTTCAAGAGAATATGTAAAAAGTAAAGAAGGGAAAGAAAGAACACACACACACACAAAAGAAACATATCATATAATATTAGAATTGGACAACTGGCTCAAGTTATTAATAAAAATGGCAATATAGTCTGGTACATACCAGAATTATTTTTTTTATTGTATAGAGATAACAAAATATTATGTGCTCTCACTTAGTACATATTTTCTTGAGCAAAAGTAGGGAGCTAATATAAGGAATGTAAGTCAGCAGTCCAATTTTCTGCTCACTTTTTTTGATGTAAAACAGCAGCATCTTCACTGATTCCCTTAAATCAGTGAAATTTTACCATTTAAAACCAGGGAAAGAAATAACAAAAAAACTGGAAAGGTATATCATGCAGAAGACTGACTAATAGTAGAGGTGTTTTGGAGTACTGTCCTGTACTCAGGATGTGACCCACAGGAGTTTGCCAAACCAGTGATAGCAGCAACACATTTGAAAAGAAAATAATAGCTTCATGTGTTTCTTGCTGTTCAATTTTCTTCCTTTGTAAATCTTTTAATCCAACTAGAATGATTTCTCTGGATAATCCCTCTTCTAAAATGTTTGCATTTTGAAACATTATCTGAACAGTGCTGGCACCCGATAAAAGTCTCCTTATGAGGTCCATTTGGTAAGGAACTGTCAAATATTAACTCATGAAGAGCCTCCCCCATTTTTGCCCAAAACTTTTCCACTCATAATGGGAAAAATAAATAGCAATAAATAAAGCAACACATAACACTACATGCCTTGTTCTCATCTTATTCTCACCCCTTAAATCACAAAACATTCCTCAAAGAAAGCTTCACATCCCTGCCTACAAACAAGGGAGGCAAACCCGGATCAGAAGGTGAGCTGATGTGCTTGATAACATTCAAAGCACCAGGTGAACCAGAAATGAACCCATTGAGAAAAACATTAGTGCAACCGCTTTCATTTATGGCCAGAACTCATATCCATATCTCCCAAATCCAGACCAATGTCTCATCCAGAGCAATAAAAAGCCATTTGCAGTGAAGCAATGAGAAACTACCAACCTCACTTTATGGGTTCTTGTACAATGTGAAAATTGGTCATAAAACAGCCACATGGAAAAGCACACTAGAAATGACGACAGAAGAAAAGACTGGTTTATGAGCAGAAGTGTGTTTTGGTAGATTAAGAGAGGCCTAAACAAGAGAATTTATAATCAAGTATATGTCAGAAAACTGTAAACTAAAAGGAAGCATAAAAGGGTTCATGGAGCACAAAGGAATCTTACCTGAAAGAAAGGAATGAACTAAAGGACTTTTCACCTGAGAAGAAGAAATAAAACTTTTGATATGAAGATCAGCTGTAGGGGCATATATACATATAACGTAGTGGTATCAGGAAGTTGGATACATCCATCTGGGTGTTTGCCTACCAGCTGGGGAAAGCACCCAGTTTGGTAAGGATCACCCAAGTCCTCTTGGTGGCAGAAGCAGGTTTGATTTGAATGGCATTGCCAGAAAACCAGATTTGATTCATTGTCATGGTTTAGGCTGCTGTGACCAAGTGTAGGGCTGCCTGCAGGGACCCCTGGACAGCATCGGTCACATGGTTTACATACTGTATCGTCCCTTTTCTTATTTCTTGATCCTCTTTTTCACTGTCCTTGCACCTCCCTATCTCTGTGCTATTCTCCTCCCAGATACACTAATTACTTTGCTTGCTCATGTGTTTCCTTACAGCTATGTTTAAATTTGGTGTTTCTGATACTTTTACCTAGGTAATCAGAGCCATATATGGTATTAATGATATATTAACCAAGGTGCTTTCAAGGGTTCCCCTTGCAATGTGCTGCTCACCAAAGGGTCCCCAAGGGTCTCCTCCAAGTCTATGTGAGGTCTAGCTCTTTCTCACGTAACTCCCCCTTAAGTACACACAAAGTCCATTTATTCCTCATGGATCCATCTGTAACTTTTGTCAGACTCTTTCATTATCTGTCACATCCAGTGATTCCTCATGTCACATCCACTAGTTTTTCATGTCCTGTTCAGTTAACTGAACCTCTGGCCATGGCCTATTCAGCAGCCAACTCATTTAGCTACAGTCCTAACAGGTACAAAGCAGATGTCCAAAATGCAATATTAAGGATTAAGCAATTCACATAGCCCCCTTGCCCGCCCAGCATATCTGCCCTTGTTTTCATCCCTGTGATCTGACCTAAGTGGAAGCCAGCGTGGAAACACGCTGGACTTGGTCACCAACTCTCTATGACACCTGCAGTTTATTTAGTCTCCTTGAGCCCCAGCTCACCTGTCCATCAAGCAGGAATAAATAATATGGCATTTTCAATAGCCAAGCATGTTTTGAATTTTCATGTATTCATTATTAGAAAGTTCTTGCCACTCTTTAGAAAAAGATGGTCACATATATGTAAGGTGACACAAAAGAATTCCTCTATCTTAGCATTCTTCTCAAGCATGGGAGCTTCTATGCAGTAGTTCAAGAGCTAAGCACTGGAGCTTGGTCTCATGTAATATCAATTAATCTATTTATTGTACTTTATTTAGTTATCTATTATGCTTGTGCTAAAAACTGAGACTACAGCATCTTTGCAAATATACATTAATAAACTTTGAACAAATTTTAACTATGGTTGATAAGCATGTAGTACAATATGTGGTAAAATTTCCCATGTGTTTCTTTACCAATTCACAGAACTCCAGGTTTTGCAAGTGTTTTCCAACCACAATGACCCAAAGTAATGAAATCTCACTTCTGTTATTTCCAATTGACAGCTGTTGCCTTGTGCTATTAGTTGTATAATTGATCTGACAGTCAATGGGGAGAAAAATCCTACCATCTTCTCCTTCAGACCACACAGTTTAACAGATTTGTGTTTAGTTTTATCTCTAATCTTAATCTTCTAATTTTAAACATTAGCTTCAGCAACCTGTTGGACTTCTGGTGTTATTCAGGACGGAGGTTTAGTCTCTGTAATAACCCTCATATCAACAGTCTGAAGGGTAGAGAGAAGAGTGCCTTTTAAAGTACTATCTTTGCTAAGTGCAATGTTTGTTTCAGACGAGATGTGTCATATATCTCATGTGCAGCACCGCCTGTCTGATATGTCTTGTCACATTACTTCTATCATGTGTCACATTATGTAAGGTCATGCTACTTTTGCTAACAATAAGACACAAAGAACTAGAACAGCAGTGAACTGCTTGCCAGAGACTCCTTCCTTATACTTCTTGCTCTTTCTTGCAAGGAAGAGCAAATCAAGAGCTGCAGCACTGAACTACCAATCCACCTGAAGACAAGGAAGTAAATTACCAACTACTCTAAGAACAACAGTCAATAGGCTTCCTGAAAGGTGATTTAGAGACCACTACTGCATCCCTTACATAGCTTAACCTCCCATCAGAAACAAATAAAAGTCTACACAAATTAAAGGAAGATACAATGCCTTTTCCAAAAAGTTTACAATTTTCAGCTCTTTTTCCTGCCTGTATTCATGGAATCAAACACCATATACCAGATTACCACACTTTAGATAGATTACACATTTCTTTTAACTCTTATTTAAACTGCAGGGGCTCAGAACAAAATCCATTTAAATGAATAATAATATACTGGCATGAGAAGAGAATGAAGCATGTGTCTTTTCTTCCTACTTGCATTTCATCTACACAACTACTTTTCCAGGAGTACAAATAATACCAATATCAAAACTGGTAAGTAGTAAGCAAAGCACAAAGAAAAATCCCTGCATCAAGATCTTAAAAGAGAACAGTTATTGTGGGTCAGTGTCTTGGAGATGTAGGAAAAATCATTCACAATCCACCTTAACCATCATGCAGAACTAACAAACACTTTTTAAATTTGAGTTATATTAATTTGATACATTTACTGTGTAGTTATCTGGAATAGAAGCATAGAATGGTTCTACAGAATGGGTTGGGGCTGGAAGGGACCTTAAAGATCACCTAGTTCCAGCTCTGCTGCCATGGGCAGGGACACTTTCCACTAGACCAGGTTGCTCAAAGCCCCATCTATTATGACCTTGAACACTGCCAGGGATGGGGAATTCACAGCTTCTCTGGGCAGCCTGTGCCAGTGCCTCACCACCCTCACAGTGAAAGAATTTCGTGCTTAAATCTAATCTGAATCCACCCTCTTTCAGTTTAAAGCCATTCCCCCTTGTCCTATCACCACCTGCCCTTATAAAGTCCCCTGCAGCTTTCTTGAAGGCCCCTTTTAGGTACTGGAAGGCTACTGTAAGATCTCCCTGGAGCCTTCTCTTCTGCTGGCTGAACAACCCCAACTCTCTTAGCCTGTCCTCACAGGAGAGGTGTTCCAGCCCTCTGATTATGTTCATGGCCCTCCTCTGGACCTACTTTAAAAGGTCCATGTCTTCCTTGTGCTGAGGGTCCCAGAGCTGGGTGTAGTACTCCAGGTGAGGTCTCACTATAGTGAAGTAGAGAAGGAGAGTTACTTACTTTGACCTGCTGGTTGTGCTTCTTTTGATGCAGCCCAGGATACGGTTGGCTTTCTGGACTGCAAATGTATATTGCCGGGCCAAGTTATGCTTCTTATCAACCAACACCCACAAGACTATCTCCTCAGGGCTGCTCTCAATCCATTCACTGCCCAACCTGTATTCGTGCTTGGGATTGTCCTGATCCACATGCAGGACCTTGCACTTGGCCTGGTAAAAGTTCATGAGGTTCGCACGGGCCCAATCTCTCTAAGGTCCCTCTGGATGGCATCCCTTCCCTCCAACACGTCAGGTGCACCACATAGCTTGGTGTCATCAGCAAACCTGCTGAGGGTGCACCCACCCCTGAGGAATGCCATTCATGACTGGTCTCCACTTGGATGTCAAGCTGTTGACCACAAGTCTCAGTGCAACCATCCAGCTAATTCCTTATCCACCCAATGGTCCAAGTGTCAAATCCATGTCTCTCCAATTTTGAGACAACCGTGTTGTGTGGGGCAGTTTCAAATGCTTTGCACAAGTCCAGGTAGATGACGAATTTGAATTCTACCATGGTATCTTTAGTAGGAAATTTCCAGAACCTCCTTGGTGATCCATCACTGAAAATGTTAGAAGTGGTAACTTCTGGAGTTGCACTGGTCTTGAGTATGAAGAAAAATGTTAACGAAATTATCTCAGTTGTTCAGTCTGAGAGTATTCCCAAGTTATGGTTGGCTAACCGCTAGTCCTTTTGTATCTTGGGAGAAATAATCTCAGGCACCAGTACCCAGGAAGCCAGCTGGCTGGAAAGCAGCCTTGTGGAGAAGGGGATTGAGGTCCTGGTGGGCAACAAGCTGACCATGAACCAGCAGTGCATCCCTGCAGAAAAAATAATACACCAACACCTTCCTGGGCTGCATTAGGAGGAGTGTTGTCAGCAGGTTGATGGAGGTGATCCACCCCGCCTGCTCAGCACTGGAGAGGCTACACCTGGAGTGCTGTGTCCAGTTCTGAGCTGCTCAGTGCAAGAAACATACAGAATTATTGGACCAAATCCATCACAGGGACACAATGATTATTAAGAAACCAGGGCATCTTTCATATCAGGAGAGGCTGAGAGAGCTGGGATAGTTCAGCCTAGAGAAAAGAAGGCTCAGGAGGGATCTTACCGATGTGTTTAAATAGCTAATGGGAAGGATATGAAGTAAAGTGACTCAGACCCTTCTCAGTAGTACCTGCGGACAGGACAATAGACAATGGGCACAAATTAAAAACAAGAAAATCCCACCTGAACAGAAGAAAGCACTTTTTCTGATTATGGTGAGCACGATCAAGTGCTAGGACAGGTTGCCCAGACAGATTGTGCAGTCTCTGTCCTTGGAGACATCTTTGGAGTTGGGAAAACCTGACTGGACACAGTGCTGGACAGCTTGCTCTTGTTTACTGTGGTTGAGCAGGAAGGAGTGGATCTCAAGAGTAGAAGACCTCAAGAGGTCCTTTCCAGCCTCAACCATTTTTTGATTCTGTGACTTTTATACAACGGTCAATCATTTTACTTATATGTTACATTTTTTCTAGGCGATACCAAATGACACTAGTAGTTTTCTGTTGAGGTTGTTTCCTCAATGATTTCTAATGAGAAGAAAAAAAGAAGGTAAAGGAAGCAATGGCATTTGAATAAGTCCTAAAAAAGCAGTGAACACAGACAGGCTGACCTCCTGCTTAGAAGTTCAGCAGAGTTTCCAGACCTCCTGCTGGCATCTGCCAGTGACTTAATACATAGATTTGCAGCTAAAGTTTTTCAGACCTGACAGCCATATAATGGGAATAGTGTATGTAACATGTGTCCTTGATAGGTCACATCACCTTTAGCTGCACCAGCACAGTTAGAGCTGTGAAGGGCTTCTGGGGCAGCAGAAACCAGTCATCGAACTCTCCAGCATGGGACAGAGACTGACAAATGAGATGTGATTGTAGAAAGTTTGCAGATTTCACATTGGCCGATAGAGGATGAAGAAAACTAAAGCTGAAGTGTAGACCAATAGTTCATATAGATCATTGGAAAACTGTAAATCGTGAAAGCGTGTTCCCTTGTTATCTTAATGGAGAAGTGGAATGTAGAAAGTGTAACTAAATCTGCTGAATTGCCTCTCTCCAGAAAAGACATCCAGGCTTTTTTGAGTAGGAATGCATTATTCAGAGAGAGGTATTGTGTATGATTCCATCAGGCATCTTTAAGAAAACCATATTGATAGATGCCTGTTTGAATTCAGTTACAATGCACCTTACTGCACAGGCAGAGGGGAAGGAGCTGACCAAGCTTTCCTCTGGGGTTGTGCTGTCTGCCTCCTGTTGACTCTCTCCTTTTTGGTGTGGCTATTCCCTGTATTGGAATGTCTTTCTCTCTCTGAGACTGAAAATAGGAAATATAAAAGCTAAAGACCGTATTTGAAAAGAAAAGTGAAGAACAGGAGGTAACACCTTTGTCCTGAGACAAAAGGAGAGAGCAAGAGCAGCACTGTACCTCGTTTAGCAGGACATTTACCTGCAAACATGAGGAAAACATTTCTTCCCTGGGATGTTTACAGTTTTTAGACAATTGCTTTTTTATGCAAAATCCAGAAACATTCTGGAAAATAGAGGTCAGCACTCAGTTTTTCTGTCTCACATGATCAACAGAATACTGAGCCTATAAATTTAATTTTCTGCATGTTATTCCTCTGCTCAAATTCCCTGTATGTTGATTTCATTTATTGTGCTATTTAGAATACGAGCCTTTCCAAAGGTAGACTGTCTTCCAGCAGTACATAACTCTATCAGAATGGGCTCATGAGGCTGTGTGAAATGCAATAAAACATAATAAATAACAACAATGGCTAGCAGAATTACCATTTTATAGACCTGAAAGATGCTAAACACATTGTCCTGAATATAAGAAGTTTCTTCCCACAGCCACAAAACTTCAGGTCTGTTGCTGCCTAATTTTAGTTTGAAATTTAAAGACTTTTAAAAGCAAAAGAAAATATTGGTGAATGTTTAACATATAAACCTCACATTTTCTGAACCAGATAATCCAAATGCATCACTTCAAAAAATTAGTCTTCTAAAGTGAAAAAAAAATAGAATTCTTTTCCACTGTAGAATAGCATGCTGACTGCCTTCATGCTAAAAAGAAACTTGGAAAAGTAATAATCTAAATTCAGTATTGAAAATAGTGTTTTATCATCATACACTAACTGGATTTTAATTAAATATTGCTTTAATGACATTATTATGGGAAACATTAAAAAGTAGCTCAACACTTGCCACTGGTTATTTTCTTAATAAAGCTGTTGTGGAAAGCTTTAATCTTTTTAAAATGCCACATATTATAAACCAAAAATTTCCCATTTAAACTGTCAAAGCTATATATATGGAATATCTAAACCAAGGAGCTGCCTGAGAGTTTTCAGATTAGATTCTATTTTACCAAATATTTGCAGAGAGAAGAATAAAGTTCCTAGTTCTCACCAAAGGGATTCTTTCTGTAAGTACACACACATATGTGTTTATGTATATGTGTGTGTTTGTGTGTATATATATCAAAAATATATGTACACACCATCTCCACAGGGATGACTACTAATGTCATCAAGACAGCCCAAAGTGCATCATGTCTTTCTTGCTCATTCAGCTCCATTGGAATTAAGAACCTAATCCTGTAAAAATCCATTAACTCCACTGGGATCAGGATTGTGCTCTTTCTTGCTTACATTAAATGGCTAAAGCTGCTATGGTTTTCTATTGGCACTGTGTTCATTCTTTTCTCATTAATATTACTGGGTTAACTCTGCAGTCAAGGGCATGCACCTTAAAAATCATGAGCATTTCATGTATTTATCTAAGACAAAAAATTGGCTTCCATGTTTTGTTAAAGTAAATGGGACCTGAGTTTATCTTTACTTTCAGTGCTAAAAAATAAAAGTAATTCTTTTGACATTTTTGATTTTACTCTGGGTTCTATATAAAAGAAAGTGTATTAAAAGAGAAAGAGAATATTTATGAATGCTTAACATAGAAACCCCATATTTACTTAACCAGATAATCCAAATGCATCACTTCAAATAGTCTTCTAAAGTGCAAAAAATCTTTTTTTTTTTTAAAGAATCTCCTCAAGCTGCTGCTCAGGTCAGAAGCAATATTCCACTCACTGAAGTCACTCAGCCTATTCTTACGATTGCTCAAGCTCATGTTTGGAAGTACACAGCACAAAAGCCTTAAACAGGTCATCTTATTTATTTTATGCATTAACCAGACACCTTTGCATAGAAACTCTTGTGCACACTATTCTCTTAGGCTATCAGACTTTTTTTCTTGGATACTTTTGTGTCAGGGCTTCATGTTTCCATTTGTGGAAGTTTAGCCTCTGCATGGTCTTTGGGAGTCCTTAGCATCCCCTTCACAGTGGCTCCTCTTCTGGCTTCCTGATCCTGTTTAAACTGGGTTTTGTTTGTCCAAATCATACAGTTTCCACAGTGTCAGTCACACCTTTAAGTGGGAGATAGAGAGGTGTATTCATACATGCTGTGGAGTGTGGTAAATTTAAAAATAAGGGGCAGAACAAACACATAGACCTTTGTAAAGGTAGCAAGTACTAGCAGTACTTGAGCAATGCCTTAAATTCCCAGCCATAGACTCTCATATCATCAGAGAGTGCATGTTTTGCACTTCTTTTATGCTGCCTCCACAGCAGATACAAAATGTCAGTGAAGCTAGTTGGGAACATTCAGTCAGAGGATTTTCTGATAGAACATGCCCTTCTTGCAAAACTGATTTTTTTTTTTAATTTAAATTTATTTTGTGAACAAATATTCCATTTTTCCACTGGGAAAAATCAAACTGACAGGTCTCTAGGCTCCTCACCTTTTTTTTTTTTTTTCCTTCTTTTTGTAATTTACTTTTTTTCCCTTTCTTTTTCTTTTCTTTTTTTCTTCTGTTTTAATTCAGGGCAAATACTCTTGCACTATATTATGTATAATTACATTATATCATATATCAAATATCAAATATTACATTAGATATATAACATACAACATATACTTGGTTATTTGTATGTGTTTATGTATGTACCTCTCTATATACATATATATAAAACCTGCAGTTTTTTACAAACTGTGTTTTACTGGTTACCTCTTACAGTCCTAGTTTTGTCCTTCATATTCAAGAGCAGAAACTTGTTCTCTTTAAACTTGTTACAAATTTTGGCATAAATGAAATGCAGAAACCTGTACTTTATTAGAAAACAAAGGAACTCTGTATTTAGGAACACTAGCAGAGCTAAAATCTTCAACTCGGAATGAAATGGATTGCAATTGAAAACACCACTGGTAAGGTAATGTCTAACTCATACCCTAATTTCCATAGCTGCAAATAGCTATAACGTTTATCAGCACATAAACCTACATATAGACTAAAAGACTTGCTGCTTTTCCATCTCTACAACAGCTGGCCAATTTTCCACTTCTATCCTGAGATGATCAATACTTCCTAAGTGAGCCACCTTTCGAAGTACTTCAGGACACATTTAGCTCCCTCTTTGATCTTTCCATGTTTCTTTTTAGATATAATGGATTTTACTCTGCTGAGGCTTTATCCCACCAGCTCTATTATTTTTTTTACCCCTTAGCTGACTTGCCAGAAAATAAAAGCAAGTTAAAAGGACAGCTTTTCTTAGCAACAAAAATTAATCATGCATCCTCATTTTGGGGAGCATCAGACACCTTGGAACCCCAAAGAAATCCTCATAAGCAATGCTTTTTGGAACACTTCCTTTTGTGGTTATTCTTGAGGAGCACACAAAGCCAGGCAAATGAGTAGAGGTGAAACATTTATTCATGTAATTTTTAAAGCTTAGGATATCTATCCTGAATATAGGGTGTTCCCAGTTGTACAACTTCAAGTAAAAAACAGATAGGGAGTTATGATTCCCACAAACAGCATCTTTCCTGTTTCTCCTTTTGTGTGGTGCTTCTCTGTCTGTCTCTGCCAAGCCTGTATGCAACAGGCACATACAGGCAGGATTACAACTGGAGCAGATTTGAGTGAAAAGGGTTACTGGGTACCACACATGGTACTGGATTTCCCTGTTGCAGATTCAACTTACTGATCCCTTGCTAAAACACACAAGTACTAATTTCCCTTATTCTCTTGAATTCGCTGTATGAAGATCTGCATCTCCAGAAAAACTGCAGGGCTGTAGTTTTTCTCTCCTACTGTGGTGTAGAACAAGGCAACACCGTATCTGAACACAGACACAGGTGAAGACATGGCTGAGGTCTGGCTTTGTAGGGTGACAAGGTAGCATCAGCATACCATGCACTCAACTGGATTTGGGGAGATGACATTTGCTGCATCCTTGAGATACTGTCTGCCCCAAACCTCACCTGTGCATCTGTCACATTGGAAGAGAATTTACACCATAAGTCTTCCCTTGCCTTCAGCTCTGGACTGGGTCACTAATAAGGCCCTTGATGGGATGCTCATATTTATCAGTCTTTGTGTTTTCACCGGGATGTTCTGATGGTGCTAGGTACTGTGCACAACCAGCTCAGTTTGTCTAAGCAGACCTCTAGGGGATTTTGTCTGTTTTTCCTTTGTGAACCTAAAATAAAGACAATTATTCAGAAGAATGTACCTACGAGAAAATCTTCAAAAGCAGAAACCCTGCAAAAAAGTAGAACAGCTACTTCAGATTTGGCAATAAGAAAACTATTTTTCTTCTCGACAAATTTTGGGAAGGCACTCGTTCCAAACAAGCAACTTGGAGTAAGTTGAGTGTTTGGTTTGCTTTTCAGCATACATCTGAATATGTTTGTTATTAGCAGGAAGAGTCACAAGACTACAAAAGAAAATTGCCTTTCTGGGTAGCATGAATTTTAATCCACAGTAAATGTGGGAGTCAACAGAGCTGCTGAAATAGAAGGTAATTTTCTAACAATATCCCTACTTTTCTACCTAATTCACAATCTGATAATTTTTTATGTGTGTAAATGAAGCAAACACTTGCACTAGATTAGTGTCAACATTAGAGAGATAAACAGGAGAGGAGGAAGAAAAAGAAACCAGCCCAGACCCAAGGCACCCATTTAGCATCCTGCTATTTTGTGTGCTGATGGAACTGAAAAAGAAAGGATAGAGAAAGGGATTCTGAAAGGACTGATGAAATAATAGAAAACCTAACCAGTGCTAACAGGACTCATAAAAATGTAAAGTCTACCTCCCTCCTCGTGCCCAGCCCTGGATTTGCAAGGAAAACTCTCCTGGAAGGATCCAGCTCTCAAGTTTGCTGGAGGGTCCTTGGAAATACCATCAGATGAAGGCTGCCAAGACCACACACTGATGTGCTGCATGCCCTAAAAGTCCTGATCTTGCCAGACAGGGTCACCGTAATGTATAAACCTGCATCTGACTCTCTGAGCAGCATGTTATAATTTAAGAAAAGTTGCAGGAAGACGGGATCTCAAAACTGAATTGGCAGAATGTCAGCAGCGTGTGGGTTTACTCGATGTGGATGTGTGTGCGTGCCATCTTCCAGAAGCTGGCAGAAGCCCATATGCAGCATGTTTTTTCTGTCTACTGAGTTATGCAGAATTAGCTGTTGAACATCAGCTATAGCTGAGATGTGCCTCCTATCTCAGACTAAATTTAAGGCTAACATCGCAATACATACACTGCTGTGAATGCCGTTCTCTGCAGAGAAGTAATGCGTATGCTGCAGTTGTGTCACTGGTGTAAAAGGAAGTCACCTGCAAAAAGCAGTAAAAAGAAAACACTGATATGCAGGAAGACAGACCAGAGGGGTGGATTCAATGCAAAATGAAGACATCAAATACAGATGTCTAAAGGAATGTGCCAGCAGGTGAGCTATGTGTCTAAGTTGCCACATAATCAATAGAGACACAGTCAATACAGTTATTGGATTTTGGGGGAGATTCCTCTGACAAGTGACTAGGGGTACAATTCAGTTTCCTGCACACAGGCACAAAACACCATTTGAGAAAGACTAATACATGCCTAGGTAGGGGTTGGTCTCTTCCTCCAGATAACAAGCGACAGAACAAGAGGAAACGGCCTCAAGTTGCACCAAGGGAGGTTTATATCGAATATCAGGAAGAATTTATTCACTGAAAGGGTGGCCAAGCATTGGAACACACTGTCCCAGGAGGTGGTGGAATCACCATCCCTAGAGGTGTTTAAAAACTGCATAGACGCAGTGCTTAAGGACATGGTTTAGTGGTGGACTTCGCAGCGTTGGGTTAATAGTTGGAATGGATGACCTTGAATTGCTTTTCCAATCAAAATGATTCTATGCAAAACATTCACCCAAGGTTGGTAGATACAACACACAGGACCTACATTAGATCCAAGGCCTGAGGAGTGGTGACTAGTGGCCAAGCAGGAAAATGAACACACCTCAGTTGTGATTCAACAAATCTCTTCAAGCATTTGAATGATACACTGTCATTATCCAATCTCCTCACACCATATGGGTTAAGACTGGGATTCAGTATCCTAAGCATACAGTGGAGGATTTATTTTAGGCACCGAAGAGTATCTTACCTGGCCTCCAGCTAGTTCCCAGAAGTCCCTGTCAAATCTGCCAGTCCAGTGATGGTGTCATGAACACTTGAGGGCATCTCATATGGCACCATGTGCCTATATTTGGGTAGCTTCAGCATGTACCTACTTGGTCACTGACAGGGATCATTCACTATCCTCCACTATGACTATAGTATGAGCTAAGCACATATGTCTATGCCTTTGTTTAAATGTCTTAATTTGAAACTGAACCTGTACAAAGACATGTGGGCTGAATTTCTTGGTACTAAATTCTTCAGTTGTGGAATTTTAGATACTAAAATTCTTTAGTTGTGGAATTTAGGTGAAAAAGACCTGCTTGGAGGTTGGGAGATCACTTCCAGTGACAGTTTTCAATACCCCACCGAGTAAATAAATTGTAAATCTTCCCAGGAATATCATTGTGAAATCACCCTCTACCCTTATCATGGATAAGCTGTCCTGGTAACAGTCTGTACCACCCTCATCAAATGTTCTTTTGTCTCGTGCCATAAAAGGCTTCCTCACCCTCTCTTTGTATTTAGAAGATGCTCATATTTCATATCTGATCAACATATCTAAAGAAAGTCATTACACCTGAATAACAGGCTTGTGCTGGCAAGAGAAGAGTGGCTTCGTCATGCCACATGCAGCTCCACACTTGCAATACCTCTCCCACTTCGTAAGGTCTCCAGGATCAGACTAGCAATATGTACAGCTTCCCTTTGTGAGAATGTAGAGTAACGGTAAGAACACATTTTCAGTGCTCTGCCTCTTTCTCTTGGTTCAGCAAGTCTAAACAGGCTACCTCTGCCCCTTCTCCTCTGGTGACTCCCTGTTCCTTTGATACAATAGCTATGGATAGGCTACTGTTCTCTAGATCTCAATGATTTAGCAGCTCCTCCTTGTTTACCTTTCCCATCTCTCTGCCACAAAGGTGCATTCAGTCATTTGACATACTTTGTTTCAGACACAAAAAGTTCATTTTGGATCTTCCTCTCTGACTGTTCAGGCTCCAAAGGAACAGACCCTGCCACTGAGAGAAGATATTTATCTTATAATCTGTAGGGCTGTGTCTGCTGCAAAAGCAGTTCTGTCCATGTTTTGCTTCACTAGTAAAAATGATGTGACAGGCAAGCAGAGTTGTGGGAGAGAAATCTTCACTATGCATTCAAAGAGATCTTGCTTTCACAGTGACATATTCTGAACCAGCTATTACTGTTCTGGAAAGAGATAGTGAAGTTACAGCAGGTAGCTCTATGAAACTATTAGCTCAGTATTTAATGGATGCCAAAAGCAGGCAGAATTAAGAATTACTTGTAAAGGAATAGAAAACAAAACGGAAAATATTGTAATGCCACTGTTTAAATCCCTCAGGTGTCTTTAATACAGTTCGGTGTTCCCTTGTCTCCAAAAGAACACAGATACTGGGAAAGTTACAGAGATGGACAATAAGAGGGACAATGATAGTGAAAAGCTAAAGGTAATAACACTCCTCATCTTGGAGAAGTCACTGAGGAAAGGATACGACAGATGGCTATAAAAGAGCAGTAACACAGAGTGGGTGAAATGAATAGAAACTATCTCATCTATGCTAACACCATCAAATGAAACTAGCAAGTAACAGATTAGGATCAAGCCGTAGAGTTATGTTCTTATATGTGTGGCTGCTACAAGACATCATGGATGCCTAAAGCTTATCTGGATTGAAAAGTGATGAGACAAATTAATGAAATAAAATTGACAGGATTCTATTAAATGCAAAGGCATCACCTTTCATTCAGGAAGACCCAGAGGCATAAGTCACTGCTGGCAAAGGAGTGTACCAGGGAGATGTCACCATATGTTGCCCTGTTCTTACATGCCTCCCTATGCATCTGATGTTGGTCAATTTTGAAGAAGGAGCTAGCTGGATTTTTGCCCTGACCCAATAACAGTGTTCTTATGTTCACACAATTAGTGCTAGCCTCTGGGGAAGAGATTTAGGCCAGCTACTCTAGATGTTACTGCAATGCTTAAATGTACATTCAAGACCCTGGCAGCATGATTCAGAACACCTCAATTAGGCACTGACCCTACAGTGTCAGTGGGGGGAGAGTTGGGACCACATCGGGGCTCTCCAACATTTTTGCACACTTTGCTTTTGACTTAATTTAAATAAATGTGTTTATGTTCAAAAAAGCATTTATTTGGAAAAGGGATGTGTTTTGGTATTGGGTCTGGCTGAGCCTCGTAGCAGCCCCACAGCTGCTACGAGGCTCAGCCAGACCCAATACCAAAACACATCAGTAGCTAGAAAGGTGAGGGTAACACGGGTGTGTGGCTACTGCCCAGCAGCGCTTGCACAGCACCAAGGCTGTCTCTCCAGCCTTCCCCCACCCTCACCCATAGGCTGGGGGTGGGCAAGGTCTTGGGAGGGGACAGAGCCAGGGCAGCTGACCCAAAGTGACCAGTGGGATATTCCATACCATATGACTGCTGCTCAGATTTAAAAGCTAAGAGGAAGTGGGGGGCGGGGAGCAACTGCTACGTGTACTGCAGCCCTGCTTCCCGGGAAGTGGCCAAACATCGCCTGCTGATGGGAAGTAGAGAATAGCATATTTTGTTTTCCCTCTCTTCTGTGCACACAACTTTTGCTGCTGCTTCATTAAACTCGTGGGTCCTTATCTTGACCCACAAGGGTTTTTTCCATCTTATTTTCTCCCTTCCCTGTCCTGCTGAGGAAGGGAGTGATAGAGCAGCTTGGTGAGCACCTGGCATCCAGCCAAGGTCAACCCACCACAGTTTTCCAAAGAAGAATACAGGAATTAAAAAGTATTCTCCACCCCTTATGAAATCATCTTTTGCTGAGCGGGAACTAGGTCTTAATTTCAGATATTATTTGCACCATTATTGTATCAAGTCGCAGTATGGTACAAAATTCATTGCTGTCAGTTTTTAATTTGATATCAATGATTCATACAAAGTCAGATAATTTCATCCCTGATAATATGATATGAAGCTGTTACTGCATGAGTCAGTTTCCAGTAATGAAGGATAAAAATATACCAGAATTTGCTATATAACTATATTAGAGCTGTAATACACTTCTCAGGATAGTCAAGATAGATTTGGAACTACCTCCCATGTTAAATTAAAATGCTTTTCTTTTGTTGATGCTCATCATTAAACGTGTTGAATACTGTTTTCTTACCTGGGGGATTGTGGGAAGCTTGTAATATTTATAAAGGGAAGAGCCACTCATCTCAGGGCCATTTCTGTTGTATGTATTATTTATTTCCCGATCTATCCCCTCCCATGTTCACTGTCTTTAAGAACTATGATTAATAAAACATTCCATGCTGAACAGTATGGATTATATTCCCAAATATACATATTCAGGCCATTTCTATGCAAATGTCACAGGAAAGATTGATTTTTCATCAGAAAAAATGCACATATTCTCTACTTGATCCATTCATTTTACATTTATCTTTTAGATTAATTATTCTATTTTCCTACATGAATGGTTTTCAGCTGGGCACCCCAAAAGGATTTTGTAACCAATGTAGACAGACTTTGTTCCTTAACACATATCAGAAGTAATCGTAGAAGAGAATTAAAGGGAGTCATTTAGGAAAAAATATTTCTTCACTTTGTTATCTTGTTTTCTTAAACAAAATTTAATTTATTATTAATGTATAAGAAGAAAGAGGAAAGAATGTCATAAACTTCTTACAGTTTGATGTAGTATATTAAGGGTGAGCTACACATTGTCTTCATCTAACTTTAATTAATATTCCAGTAGATGTGGGAACACTATTGCTGCAAACAGAGACCTACACCAAAAGTCCTTATTGTGGCAACTCTCCTCTTGGTATCTGTTCATAGATGGGTGTGTGACTGAGTGCTTTTGGTCTCAGCTTCTGGAAAAGGTAATGCATTAGTCTTGAACCAAGAGAACAAAAAACCCCTAAATTTCATATTGTGAGAGAGGTCAAACTATGTAACTTCAAAGTATTTTTTTCTGGGTTTATATTTATCTTTCCCTCACATCAGGCTACTTTGTCCTAATACAGCAACTTATTACTCATTTTCAGGCAACATGCATGTATCTTACAAAGGATATGGCAATAATTGTGCCTGATTGTGTTTAATTTCAGTTTGTATCACAGGAATAGCTAATGGCCCCAGCAGAAGAGCCTTCCCTCTGTGGCAGCACTGCACCAGCAATGTAGAGCACCTCATCATCAGAATCCAGACTCTAAGGCTAGGGCAAGAAGCAGGTAAAATAGGAGGATATTGAAATAAATGTAAAAGAAAATAATCATTTTATTCCTACTAATACCAATGAAAAAGCCTGCTATTGCCTCCAGTGAGACCAGTTATATATATATTTACATGTATAAGTACTCATGATACCCAAAGTACAGCATAACATCCCAATAAGTTCAAAAGTACAGCCTAACATCCCCAATAAGTTCAAAAGGGCCAGAGCATGTGATCTTAACACACTTTTGAATGCACATTTATTCTCAGACATTTTAATTAGGTTGATTTTCAATCTTGATTTTTAATTCAAATCTTCAGTCTTGATTCAATCCTCAGTTCAAGCAGGATATCAAACACCCTAAGTGGGAACAGGTTGAGAGAGAACAGCTGCACTGGGCTTCCCATCTGAAGTGTGATTCTCTTCTTAAACAGCGCTACTACAGACCTAGCTTTAACCTTCAACATCACTTGCTGAGGAGAGGTGCACAGCACTTTCTCCAACTTATTAGGAAAAGAAGTGCTAAGAACTGCAACCCCTTCAGGACAAATTTCTATGAACTGGAAACTTGGTCCTCCTGGAAAACAAAAGTCTTGAGCTACATACCCCAAATCACTACTGACTTATGAGCATCTTGCTCCTTGTCTCTGTTCAATTGTTAAGTCTCTAAAGGTCTTAAAACTTAATCACAAATTATTATATCAGTTCAGGAAGGACATAATTTGGCAGGTAGACAGATGCCAGGTTACAGTTCTAATCTGAATGACTTTATACAAAATAATGAGGAGGAATAAATATTGACTCTCTCAGCTTTTCACCTGATCTCAGTAGGACTTAAACATATAAAAAGACTGCAGAACTTCAAATAGCATTAAAGGACTGGACATAAGCATAAAGCTTATTGTAATGATAAATGATTATATGGCACAGACAAGGGGCTGCCTGTTAAATAACGTAGGAACAATATAGGAATGGGACACCAGTTTCTAGAACCCTTTGCAGAACAGAAAAGTTATTTGACTGGCTTATCCCTGGTGCTAAATTGGGTGGGTATTATCATTTCTATTGCAAGCAAGAACATACAGACATAGAGATGACTCACAAAGTCTAAGAAAAACAAGGAACTGCTTAGAAAGTGCTAATAGTCTTTTTGCTCCTCAGTAGTAGTAGTGGAGAATGTTCCTAGGGGGAGGAATTAGCTGTTCTTAGTAGATTGGTGTGCAGCTGTAGGTTCATCTTCAAGAGTGTATGTGTGCTGCTCTGTAAGAGCTTAATGTGCTGATATTAGGTATTTAACCTGTTCACAAGAAGTTATCTTCTTCTGTAGTCTAACAGCGGACCTCTTCCAGAAGTCTAAAGATGGTAAAAAAAGGGGTAATGACTAAGTATTCTCTTAAATGATCATTCAGGATCACCCTCTTAATCCCAGTCTGAAAGGTCAGGAAGAGTTTTCAGTATCAGGAAAAAAAAATATATCATAAGTTCTAGTAAACTTTTCTATGATTCTTCATCAATTTGTTTTGTTTTGTTTTGTTCTTTATAGACGATGCCATAAAGATTTGAGAAGTGCAGATTAGATTCTGGGTGCTTAACCTTATTCTTAAAAGGAGTCTAATTTAAAGAACATACTTTTGTCAGACTTTTCTGTCTGTCAGACAGAAAACATAAGTAACTTTTGACTAATTGACTGAGTGACTGGTAAATTCTCATATCACAGAATTTCAAGTGTAAACTACAAGAAAAAAGAGCACTCTGTCTTTCCACGTTTGGAACTCCAATACTTGTCTAACAGATCATTTGTTATTCTGACTTTTATAGAAGCAGCTCTGTTTCAGTCATAATATTTTCCCTGATTGTTTATGACATTCATTTCTAGAATTCAGAATAGCATGATGCACCTAATATTCTGAGTTTGTACTCAACTCTATTATGAAATTCAGGCTGCTTATGACAGACACACATTAAGGAGGGCTTTATGATTTAGCATTGCAATTATAATCTCTAGGGGAGCTTGTTTGGCCCTTCCAAGGAAAGCCTGGTTAAAAAACTGTGTTAAAGCAGGAATGTGAGCGCAACAGGGTCTGTAGCTGAAATACCCAAAGCTGCCTGAGTAGCATTTGTCTCAGGCTGGTAAAGCTAAAATGGAAGATGATCATTGCCTGGTTTAATGGCAAAAGCACTTTGGGGGTGGGGGGAAACAACCAAACCCCACAACAAAAAAAACACCCCAAAATCCCCACCAGCTTGAAAAAAAGGTATTAAAAAGTATAACTTTTTTAATAGTAGGGAGGAACAGTGAGTGAGAGACAGAGAGAGGGAAATAGAAAAGCAGTCAAAATCTCACTTGGTCCTGTCAGAGGTCACCCCATGGCATTACTGCCCTACCCAGGCCAGGCTGAGCATCCTTCCGTGGAATGCCAAGAGAAGCCTGCACCTGGCCAACAAAGGGCAGCTGGGGGTAGCATGCAGGGACCCTTGGGTGTGCGTATGTGACCTGTATTTCTTCCCCGCATGTACATTGGGGGTTGAATCATGGACCCATGTACAGCTGAAGCATCCACATCTCCAACAGGAGGGGAATGCAAGTAGGGACTACAAACCCCAGAGAGAGTGTATGTGCCAGAAACCCACACAACTGTGAAGGATGTGAATGTGTGGATGTAAATATGAGCCTGTGCATATTTGGGTGTAGTTAAAAAATGTTTAAGCTTAGTTACAGAAGAGCATTTAGAAATTTGTAGCTGGATATTTAACTATTTTTAACAGTGTTTATTATTGCACTTAATCCTTGTATTGTCAATACTGATCCTGAATGTATAGTTCATTTAATGTTGGTTAGTCATGTGGTATTAATAAATAAATAAACTGCTTTGATCCCAATTTGATTAAAACCACTTGAACTGGAAATTTTTCCCTGTGACACAAACCTGTTTTACTTAAGTAGCAACTTGAAAATATTAATAGGAACTTCTTATTACATGAATCTTGAGGATACATGAGGTAACCATATTGTTTAAATGCTAAAATAATCATGAGCACAGTTTGGAATCTTTAACATTATTAAAAAAAAAAAAAAAAAAAAAAAAAGAACACAAGTCATCAAGGTTGAAGACACCTCAGTGACCTGAAGGTAAAAACCACATCACAGTTATTAAGCCAGAACTAACAATGTCATGGTGCTATTTGAACCGAAAAGTCATTCTAAGCTTTCTCCTCCTGGGAACTATTCCCTATCACTTTCTATCAGATTGCTGTTATGATAAGACTACACAAGTAATAGCTCAGGAATAGCAGGCTCTAAACATTTACATACTTTATCAAGAGTGCTGATCACAGTGGCACGCTCCTTAACCAAACACTAAAAGAAAGGAGGAGAAAGGCCTTCTATTTGCTGATCTCTTTTGCATATCGTCATTCTTGCTTTAACTTATTTGTCCATAAAAATATCTCTGTGATAGGGAAAGCCTGATGATGATAATGAAGCACAAACCAGTGACTAAATGACAAATTGTGTGCATCCAGCAGACCAGGCTGCTTTTAATTTTTTTGTGAATTATTTCAATGTACTGCAAGAAAGGACATCAGCTATGTGACCATACAGCCATGATTGTTCCCATTAAATATGCAAATGGATTATTATCAAATGTCATAAACCCCACATCATCTTCAGCACAAATACAAACATGGTACTGTGAGGGACTTCATAGATTAATGAGATCAGTCTCTGCTTTTACAAGCAATTATGTTATACATCCCATTTCATAAACTAATCAAACTTTAAAATTAATTAAGCTTTTTGCTGCTTTTGTATTGAACGCTCTTCCAGACACCTGGTTCTCAGAAACCTTCTTTTAATTTCCAACATAAATTTTATTCAGTTCCAGTTTACTTCCATTTATTTGTGCACTGTGTAGCCTTTCTCCTCTTGGATGTTTATCATCACCTATATATTTACAGAAAACTAGCATAACCCCTACTTAGCCTTCATTTTGCAAGGCTAATAAGCCAAGCTGTTTCAGTCTCCTAGTCATTCCTACATACCCTACTCTGCACTTAATCTAATTTGAGTTTTACTCCTGTGGGATACAGGGATTATTTTATTTGGGACATCCAAGGATGGTCTTTGCTTTCTTTTCTTGGCTACATCATATTGGTGATAGTTGGTCTGTGATCAGTCAGTTCTACAGGTTCTATCCCTCTATCATTACAAGCTCATGAAATCCCAGTTTACAGCAAAATTGTTGTTATTATGAAATCCCAGTTTACAGCAAAATTGTTGTTATTATTTCAACAGTGCATGGCTTTGTATTTTATACTTCTGAATTTCATCCCATCCTTGTTATTCTAGTCCTCAGGGCCATCTCTCATCTCTTCCTTTCTGTACAATAGAAAAATATTCTTCTGTATTAATGATGACTCCAAAACTCACAATGTCAGTAAATTTTATCAATATCTCCCCCACTTCTTTGCTAAGGGAACTAATGAAATCCTAAATGCCACTGATAACTTCTTTCTGCTCAATATTTTCCCTGTTTATTACAATTCCAACAAATGCCCTCTATTCTACCGTTCTTCACTTGCTATCATAACTCTTTATTTTCTTTCTGGCACTATGACAAATACTTTGCTGAAATCCATATATATATTAAAGCTACCATATTTTCATTTGACTATCAAATCTATTTCAATAGAGTGCCTGGCATGATTTATTTTTGCTACCCTAGCTTTCTGCATTATTTTATATTCCACTTACCATCCTTTCTGTATTTTTTAAAGAAATAATTCTAAAACCTTCTGTATAATGGATATATTAGATTAACAAGCTTGTGGTGGCTTAGATCACTTCCCTCTCATCCCTTCTCAAATATAGATGTTAATTTGCTATTCTCAAATAAGGTGTTAGGTTTATCTTGCCAGATTTGTTCAAAATACTTGCTCCTGGGCCTTTAATTTCATGTCCCAGCTCTTTCAGAGATGAGGGTTAGAAATTATCCAGTGTATTTTCTACAAACAGAACAGTATATGGTGCTTTTCTTTCTTAGCATAGTCAGTTTATATATATGTATCAGCTGTTAAGGGCCAAGAGCTCTAAGGAGAAGATAATCTGATAATTTTCACATTTAAGAATAATCTGTCTTTATCATTATTAGTAGTATCATTGGATTCCAGTTCATATCTAGAAACTAAAGTCTCATATGACAACACAATTCATATAAATATTTGTGTATATCTAAATCAATGATGAGACCAAAATCCTACTAAGAGGCAAAACTCAGCAAAAAACCCCTCCTATATAACTTCAGACACCATGGCTGGCACAGGCCTGGCCAGATCCACCTGTGGGAAGGTGATTTTCTGTCCATCTGCAGCTATGAATATCATATTTTTTTATTTTACCAGTGCCGTTACAGTGATTTCTTTCTACTTATATCTGATCTCAAGGATCAAGAGGTCTCCTTGAAATAACAAAACACCCTTGCCATCGTTCCCTGGCGTAGTTTTCAACTAAGCATATACTCTTATTTTCCAGAGGTATTTGGAGCTCCTACTTCACCCTCCTGCATCTGATCACAGAGTACACAGCACACTTTGACTTCTGATCACCTGTATGATGGCAACTTAAATGATCTGACCATTCTTCTTTAACATGCAATGGAAACTGAATTTAACCTAAAATCCATGTCTCAAGCAGATCCAGGCAATCTCTCATGCAAAAGTGGACCCTCAGGAGAAATCTAAACATAAAGAACTAGGACTCTGGCACATAGTACTTATGATTTGTAAAGTCCTGAGCTCCTTGACCAGGAGACTGAAGATGAATTTATTATGATCATCAGCATCTTCCAGATTAATGTATTTAATTTGCTGCAAAATTGATGACAGATATGCTATAGTGGCTAAAAAACCAGCACAAAATAACAAGGGTCTCCCTGATGAGATAGTAATTACATGAGCACTCCTATAAAAATCCAAAATAATTTCATTTCAGGAAAGTATTTTTATGTGTACTTTTCAGTGCAACCAATAAGCAATGCAGTCATGCCATCAGTCCTACTGAATGCTTCAGGAAAACAGAAGAAACCTTACAACATTACCAGACACCAATATTATATCTCTTTGCCTACAAAAGAGGCTGTTTAAACAATATTTTTGTCCAATTTCCACATGTATTTACCAGTATAGAAAACACCATTCATGCAGAGTTAAAATACGGAGAATATATGAGGTCTCAGAGTTAGGAAACAGGTATAACAATGACTACATAAGAGTCAGTAAGAAAGCCTTCATCAAAAAAATTTCACTGGAAAGATGTCTACAAAAATTTCTACTTTTCTCTGAAACATGCAAGAAATAGGAATTACAGAACAGTTTTTATGGATCAGCATGGCAGCTCACAAACTTCTACTTTCATGTAAATGTACAGTTAATGCTTTTTAAATAAGCCTAAGCAAAGCAGCACATTTTCTGTGAATATTTGTTCTAATTTGAAAATAAGATATTTTTTTTTTTTTTTTCGCTATGTCCTTTTGTGTTTGGCTTATAGTTATTCACTTGAACAACTTTATTAAGTAGAACATAGACAGAAACTGCTAACTTACATTCTTAAAGAACAGCCAAGGAAATCCTCAGCTGCTAAGTGCAACTGTTCTCCCCAGAAATCAACACACAAAAGCTACATGCTGCATTTCAAGGTACAGAAACATTGTGACATCTGTGTACAACCGCAGCAACCAGGATTTTGCACACCCGCAATCAACTGCTCAAAAATCATCAATCACACAAGAATCCTTTGGAGAAGTCATTATCGAGTGCAACCTCAGAAAAACACATTTCACTTTTGCCTAAGCAAAAATGTTCATGCTGAGACTTAAGATTTATTGATAAGAATTTAGAGATATAATTCATATAGTGCTTACTCACAAAACGCTTGACTCTCTCCCCTCTTTTATGAGTCATTTCTTCACTTCTGCATTTTTATTAATGTTTTAACACTTTTATCCGATGCATTTTGATCTATTAATATGAAAAATGTATAATATTTTAGCAGCTGCACTGTTAAATCCTGAAATTCAATCAAATGTATTGTATAAATGCCTATAATAAAAATATCCAAAATTAGAGTGTAACAGATAAAAGGAGTGTTACAGGAATTCTAAAAATATAATGAAATACAGCTGAATCTTTTGTTAGATAACGTCTGATCACACAATGAAGTCAGGCACTTTTTGTGAGCTCATTGGATGCAGGAACCAGGTCCTTGCTGCAGTTTTGAAAGTTTTTTTCCTGTAGATTTTCAAAACAGAAGCATATGAAAGTCTGCAGAAATCTCATCCCTGTGGAAGTCAGTGGAGCTGAAACACAGCCTCCAAGTGAAGCACTTAGCCAAATATCCTCCCAAATATTCTCTTTTTTAAGGATAAAACTAGGGGTATACCTCAGGGTTACACGCACATGTAAGTCTCCTCTGAATATTTATGTAGCTACATTCCATCTTCACAGATTTAATCCTTAGATTTTTTTCTGCAAGGTATTTCTTTGGAAGAGTCTCATAGGCTGTTCAGATCCCTTCTGAAGCAGGAGGCAGTTTCACGGGGCATAACCTGGTGGGGTATCTTGGTGAGAAGAGACTGCCTGTCAACTGGCACTGTAGCCATGGAATGAGATTGTTGGTGAGGGTCTGATAAGTCACAGAAATATAAGGTGCAGAGGCAGAATCGACCTTCCCTATGATATTTTCAACAAGCTTTTTTTTTTTCTAGTTTTCAGCTGCTTTCCTGTGCCTACATATATATACATATACACGTCCAGGACAGTGTATTAGTGATGATGGTGTGTGAGGCAAAGGTTAGATATAATACTGACAAATTTGAATACATGTGTTACTGTAGGTATATACTGCAGATATTTAATGTAGGCATGGCACTGATTACTACAGGAAACTAAAATCTAATTCTTCAGTATTGTGTCTGACTAGATACCTATAGGAGGGAGAAAACAATATTTTGAAGCCTCTCTGCAAGCACTTAAATATAACTTCAAGAACTAAGGTTTGAAATTGACACCCAGTGGCAAAGAAGAATTTCAAAATGAGAAGATGGCAAAAAAATTCAAACTGTTCATTTTTACAAACAGGTACAAGAACCTACCTACCTGGTGACAGTATAAGAACAATGCAGTGATGCTGTAATGGAGGGTCCTTACAATGTCTTCTGACAATCACAGAGAGAAAAAAAGGGACAAAAGTCTGGTGAAAGCAGCCCCATTTACAATTGATAAAGCAGGTATTTCACAGAAGTAATGCCCTGGCTTGGGGAACCCGCTCACCCACTTCAAAGAAAAAAATTCTGTAGAATTGCAATAGGTTTAGAGGTTTATAAACCCAGAGAAATTTACGCTAAACAGAAAAGCAGCTTATATAAGGTGGCACATCAGGAACTGTAAGACACAAGTCAATGAGTTTATATCTGGATTTAAGTTATAACATTCTCCAAGGACATAATACTGCCAAACTGTTCACTTGGGAACTCCATATGTTTTTTCTGAAATACGTGTTCCTGGTGACTGAGAGGTAAAATACAGAGACTAGCTAAACTAATCTGTTCTAATAGATCTTAGCAACTCCTGTCTTTTTTATTTGTTTCAAGCACTACTTCAGAAAGAAAAAAAAAAACCAAAACATTGCATTGTGACAAAGGACTTAAACATCTACCTGACTCTGAACACGAGTTTAAATGTGCGCCAGGGTAGCAACGTAAAATATCTTAAAATTTGCATTGCGTCCATGGTGAAATTCTCGCATTCCTGATGTCTAACCAAGATTTTGTCACTGTTTTTAGTATTGGTAGGTTTTCAGCCTCAAACCCTAACAACTGGCAACTGAGGAATTATTTGCTCATTTAAAAAAAATAATCTCTAATGTCAGTGTTTGATACTGCTCTGTTCCGACCTGTCCTTTGCAAGTGAAATCTTTACTGTAGCCCATCAAATCAGTCTTTTCTCAAATCCTTCCTGGACACTCATTTGCTCTTTGGTGCCTACAAGAAACGAGTCAATAACGTTACTAAAATGCTTCCCTCTCTCTCTTCCTTTCTCTCTCTATATACATACATATGTATGTGTGTACACATACATATGCATGTATATACACACACTAGTTATTTTATCTTCTGTTTTCAATGCATCTTGTCTTATCCATATGTGCCTTGTTTATGTGTTAAATGCTTTTGAATGACATCTGTCTATATTTCATGTCTTGTACTGCAGAAAAGAGGGTTTTTTACATTGCTTTAAAACAATAAAAGACCAGCTGTTATGTTGCACCTAACTAGCGGAAGGCTGAGTAACGGGAAACACTGTCGTGGCAGGGACATCTGCAATTTGGGAATGCTGTGGCTCAACTGCAGCATGAGAGGAGACCAGCTCCAGTGCAGCTGATCTGGCCGCGCTGTGCACGCTTTGCCACAGAAAGAGAAGGGTCTGCTGTGTGGGTTATGTGCTATTTCTTGGGTGATATGCATCATGTTTACAGAAATCTTTTTCACTCAGTAGTGCTGTAAGTCAGTCTCAGGAATATGGCTGATGTCCAGACTCTGATATATAGAACTTGTGAGTCAAGCCGGTAGCATGGCAGGACAAGTATGATGAAAATCAACTGTTCTTTCCAGTGCAGACCTTGTATAGAATGATTTGTGAATGTTTTTCTGACTTAGAAAAGATATCCCAGATGCCTGATATACAAAGTTTCAATAAAACAATTATCAAGCAATCCATTGCCTTGTTGCTTCGTGTACTGTTTTTCAAGCTGCACTGATGCACCAAATACTGGGGTTTTTTCCTGATAATCTGGAACCCGCTATGCTCATTCCTCTGGAAGGGTAACTATTGCTCACACTGTAACTTTCCTTTCACAGGAGCAATTTCTGAACTGCCTTTAAACATTATGCAGAAAGTGCTCCTTTCTGGACATAACTGAATGCCCATGGCTGAGCCCAGACAAAGCAATGCACTTCTTTCCCATGTGCAGAGGACATTGTCTGGACCACAAGAGCTGAGAATTAACTTCTTCCTATCTCTTCCAGGTTGTTGTTCTTTCCCAGTTCGTTCCATCACTGAATCTATAGAGGGCTGGACCATTGACTGGTTTGGTTCCTCACCTTCACTTCTAAATTCACTTAACTTAAGAAATAATCACTAGCATATAGCATATATCGGGCAGGCTCCTGCTCCTGCCAGTGCACCTTTTCTGAGTATGCCTTTGTTGCCATTATGACTGGAAGTCTATTTTCTTCTATGGCATTTGATCATTTCACCTAGGCTTCGGGATCAAGAGCTGGGTAATGGATAGAGCAATGTTACTTACCTATTGTGAACAGAGGCTTCAAAACTGGGTCCTGTGTCACAATGTCTGAGCCTGCCTAGGATCTCACATTTTAATTTATTGTATTTGACACAGTTTCTCTTTTTACACATGCCTAGTGTTATGAGTTTACATAGAAAAAAGTATTTTTAAACAGGAAAACAAATATTTTCCAGAAGGACAGTTCAATGCTGAAAACACAGTGAAAACCACCACATCTAAAGCTCATTTTGTGTGATATATTGTTCACAAAGAGCAGGCATACATCATTTGGTTTTATTTTTACCCTAGAATTTAATGCCCTTGGTGCAAAACGTAGAAGTTAATTGGTAGCTAATTCACTTTGATGGTATGTTTGCTGTGCTTGAGGGACATATTTTCCCAAATTGCCACATTTTAAATAGATTTTACCTTGCAGGGCTTACTTTTAGCTTATCATTACAACTTGGAAAAATTCACTACCTTTGCTCCATGCAGATAAGTGCTCCCAACACACTTAATAATGAGATATCATGTATATATATGCAAAAGAAAAAAAGAGTAGAAAGGAAAAAACCCACCTTCTGCTGTGAAGGATGTAGCAATTAATTGTTCACAGGTTGTACGCAGACATGTAATTTTTCAAGTTATATGAGGTGTTTCCTTAAGAAAATGTTTAAGGAGGAACTCTCTGTATCTTCAAGGCAGTCATTTGTGTCAGATGAGAGTCAGTAATGTCAAATTCCTGTATGACACCTCCTGTCCTCATATTTTACTGATCATTATTGATAGAAAGCTGCTGAGCATTCAAAATGTAGAATTTATAAGGAAAGAGGATGACTTAGCACTCTCACCTGAACCAGCAAAGAACTTTGATGGAGACCAAGCTGCACCTGGGCTTTACTCCTGTACTTACATTGCTAGGATTCATCAGCACAGGTTACTGGCCAGTTATTAGAGTTGGACTTTAGAGAGAAACTCAAGATATAAAATTCAGTGAGAACAGTTTAACACCCTCCCAGAAGATATTGTTATGGAGTCCCAGGTCTCAGATGAGATTATACTGCTTATTAGTCATTTACAGGTACTTCATAACTACTAAACAATTGCAGAGAGCAATTACATGGGTTTTTTTTCAGTTGGTTGGCTTGGTTGATTGGTTTTTACATGGACTGGATAAATCCTGAGTCATGTAGTAAAGTCACATCTTGGGCAGAGGGTGGGGAGGAGTTGATTTGGTTTGGTTTTATTTTAAAATCTGAATAGTAAATGAGAGAAGACATTCGAATGTAGTCCCTTATGAAACCCGTACTCTTCTGTGATAATTTTGTGCCTGAGTTAAAAATTGGCTTAACTGAAACCATATTTCTGTTTCTCAATCAGGATGAAGATCACAGAAATGCTAACAAAAAGTCAACTTTTTGCAACACAATATTCTTCTTCAGTTTTATTTAAAATCAGGACCAATCTGTTAAAAAAAAACAAAACAAAAAAACACCTTGACATATGCAATGCATCAAGACATATTAGAGGTGTTGCCCTGGAGAGTTCTGCACGCGCAAGTGGAAAGTGGGAGTTTAACATGCCAATTATCTGAAACATAAAACTAGGCAAGTAAGTAAGAGACAAGGCTATAATTCATTGTGGCTGCATGCCATGTTCTTTTCCCTATCTGTGTAAAAAGGAAACCCTCTAGGGGTATTCAAACTCTGAAAATAAAGTAATTTAAGTCCAAAAATATGATAATAATGTTAAAGTGTTGGCTTGAAATGACAAAAGCCCTAAGCTTTTAAAACTTTACAATGTTTAAAGTTTAAAGAATTTGCATGTAACTGCCATTAGTTTACCATAACCATTATTACTGCTAACAGCGGTTCAATGATATGTCTTAAATCTAGGACTTTGACAGCTCAGGGAAATTATCATTCCAAATAAGTAATGTGAATAAGTTGCTAAGTAATCCTGAAGAGTAGTCATCCCTCATCCTTTTGGAGTAGAATTCTCCATTTGTCTCCATGTGGTTTCCCATCAGATGGTAAACATGCCTCCCTTATGATTTTTCCCCACCCCCAATAAGCCCTGAATGTGTTTCCGAGACAGTGCATCCCTTGATGTGAAAAGTTACTTAATAATGTTACATAAATATGGCTTAGCAGACTGGTATGACTGCCTGGGTTTACATTCCCGCAGGGCTCCTGCAGAAGTCCAGCAGATGCGTCTCCTGGCAGAAAATCAGCCAAGATAATGAGAAAAGACTTCAACTTCCATATGCTGGTATCAGCCCAGATTTAATGTGCTCCTCTGAGTGCTTCCCTTCATCAAAACTTCTGTAGCACTCTGGCAGGTTTTCTCAGCCTCTTCAAGAGAAGGTGTTCACAGAAAGGCTGGTGGTGTATAGTTATTCTGCTCCCTCTGCTTTTCTGCTCCTTTTCCATTGGCCCTGATGAGCCTAAATAGAAGCTATACTCTGTATTTCCCCAAACCTCTCATGCTTGATTGTGACCAGTACAGTGAATACAGTTGAATGTATGCCTATTGCTAAGAATTGCAGCCCTGGCTGGCTCTAACAGCAGTTCTGCAATTGTCTTAAAGGTGAATTAATTCTAATTCTTTAACTTAAATGTCTAACTCGATGTTTATTGGAATAATTATGGCTGTATTATTGAATGATCCGGCCCCCAAGGAGAGCTTGGGTTTTGTGAAACATACTAGAATGACACTTAAGTAAGTGTTCCTCTTATTTTGTATTTATACAGGATGAGGCTCAAATCTTCAAAGGCAGGTGGGCAAGATGCAGGGAACATCAATAAGATGCTGATATGAAGTCTTATTCAAGTTTGAGCCTAGGTTGCTTCCAACTTTGTCAATTCATTCTAGTTTTCTAAAAACCTCTGGAATTTCAAACCAGAAATTCCCTCAAAATAGACAAGGAATTTGGAGGAAAAAATAATGTTTTTATTGTGTCCTTTCTAAAAAAGTTTATTAATAATTGTTTAAGAAGTTACAATATTTCTCCTCTTCATTTTGCTATACCTTTCTTTTCCTCTGATAAAATTTCTCACTGGAGTAAGAATATAAGAACTCTAAGGCTGGTTCAGACTAACGGTCTGGGGGAAGTCTTGATCCCTACTGTATGAAAGCATGTAAAGCTTTGACAATATAAAGTCCTCCTGTGAAGGTGGTAACTGTAGCGGAAATTTTTGCAACTCCATTGCAGAAAGTTTTATATTCCTCCTAGCTTCTTAATGTGACTACCTGATTTACTCTAATCCCACTGCCTTCCTGGTTTCTGAGAGCCCTAGTGCTTCTGCCCTGTATGAATTAGATACATGTTTTTTTCTGAAGAAAAAGGAGGTCTTTAGCAACACTGGCAGAGCAGTTGCCATTTCGTGCCTGAGCATTTGCACAACTGCTCCCAGGTCCTTGTGGCATAACATTTTTTCCCAGAGAACTCGGAGTATTTCCAAACATATATTGGATATGAGGAAACTGAGACCTGGCAAGAGGAGATGATATGCCCAAGCTCACAGAGTAAACCAGAGACAGAAGTGGGACTGAATCTATCTTCCAAGTCCAAACCAGGACACTACGCAGAGCTCAGGATATTATCTGGAGTCAGGCTATGTCAGGATGAAATGCTACCTGAATATCAAGCTGTTAGTATTTTCCCAGGATGGTGTGAAAATGCATACTGTACCATTTCAAGATGAGCTAAATTTAAGGTAAATCATGCTCTGCAGAGCTGTTCCTTCCTGATGACAAGCTAGAACAATCAAGTAACTAACTACAGGGTAGCTTAGACATCTCAGCTAAAGTATCTTCAGTCTCACTGTCAGCTCCTCATCCCTCCTTTCCCATTCACAGTTTTCCAGTCCAGGGACACCACTGTTTACCAGACACAGACAGCTGGAGAGAACTTGTTGCATAAAGCAGAATAAAGAGGACCTTCAGCCCCACTGTGGGAGTCCCTCCTCATCAGTTAACAGTGCAATGAACATGTGGCACCAGAGCCTGCAAGAAGAGGAGTTGATAAGGACTGACCAGCAGTTGATAATACAGATGGATCGACCCATTGCTGCTGGAGCAAAAATCTAAATGCAACAACTCAGACTACAAAGGAATTAAATACATCTGTTTTCAGACTGAAACATGAGTTGTGTGTTGCTTGTTGTACAGGGGGCGATTTAATGAGATTCTTGCTGATACACATTCTAAAAACTAAGAAAAGCTTATGGTTCAAAGTATTTTCTTTTCATCAGCAAATATTATGCCCTGAACCATGTTATTTTACTTTGGTCCAGTCACATGAAGATTACATGCATATAAAGCACATCTATTTGGGATATGCTGGAAATTACATATAAAGAAATAGTAAAAGTGATTACTTCATGATATGCGTTCCTAGAAATATTGTTGTATTGTATATCTGGTAATCAAGCCAACCAATATATGGTCCTAAACCTACAGTGAAGACAGAGGTTCTTATCTGTAACTATTCTTAAGATAGTCTTTGCCCGTTGTACACTGCAGCTGAGAATGTTTCACTTCTGTACAGAAATGCCAATAAGTATAAAAAACCACTTTGTCTTTGAGTAGCGTTTTCTTAAACTACCGAAATTTAACAAAGATTGGATTGAAAGGTTTCTATAATTACCCTGCTGCCTCATAAAGAAGGCTAACCTGGTATCCCTTTAAAAATCACTTACTAAAACAGATGAACAACTATTGAATGGAGCTAGAAATTACCTTTTTTTTTTTTTTTTCATAAAGAAACTGAGATGATGACAAAGCAAGATAATTTAACTGCTGCTTCTTGTTAAGACCACAAATAGAGCTTTGCTGTAAATTGGTTATAACATAAATATATAGAAATATAGCAATAATGTCATCCATGAGCATAGCTTTCCTACCTCTGTACACACAGACATGCAAACAACCATTTAGGCAGTGAGGCACCTATCATTCTCCACCGCACTCAGATGAGATTGGGAAACTCCTACAGATGACTGCAATCCCTCCAGGGAAGCACAGTTCCTCAGGTCTGGTAAAAAGTCCACTGATAAACTTGAACAGCAAAGGGTTCAGCTCAAACCATACAAGAGATGGGGATCCTTTTTTTTACAATAATGTGGCACATCTGGACTCAAAGTCTGCTTAAGGCTGAAGGAGTTCTATCTGTAGACTGTAATTCCCAGAAGGATATCTCAACCTGCAGTCAAAGTTTAGACGGGTTCTGCCCATCCCACCAAAATTAGGTCAGAATACAGAAAGTGTACTGCCAAAACTGAGAGTGAAAAGAAAGGAGAATCTGCTAATATAGGTACCTAAAAGACAGTTTTGTCTTTGAAGATTTCTGATGCCTATTTCTAATATAATTAATTAATCCTTCTTTACTATATAATACATTAACAGCCTTTGCAGAAAAGAAAAAAAAATCTATTAAAATAAAATGTCACAGAACACAATACCAATAAAAAACCAGATAAGATTGCAGAATACAGAAGAAAAAAATTGGAAAATGTGATAAATAATAATTTGTCTGACACTGTCTAAGGTTGCAGTTTACTGTGCAGGTAGAAAGGGCTTATCTCATGAAAATTAAACAATTGTACTTGTTACAAAAAATAACCATTGAAAATTTGAAGGTGTTATGAAACTTAGTTTTGTAAAATTATTGCTAAAATAACACTATTTCTGTTATCTCAATATTATGTAGATAATGTGAAATTTTTTAGCATGATACTGGACTTCCTTAAATCAATCATGAGCAACTGGTATTAATGGCTCTATTTAGGTATTATGCATAATATCATTAAGAATAAAATCTGAACTTATTAACTAACTAACAATTTGGCACATTATTTCATTCTCTGCTTTTGGCATCCTGAGTCACAGCTTTTGATAAATAATTGAACTTTTGCCTTTTTTTATTATACGGCTAGATCATTAAAGTGCGTGTTTAAAGTAAGGTCCCATACAAAAGTACTCATAATAGTTATTTGAAGATATGATTCCTTTTTATAAAATGTTCAAAAGTAGGAAATGAGTTAAGAACCTTCCTTACTTCACAGATTTCTGTATTGAATTGTTGATTGAGAGACAACCTGGATGTTCTTATTGCTCTTCAGTCAAAGAAACTAAATATATTTACTGTGTGCTCTAGGACTAGACTGCTTTCAGCTACATGACCCTGTAATGTTCCTGATTCTATTATTTTAAATATGGTTGTATTTTGCAATGAAAATATGTAACAACTGTAAAAGATTGTTTGCAGGTGGAAGGAAAGGAGGCAGGCAGGAATATCTAGTTTTAAAAGCCAAACAAAGGCTTTAGTTTAAACTCTGAAGGCAGTTCAGCTGTATAAATAATGCATTCTAAATAAGTGAGGCAAGTAACTGTTACAGGGGAACCATAACATGAAATAATATTCATTAAGACAAATACAATTTGTATTTAACTTTAAAATAATGACAATAACGAATACAAGTATTTGTTTTGTTACTTTCTCCCCATGGATTCCCTCAGATCAAATTAAATAAAGAAAACACTTGTCCCTCATCTGGCAAAGAGATTTTGGAGAGCAAATTAAAGTGATATAAAACATTAATTCTAGAGTAAATTTAATGTCTGAACACAGCAGGTACTGTAAAGGAGTATAGTACTTGACCCAAGTATAAATAAGGACAGTTCTGCAGATCCAGTTCCAGCACTGAGCAATGTATGCAAGGCCAGAAGCTACGTCATTGAAATAAATGGGATTTGTACTCCTCAATTCAACAGAAGGAGCATAGTTGTGACTGAGCTGAGCAAGATTTAGGTATATGCTGAAAGGTTTCTCCAAGGGAGGATAGGTTTAGGATTATGCTTGGATGATTACCTATATTGAGGCCTGGTACAGATAAAAATATCAACCTAGATTTGGATATTGATAAATTAATTCAATCTTCCTCAATGAAATGAATTTAGATTTTTTAGGTGCTTGATTTTAATTTGGAAGTGGAATTGGAATTTTCTCTGCAAAAAACATACACTGCAGCTACCTCAAAGAAGATAGGTTGCACATTTTTAAAACAGTTTTGCTACTTTTCTGTTCAATTCCTTTATAAAAATGACATATTTCTTTTTTATTGCCAGTGGTGTGCTTAATTGTACTAGTGTCAAATCTTGGTCTTAATGCAGGTCAAATTTTTGCATAGGTAAAATTGCCTGGTTTTACTTTGTGACAGTGAGTCCAAAAATAAAACACATACCAAGTACAGTCACAACATAAATACTGGGATTTGTCTCTATTTTTTAATGTTAAATTTAGTTAAAATGCAATTTGAATGCAGTTTACACAGCAATGAAGAATTCAGTTGTTTGTATGAATTTGACAGAGTCACAGAATGGTCAGGGTTGGAAGGTACCTCTGGAGGTCACCTAGTCCAACCCCCTGCTAAAGCAGGTTCACCTACAGCAGGTTGCACAGAATCATGTCCAGGTGGATTTTGAAAGTCTCCAGAGAAGGAGACTCCACAGCCACTTGTGAGAGACTGCGCCGGTGAGACCCACCATCGCCACAGCAGGTGTGTTGTCTCACCATTGCTATGGCAGGAAACTCATGCCATCAGAACAGTGAATGATCTGTACAATGGTAAGGCAGGAAGCTAACACCACTGCCACCGCAGAGGTTTATCTATACATTGTTAAAGGAGGAAACCGACCGACGCCATGGAGCAACGGGGGAGGCTGATCCTGCAAAACTTAACCAAACCCCTGTGCATGTGCCCAGACTTGGGGTCAGGGGGGTCAAGGTGCCTGGAGGCCCCTGAGAAATGTTGGGCACGTACACCATTGCCGGGTGGAAGGTGTGGTTAAGCAGAACAGCTTGTAAAGACTCTGTAAGAAAAAATGAACCAACAAGCATGGGACGGAACGTTCCCCCACCGGACTTGGTAACAAATCGGACTGTCGGGACGCCGCAGCTCCGGGGTGGTAGCTATTGCTCTGAACTCTTTCCTTTCTTTCCTTCTTTCATTCCTTCCTTTCTCTCTCTTTATCTCTCACGCTCTCTCCCTTTGCATTCACAGATTTATTGTTGGGCAAATAAAGTTCCTTGGCTCTTGACTCCGTTTTGTGTCTTAATTCTGTTCCCAAGAATACAAACAGAACCACGGTCCCGTCTCAGACCGGCATGCGCCCTCTCCGGGTGGCCTGTGCCACAGCTGTCACCCTCAGAGGAAAGTTCTTCCTCACATTCAGGTGGAGCTGCCTGTGCTGCAATCTGTGCCCGTTGCCCCTTGTCCTGTCCCTGGGCACCACTGAAAAGAGCCTGGCCCCGTCCTCTTGGCACTCGCCCTTAGGATATTTGTAGACATTGAGAAGGTCCCCTCTCAGTCTTGTCCAGGCTGGAGAGGCCCAGCTCTCTCAGCCTTTCCTCATCAGGGACATGCTCCAGTCCCCTTATCATCTTTGTAGCCCTCCACTGGACCCTCTCCAGTATTTCCCTGTCTCTCTTGAACTGGGAGCCCAGCACTGGACACAGCACTCCAGATGCAGCTGGAGCATGGCAGAGCAGAGGGGAAGGATCACCTCCCTGGACCTGCTGGCCACACTCCTCCTCATGCCCCCCAGGATGCCATTTGCCTTGCTGGCCCCCAGGGCACACCGCTGGCTCATGGGCAACTTGCTGTGCACCAGGGCTCCCAGGTCCTTCCCCGCAGAGCTGCCTTCCAGCACATCAGCCCCAGCCTGTGCAGGTGCGTGGGGCTGTCCCTCCCCAGGTGCAGGACCCTGCACTTGCCTTTGTTGAACTCCATTAGGTTCCTCCACACCCAGCTCTCCAGCCTGCCCAGGTCTCACTGAATGGCAGCGCAGCCTCTGGGGCATCAGCCACTGCTCCCAGTTTGGTATCATCAGCAAACTTCACCCAGGTCACTGATGAATAGGTTGAACAGGACTGGAGCCAGCACTGACCCCCTGGGGGCACCACCAGCTACAGGCCTCCAGCCAGACCCTGCACCACTGATCACAGCCCGCTGAGCTCTGCCGTTCAGCCAGTTCCCAACCCACCTCACTGTCTACCCATTGAACCCACACTGCCTGAGTCTGCCTGTGGGGACATCATGGCAGACAGCATCAAAAGCCTTGCTGAGGTCAAGGTAGACAATATCTACTGCTCCCTCCTCATCTACCCAGCCAGTCATTCCACCATCACAGAAGGCTCTTAGGTTGGTCAGGCACGGTTTCCCCTTTGGTGACTCCATGTTGTGTTGACTACTACTGATAACTTCCTTTCCCTCCACATGCTTAGAGATGACCTTCAGGATGAGCTGTTCCATCACGGTTCCAGGGATGGAGGTGAGGCTGACAAGTCCTCCTTCTTGCCCTTTTTGAAGGCTGGGATGACACTGGCTTTCCTCAAGTCCTCACCACCTCTCTTGTCCTTCATGATCTTTCAGAGATGATGGCGAGTGACTTGACAATAACATCTCCCAGCTCCCTCTAGTACTCAGGGGTGCATCCCATCAGGGCTCATGGATTTGTGGGTGTCAAGACTGTTTAAATTGCTTAAATGATCTCTAACATGATCCTTCTCAACCAAGGGAAAGTCTTCTGTGGTGGTGTGTTCCCCCTGCATCCTAACCTTTGTTTCTGTGACAATGCTCAAGTGATAAACATCTGAGGTGGTCCCAATGGTTATGTCCCAATTCAAAGTGAATTCAGAGGAGACAGACAACAACACGATAACTAAGGTCTAATTTGAACATTACACCCACCTGACAGTGATGGTCAAGGCTCAACTCAAATCAAGTTTGAAACAAACTAACTTTATGAATCAATTATATTACTCCATAAATAGTGGACAGCCCAAAGCCCGTTGAGCTTTCCTGCATGGCAGCAGGCTGCACGCCAGGATCTCCCCTTGAGTAGGGATGCCTCTCAAGGTTACTCCTTGAGGGTGAGAGTATCCTTGTTCTCACAGATTCTCGATAAGTGATTAATAGCATGATAACCTTTGAAAATCTTAGCTAAGTGGTATAAAAGATAGTTTGTGCACACATAACCCTTTAGATATAAACTGTTGAAGTCTGGGACTAAGTCTGGAGACAGACGCAACCAAACTCCCCTCTGAGAAGGAGTTTAGAATGCAAGGGGGTCCTTTCTGAACCTCATGACTCAGTGGGAGGGTCTCCTGAGTCTGACAACAGCTCTGTCTGGCCCTGTCTTCTATGCAGTAAATAATCAAGTGTATCTGGCCATTGAATCTTGTTAAACCACTGTCACATTTACTAGCAAAATTTGTTAAATTGTTGTTTTATACCAATAAACATATTGCTACTTCTGTCTTTCAAGTGAAGTGTGTAACTCCATCCCTGGAATCTTCCTTTCTCTAGACTTCTCTCACCTCCAGGAAGCCCGGGGCCCAGCCTTGGCATTGTGACAGTGCCAAAGCCCCATGAACAACCAGTCTTATTTTGTTTGGCTTTTTTTTTCCCCAATAGCAGTCATAATCACAATGCCATACTACTTGTGTGACCTGAAACATACCTGTGTTTTTCTTAAGCCTCTTCCAAACAGCTCTCAACTATCAGAAGGTGAAGAGTCACAAATATTAGACTGAAGTGTGTTTAAATTCTGAAACTTTTTATAGAAAACCTGAATAATCAAGCAGATTGACTGACAAAAACTAGAAACCACAATCTTACGAAGCATTACTTTAGAGGAGCAAAACCAGCACAAAAAGCAAATAATTTTTTTTGCAATCTTTAGGAGTTTTGTTTTGAAACTGAAGTTGTTGGAACCTGAGAACAGAGTTGGTATTCTGCATCCAGAGTGCTAAGTGACTGGTTGCTGAGAATGCATGGAAATATATTCCAGTATCTATTACTGAAACAGCTAAATACTCTGATGATTTAAGAAAGCGATTTTATGGTTTTATAGATGCACAGCTCTTTGTCACAAAAGCAGCCTCAACACTTTCATCTTAAGGGTTGAACTAATCTTACTATATGATTTAATTACTTTCAAAGCTTTTGTCTGCTGGATTTAGCTGTGAAGTAAATACCAAGAACCAGACACTAACAGCTTCAGTTTATAAAGACAAGGTTCACAAATTCCTGTTTCATGTTTTTGCCTTATTTGAAACAAAAAGAAGTGTTCCAAACAATTAAAGAAAAAACTCCACCACAAACCAATGAAAAACAAAACAATGACTCCATAGAGGAACAAGTTTTGCTTACCTTCAAGTCCTGATGATTGTAAGCCCTGTATACTTTCTTCTAAAATTCTACTGTGCTGCAGCAGATACCTTACAATTTCTCAGATTCCTAAACTCCCTTTATTGATTTTTGTAGCCTTTGCATTGTCAGTACTATAACATGCTGGTTTTATTATTTTCCTCAACTCTCCAGTTGGGTTATTGCATCCGTGTATCACATTGAAATTTACAACCTATTTAATAGCATTTTTATTTTTTATGATTTTGTTACTCCTACCTTTTAAAAGGATCTTAGGGAATATGTTTTAGTTTCTCCAAAATAAAAACAAACAAAAAGCTACCTAGGTAAATTATTACTTTTATTTTGACCATAGAGGGCAATGGAATGAAAAATATTTTATATCAATGGAAATTACAACATCAGAAGAATATTAACAGTGTAAAGCCAGCTTTATGATCTCCCTGTCTCATATACTTCTGATCACAAATGAAGAAATGCAACTATCTGTGATCTTTGATTTGCTACATATCAGAAGAGCAGACTCAGTGAAGTGTAAGGATGTGATGGCATATTAAAGAGGGAAAAGAGAGGGTAGGAAGAGAGAAAGAGTTGCTGCTGTATGTTAGCAGTAGGCTTTTAAAATTATCAAGTTGAACATTTCAGACTGTAATAGAATTCAATGTCACTATGCCACTTTATACTAAATACGGATTTGGTCTTCCAAATTGTGGATGAGAAATCTCACTTTTATAGCACCTTTAAAGCACCTTTCAAGACAAGTCAGGAGATTGTGGTTTTGTTTTACAGCAGAAAGAAAACACAGCTTCAGCTTTGCAAATAACTCTTTGGAACTGGAGGCTTTTTGGGTAGGTAGTTGACTTAAAATGTAGGACATCTAATGCAAGGTCATGCTTAGCTGAATTAAGAACATCATCATTGTGGTTTAGGTGTAGCAAGGACCTCAGAATGAAACTCTAAACATCCCAGAAAAGTGACCCAGGTTCAGGACCAGAGTAGTAAATCAAATTTTTCCTCTCCTCTTGATGAAGCTGTCATCTGATGAGGCACATCAGAAATGTTCAGCTTTAGCTAAATCTCATTTAATCTAAAAATTTCTGACCTCTTCAACGCTGAGCTTTTCACCCTTATGTCTCCCTTTCACATCAGGGGTGACTGTATGCTGGCCAGGTAAGGACATTCTCAGCCCATTTAGTCCTAAGAAGTATTTCAGATCACTGGGAACTCATCACAGCCTGCTTTTCCTGGGTTGCATTTGCTGTAGGTCAGTCTCAAGGCACATAAGTAGGACAAATGAAGTTAAGTGTGTACTGGCTAATTCCTCTAACATCTGGTCTGAGGATAAGGAGAACATTTTGATTTCTAGCTTTACCAGTTTAGCATTTCACAGTGGCAGTAAGTGCACTCTGAGAAGATGGGTTTTGGCAGGGATTTTTCTTGCTGTAGAGGAAGGTGCTTATTAGGAACATGAAATTTAACATTGTCTCAGAAATTCAGTATTGTCTCACCCTCAACAGTATTTGGCAGAGGTTAAGGGGGGGTCTGGTTGTCGTACTACTACACAATGAAACAAGATATGGGAATACATGTACTATTCTATGATCATTCCAAAGTATGATTAACTTTATAGGAGGGCAAATCTTTGTAAAAGAAACCCAATCAAAAATCTGCCTTTAATGGGACAGATCAGAAACTTTGCTAATTCAGAGTTCTGGCCATGGTGCCATAGATTCGATACTTCTATATGACACATACCTCATACAGAGGTTTGAAGATGCTGAAGGTGGTCTGAAAGGCAGTAGCAATTCCTAAGTATTTGTGTAGCAACTTAAGCCCACAAAGAACAACACTGTTGCTGTCCACATGATCAAGGAGTTATAGAGATATGGCAGAAATTTACCCCTGCGTTCATGTAGTGGAGGGCAAATACCACCTTTACATCTGTCTCAAGGCTCAGCAAGCTGTAAGATTTCCAGATGGAGTCTATTCAATTGGGAAAAAACCATGTGATGAAAGAGACAGTTATTTTGCAGTATTGCCTAACAAGTTAATGTGTTATTTTTTCTTCTGAGCTCATAAAACCACCCATCTGTAAAATTTCAGTGCATTTCCCTAAATGTGATTCAGTATTTTACAGTAAGAAATAATGACCATTTTCATTTATAAAGCGCCCCCTGCCAGCACACTGTAGGTGCCACATGGATTAACTCTAATCAGAACAACCAACAACAATTAAAACATCATTAAATATTCAATACACAAAAGCCCCCAAACCAAACAGAGCAGCATTATCATAAAAGTCATCTAAGTCTACAAACATTAAAAGTTAGTGTAAATCTGCTTTCTATGTACATCTTTCAATTGCTTACATTTCATAGTAAGCTGCCAATAAAGCAAAACTAAAACTGAAATTACTGTGTCAGTCTGCCCAGAAACTGTGAGCAAATGGAATAAATATGGAAGGGATGATTCTGTTCAGTCCTTTGTCTCCTGCACTGGGACATCCCCTCTAGCTGAGTCATAGGATACCAGGAGCAGAAAAGCTGGACTCACCCGGACTTCAAACAAAAATTCCGTGAAATTAAACAACCAATCAGTCTGGATCACTTTTGGCTCTTTCAGGCTTTTGGTGTGGTTTTCTGGGTTTGTATTTAGGGATGGAGGAAAGAAGGGTTATGTATTAACATCTTCACTCCCTGAGACAGTGGAATATGGTGCCTAGAAGCACAGTGCACATAATGGGCAACAGTGATCACAGTGACAATGCCTTGCTCAAAAAAGCTCATTTTGTGTTTTCACTTTCACACTTAAGCTTAACCCAACTGGCAGGTTGAATCAGCAGAGAATTTTATTCCTTGAGTTAATTAGGGCCATTAAGTAGCCCTCATCTGCAGCACTTGATGTGGATCTTCCTAAGATTCCCTGGAAGTTTTAATCTTGCAGGACCTTGGAGATTAGCAATGCCCTTGAGATCCCCCTCTTCTGTTTTCACCGGACTTTAAATCAAATCAGCAGAGTATGGAAGTAGCAAAGAAGAAATTTTTAAACAAAATGACTTCGGTATTTCTGCTATGAATCCTTCACCTATACATTGGCTATCATGGGAAAAATTTGCCATTATAAATCACAGTGAAATTAAAGAATTGGTTTTCATGTGGTTGGAAAAGTATCAAAGAGTCTTTTTCACCATTTAAGATAAAACAGGTTCATAAACTCAAGATATATCAAGAAGTTTTATTTAAACCATGTTGGCTTCCAAGTCCCACTGTACAGTAATGCTATAGTGTTTCTTTCATCTTTACGAGCTGGCCCAGAGCATAATGGATTGTCATAAATCATGTTGGATAATTGCCAATCATTGCCAATAAAACTGAAACCTAAAGTAAATAATGCACAAATCTTCATCCATTTTTTTTCTCTTTAGGGTATTACAAATTACTGTAGGACTTAGTATGAATGACATAAGAAAGGCTTTAGAGCTATAACAGACAGAGGGAGCGTAGGAAGAAAACCCAAGAAAAGCCTCTTGAATGTAATGTTCCTCTTGAAAACCAGCAGCCTTTCAACACCGTTTTAGTACAAGATTAGTTTCTGTGACTACTTGCATACAGAACACTCCATGGTTTTCCATGTACCTGGAATATGCCACCCAAAGATGCATTAGGTTAACAGGTAGAATAAGGCTTATTACACTATAAAATAGTTGATTTATGAGTTGTTTGTTCCATGTCAATGTAATTAAAGCTGAAAGGGGTTGATAGCTTTTGAACATCTGTCTTTAGCTTTCATATTCTTTACAGTCTGTTGATTGGGTTATGTTTTGTATTATTTCAATGTCCACAACTGTCAAGTGAAATGGGAGAGTGCTCATATGAAGTGCTGAGCTGAAGTCAGAAGCAGCACTTCATTTGTTTTTTACATTAATAGAGTATGACAGCTCCAGCTCTGAACAAATTGTTTTCAGTTGTTTGATGGGTCTCAGCTGCTCCAGACTGGAAGGTGACCATATTTTCTTTTAGTTGGAAAGTAAGGACTGTTAGAATAGAGTTGTAGGCTTTTCACTTTTGCTAACATATCATTAAAGTCCTTCAATTCTTTTAAGACTCTGAAGCACTGAATCTCACGAGATTTTAAAGGTTGTACTGAAATATTATCCACATACAGGAAAGCCAGTGATGTATACACCTAAACATCACATTTTCTCTTAAAAAGAATAAAAATAGTTGTGTTGCATAGGATTTCTGTTCATAAAGATACCACTATCTTTCTTTTCAGGGTTTCTGTTCATAAAGATACCACTATCTTTCTTTTCAGGGAGCTGACCCTGAGATATTCACCAATAACTAAAGAATCAGCTCTAATTAGAATTATTTTTTCCACTTGTTTGCAGGAAAGTGTCATGTCACCTTTTAATGTGCTACAGAACCAATCATACACACACTGATTTATGAAAATTTTTAATATCAAAAATATTTTTTTTAATATTTTGGGAGTTCAAAACAAGGAATATTTCTCAGATTCTGCAGCAGAAATGTAGGCATTTCTGGAAAGCAATATTGAAGATAATGAACTGAAGTTTGAGGAGAATGGACTTCTTCCAACATAATGACATCCTGTCTAAACTTGGAGAGCAATACTTAAGAAACACTGATCTAAACTGTCCATTGGAGGCGAGCCACTATAAGGCATTGTTATTAGGTGACCACTCTATAAAAATTAGAAACAACAGAAAAATTAAAAATCAGTAAAAGCTTGAAAAAAGTTTGAAATAGAGCATAAAAATAAGGAATATATTTTATCTATTTTTTGTTAGACAAAATGAAGACTATTCTTATAGACTTACGCACAAAAGTCAATTCTTTAGTAACTTCTCTCTGTATGGTTCTTTCATTGTGTGGGTCAATAAGCATTACCTGGAATACGGAAAAAAATCACTAAAGTGTCTGTTACCTTATGAAAGGCTTTATCTTTAACACATACTGTATTATAACTTCCCCCCCCCCCCCCCCCCCCCAGGACTTTGTATCACTGCCTCTTAATAAGTAATGGGAAACTCATTGAGCTTAGGAACAGTGCTGTTTACTGAGAGCCCTAATAACCTCATTTCTGTGGCTTCCAGCCAAATTTATTTATTGAAAGTTGTATTGCTGTAGCAGCTTTAAAACTCACCTCAAGGTAAAGTTATGTTAAAATATAATTAACCATTTTATTGCAGCTCATAATTGCTTTTCCTTGAAGGGGGAAAATGTTTTGGTTTCCACAATGATTACAGAGGAGCAACCTACTCTGCCTGGTTCTGAAGTACATGACTTTTCAATCAAATTGGAAGCAGTTGTAGCTCCTGCAGTAATCTAATTTTTACCTCCTTACCATTTGAAACGTTCAGCAATATTCTGGAAATATTCCAGGAAGACAAGACAAATCAAATACACAGCTGCACCCATGAGAATATTTGTAATCCTTGCCATATTTTTCTTTCTTTAAGCAAGGATTTTAAATAGATATTTTGGAATGGGAAAAGGATAGCAGTTCATCATTTGCTGCAAATTATTGTTTTATTTGATTTTCTTAATTTTTTGCATAGCTGTGCTTTATGAAACACGCAATACAGAAACACTAAAGATGGAAAAGATATTTCATTGCTCCGTTGTCCTGTGATTTTATTGTTTGATACAGATATGGGAATTTAGGTTGCCCTCTTAGACCATCAAGAGGATAATACTTTTCAGCTCTTAATCTATCAACATTACTGTGCTAGTCCTAGCAATTGAAATATATATCTTATTATTTCTAAAGAAAATCCAAATCTCCAGAAAGAACCCAAAATAGTTTTATCCTATTTCCTTTTCAGCTGCTCCCTGAAACTACCTGTTTCACAGGTATGTCCTTAAATGTATTGAAAAGCAGCATTTGGAAAGAAGGAAAAAGACAAAAAAAGGAACCAAGCAACAAAGAAATAAAAAGAACTAAATATTTAAAAGAAATTGTTTTCTATTTTGACATATAAATGAGGACAGGTATATTTTTACAGATACAGAAGTCACATTTGGCAATATTTTGAAATCATTAAAAAACAGTGTGGGCGTAATTATATAGAATACAAAAATCATAAATGTCCTAGTTACTGCCTATTGTCATTAGGGATCATTTAATCTGATTTTTTTGTTAGGACAGATTATAACGGATAAAAAGGTTAAGCTGAGAGTGCTGTATTAGGATAACTCCCATTTTATGCCAGCTGCCCCTTCACAAACAAGGCTAATGTTTGGGCTGGTGAATGGTCTGACTTCTGACCAGGACTGCTTATACTCCTCATCTGGAATTGAAAGTATTTCACCATCATCCTGGACATCCAAGAAAAAGCAGGAGATTGTTTAGAGTACAAACCTCTGTATCACAGTCCTTATGGGACTATGATAAGTCCATGAGTCTCAGAGAGGAAGGTGCTTGTTAGTCTCATGTTTACAGATACTTCACTGTCCCAGTGCCTGCATTATTTCTGATTGAAGACAATATCCCACTATAGATTACCCAGAGAACAAAAATGGTGAAGTGGTAAGGCCCCTCCATGCTCCTCGGGATTTCTGAAATTTCAGCGGACCCACAGAAAAGAATGAGTTACAGCAGCATTCAGTGTCCAATCTTTCCATGTTTCCAGAGCTGAGAAAACAAAAGCAGGAAAAACAAAGCAAAAATCCCTACAACAAAATTTCAGTCATTCTACGTATTCATGTGCAGAGTGTCCCACTTTGCTTCTAAGAGTCTCATATTCTAAAAAAACCGAACCACATGCCTTTTAAAAACGTAGCAGAGCATCTATAAAAAATGTAATTATATATTTGGAAAGGAAGGAAAGGGACTGATGTGTAGAATGGTAAACAGCATACACTTACAGCCAACTCTATAGATTTCAAATAACTGATCTTGTAGGAAATAATGAGCTATCTGCTAAGAAAGGAAAAAAACAGAGGAACTGGTAATAAACAAGCTCCGACTCCCACGTGTGACCTAGTACAGTACAATACAGTTTAATTTTATTACTTGTCATTCATACTGAAAACAAATTTGCAATTTTCTGCAAATATAATGGGAATGTTCCCAGAATGTGTAAGTCCAGAGAGGAGAATGGGATATTTCTGTCAAATGAAACACTGCAGTATTTGTCTCAAAAAAAAAAAAAAAAAAAAAAAAAGACAAACAGGAAAAAAAAGCAGAATGGGTTGGTGTTTTTGCTCAGGAGAGATACATGATCCACACAGTTATAGATAATATATAAATCCAGAGGGGACTGTTGTGATGATCTGGTCTGTTTTCTATATAAGCTGTGGCAAGAGTCTTCTCTCAATTATGTCCTGTTCAGGTTAGGCCATATGTAAAAGATTTCTCTAAAACAAGACAGTGGTTGATTGCTGTCAGTATCTGTGGAGTAATCAGATTAATTTGTGACTAAGATACAGATCAAATATTCAGAAAATCCTTTTTACTCTAAAGACAGTTAAATACTCAAACTGTTAAACCAGTGATCCTTTTGAATCTGCCACTGGAGGTTTTTAAGAACAGATAAGTATGGTGTACATATAGAGGAGTTGTCTCATTGCCGGGGTTGCAAGAAGAGGATGAAAAGATTAGATGTCTCTTTAGACTATCTCCAGCTCTGCATTTCAATGGAAAAGAAACCTTTGTTCATCAGTAGCTGTAGAACGTTGCGTAGACTGAATTCACCCAAGGAGGATTTGGAAAGAAGGCTTTAGGGCTTTTGAGAAGACCTTCCCTCCTTAATTTCACAAGCTGAAATGACATGATGGTCCCTTAGTGCAGCAGTGCAGCATGTCAGCCCATGTTTGCCCACTATTTTACATGATATCTACAGTTGCAGGGGATTGTAGGAATATAGTAGGAAATCTGAAGAAGAACAATTTTATACATTCTCCGTTTCCTATATCTTTCATAAGCAGGTACCAGCTATAGGCTGAGCAAGGTAGTTTGCATTAACATAGCTGAATTTTTCAGATAGACTGCCACAGACAAATAATCCTTGTAAAAGCAGAGAAATTTCCATGTTGTAGTTAGAAATGACTATATAATATGCTGCAGAGATCAATTATGAAGGAGTGTGTGTGCAATGAGTGTCAATCCTTCATTCCTTTTAGTCACCATCAGAATTAAACAAAAGACCAGCAGTGTTCATTGGGTTTACTTTACATTTTTACATATTATTTGTCATAACTTTGATGTACTATCCACATATTTTCTTAATCCTTTATTAATTGCCTGTTTTGCTTTTGGTCCTTCTGGTATTGTACAGCTCTGGATTATCCTATGTGTTGTGTGAAAAGGCTGCTTCTTTAATTTTTTTTTTTTTAATCATTCAGTCTTATTATACATCCCTGTGGTGTTGGAAAACAAGGGCAGAGTAAACACATGTACTGAATTCAACCTCTCTGTGTCTTTTATGGCACTCTAAGGTCCCAATGTATCCCATATTCAACTCTTACTCAAATTAAAACACCACCAGTCAATTTGTATTTTTCTTCCAGGTAAGGAGCCCATTCAAGCTTATTTCTGCTAATTACTGTGTCTGAATCGTTTACAGTTAAAGCACACAGTCTGGAGGTAACGTGTCCAGAACTAGTGTAACATGCGAGGACAAACCTTGATTCATAGAATGATTTTAACATTGTCATATTTTTCCTTTATATATATATCTACTTAAGGTAATGAATCAAAGTTATTTTCTACATTATTTCATATCTAAAAGAAGCTATAACTTCCCAAGTAAATGTTGCAATTGGTCCACATTGTTGATGGAGTCCTATCCCAAGGCTGAAGTGGCTCTGGAGCCTGTGAGAGCTTTTGTTCTGTCTTGCAGAGTATGAGAGAGTAACTGAACCCAAAAGATGTCTTCTCCTGACCGTACAAATAAGAGTTAGACTAAATGAGTCTCAACAGGAGTTCTTTGGGCTTGATGCACAAGAATGCCTAGGATCAGAATTGTAATGAGTTGTGTTTAAGCACTCTGCCGTTACCAGAATATACAGTCCCAGAATATAAGTGTCTAAATTCCCCCATAGTGAGCAAAGAGCTTCACAAACCTATCTTTACTTGTATTTACAGCCATTAATCTTCACCTGGCACCCAAACTAATCATCCTTTCTCTGAGGAGTAATGGAGATGAAGGACACACACAAGCCTTAGACCTTATAGACTTGTTGGGCTGTGCAAGCTGAGTTCAGACTTCTGTTCATCCTTTCATCTCAGAGGTTTTAACTCCAACTTTAACACATTTTTTCACATAAATTACACACAAGCTGCTCTATATATGGACTCATTTCCTGTCCTAATGAACCTGCCCCACTCTGTACTGAACAATTAGACGCTCACTGAATGGACCAGAGTCACAGCACTCTCCAAACTATCAAGCTGCAACAAAGTCTTTTACCATCTCATACCAGCATACTCTTCATGCCAGTCCCTCTGCTACCTTCTCCTCATCTCACCTCATCCAGGGTGTGTGTCTTCCCTCTCTTGCCTCTTCCTCTCTCCTCTTGTCCCTCAGCTGCTCTCTCTTCATTGGCTCTCAACCACTTAACAGGACCAGCTACACCTGCACCTTATCTACATCAGCCAACCTGTCGCCTCTGAAGCCAACCCACAGCTGTATATTATCAATGCTAATTAACCCAGCTTAATTCCACTACAGACCAGAGAGAAATAAACTGCAGAAATTCAACATCTCAGTATTTAAGGTATTCAGGAACATGGGAAAGATGAATTCCCAGCCTCTGGTTGCGGCATATCTCATTACTTGCATAACATAAAGCAGCTTGAGCAGGGAAATTAAACAGATATAGCCTACCACAGTGAGCAGTCTGGTTATGTTCCTGGGAGATGTACTTGAGTCAAAGTCCAGTCCAGCTGAGAATGAATTTGAAGGCTGGTTCCCTACAGATTAGAAAAATGACCTAATCACTAGGCAAAAACAGTTGCTTCTTCACTACATTGTAAAAGAAATTAAATACACTTTCCTACATGGAGTCCTGTAAACAGAATAGGCAGAGGAATTCCAAAGTTGTGGTACTGGCTTGATTTTAAGTATGAATAGGTACAAGCAGCCGAATACAGCCAAAACCTAGAAGCAGAGAGCAACTTTTCGGACTTTGGCAAGCATTTTTCAGGTGTGCTGCAGGGTAAGAAAAACTCCAATATGTACTTCAGTACCCAACTGTACTTATACTGATGACTGGCATAAACAATTAACAAGACTTAACTGACTTTCTATAATAGAATATATGCTACCCAGTCCTGGAAATTCTATTAAATACTAGTGTATGACTTGACCTCAGCCCTGCATATCTTTTTTCCTCTCTTCTTTCTGCAGTGTTTATCCATCTGCAGCTTGTGAACATCAACACAAGTTCCCAGATTCTCTACTTCTAACTCTCTGCTGCAGTCTTTTCTTCTCTTTAAAACCTGTAAATAGAGACAATTTCAGAAAGGGAGACAATTAATTGCCGACAGCTTTCTGAAAGGATTGCACTTAGATTCTGAAGGAGAACAGCTGTGGTGCGCACTCTAACACATGCCATGGATGGGAAAGCATGGTTCCAGCTGGCTGAAGACAGCCACAAGGTCATTCATCAGTGAATACACTCGCTCACAAGCATCATGTGACAGGCCCACAATTGTCAAGAGTTTTGAGTGGATCTGCCTGTACATTTTCCTTAAATAAACATTCCAAAACCCTGAGGTTTTTCATTTTCCAGAGGTACAATGTAATAGTTTTTGAAATAGTGAAATCTCAGACCTGTTCAGAAACAAAAAAACAAAAACAAAGCCCCAAAATCATGTGCTCTGTGCAGACTGAGGGTGGGTCTTTTCCTCCAGTGTTTCTCTCCAGTCCAAAAATATTTGCTGCTTCTGTGGTTTGCAACAAATTTTGTGAAACCTCTAGCATGCAGAGAAAATGTCTACCTTGTATGTACATGGCTATATGCCTGCATGGATGTAAACACAAATAGAAGTGTGGCCAGCAGGTCCAGGGAGGTGACTTTCCCCCTTGGACCCACCTGGACTGCTGTGTCCAGCTCTGGGGTCCCCAGCACACGAAAGACACAGATCTGTTTGAGCAAGTCCAGAGGAGGGCCCAAAAATGTCAGAGGGATGGAGCACCTCTCCCGTGAAGAAAGGTTGTGAGAGTTAGCGTAGTTCAGCCTACAGAAGAGAAGGTTCTGGGGAGATTTTATTGTGGCTTTTCAATATTTAAAAGGGATTTATAAGAAAGGCAAAGAATTTTTACCTGTAATGACAGTACAAGTGATAATAGTTTAAAAATGAAAGAGTAAATTCAGATTGGATATAAGGAAGAAATTTTTTTACAACAAGGGTGGTGGGACACTGGAACAGGTTACCCAGAGAAGCTATGGATGCCCCACCACTGAAAGTGTTCAAGGTCAGGTTCGACGGGGCTTTGAGTAACCTGGTCTAGTGAAAGATGTCACTGCCCGTGGCAGGGGAGCTGGAACTAGATGATCCTTGAAGGTCCCTTCCAACCCAAACAATTCTATGTTCTATGATTCTCAGTCACCTCCTTAGCAGTCTCCTAGTCTGTTCCTAATGAGAAGGAGAAACTCTGCTTTTGATTGTCCCATTCTGTGCCATGTACACAGGGACACCAACACCCATCCTCACTGTGTGCCAATGATAAACATGGTACATCAGAACTAAAATCTATCCCACAAAGTATGAGACTTGGCCTTGGTCTTGCCTCCTTCCTTTCCACAGAATGAGAGTACAACTGATGCCTAAGATAATAAATTACTTAGTTAATATTATAAACTATAATATGTAAGATATATGTATATTATAAACTATATAGAAATTTATAAAAAGTGCAAATAACTGCACTCTGTTGGATCTATCTTTTTAGCTTTCAGACACAATTCCTCATTTCTCTGTGGCCCAGTACAAAACTAACTAATAAATTCAACAGGTACCCTTCTTTTCTTTTGTTAGTCTCCTCCTTGTAGCAAAATAACACATATACTGAGCTTTGAGAAAGGAAGAAAACCAGCTGTTACCTTCTGTGACAGGCCAGTTTGTAACTTAAGTCACAGTGATGACTCCTGTCCTTAAGGAATATGATGCAGCATCGTTTATTTGAGGCAATGGGAACCAAGGCTGAATGAATATATTGCTTGAACTAGATACATGTTAACTTCTCTCACCTTGAGTTTACTCACTTATAAAACAAGTAAAATATTAATTTTTTATCCAGGCCTGATTTATTATTTTTATTATTATTTATTATATTTTGAATAATTTTTTATATTCTGGAATACCAGATATTAAAGGAATCTAAATATTACTGCTGTGTTTTATCACATCGAATGGTGATCTGTACTCCATAGGATGAGGTTCAAGATTAATCCAAGATTAAGAAAGTGCTTTGCCATCACCTTGTCTTAATCTTACGATGGCAAGTAACAGCAAGACTTCTCATTCTTAGGAACGAGGGGAAGAAAAACCCCAATCTTATCACCAATGGGAACAAAAAAACTGCAATAGCTTGAGAGAAGTTGGTTTTGAAAAGCTATCATTGCAGTTTCTATTGATTAGTTCTCAGAATGTAAATGTAAAAATAAATTATGATGTATTCTTATTGTGATGACCAATCATGCATATCATTAGCAACTATGGCAAGGCTTTCAAGTCAAGATGAGATTGATGACTTTTCAATTATTGATATAAGTGAATCACCAAGTATAACAACTTGAAGGATTGTATTAAGGAGCAAAAGTCAAATCTCTGGGTCTGTACACACGCTGTCGCATTAAATAAACTCATACTTCATTTGTGCAGTGGGTGAAGAAAGCTAATTAAAATGAGTTAAATTTCAACTACAGCTTCTGGCATTGTTAATCAGTAAACAAAGTTGAAAACTTCAAATAGGCAGGCAGGCTTCAGAGCCCAGTACACTTGTAAAAACAGATCTAAAACCAAAGCAGAAGAAAATAACAGCATTGAAAATAACATTGAAAGTGAACTTGAAAAATTATTAAACCATCCCATGAATTAGCATTCATTTCTTCCCCAAGAAATGGATCTGCTGTTGCTTCTTATTAAACTCCTTTACTAAACAACTATTTAGTCATGGAGTTACACTTCCTTGAACATTCTGGGGGAAATGAGCTCTGCAGATAAGCACATGGAACCAGGAACTAAATTTTAGCAATTTCAATTCACATAAGCTTCATAAAATCTGTTAAACAGTTTCATTTTGGATGAATTAACTCTTGAGTCTTTCTTGTAGCTTTAGATCCTTCTTTGTTCCTCAGTTCATCCAGATGAATTTTTGAAATTCCAGGGGCATTGTGTCATTTGGAAACAAATGTGACTTTTCTGTGATTTATGCACGTAAATCTTGCCTCACAAAAGAACATGCTTAATGCAATTTTAGCTGCAGCCTAATTCATGTGCTGGAAGGTACTTCGAGTCTAACATTCAGAAAGACTGATAAAAATATGAGAGATTTAAATTGACGTACTTTAACAGCCTCTACTTGAGCCTCTAAAGAACTAGCAAATATTTAAAAAAATAATAATAATCAGGAACTATATTTATTGTTCTTTGGCAAATTCTAAAAGGTTTATTTGTTGTGCTATACAAAACTAAATATTTTATATTTTAAAATTTCCTGTAAAATGAAAAATAAAATTATACTGATTCCAACATTGAAAGGTTTGCTATTTTTGATCTTTCTGTTCATTAAGACAGTAAATTTACTGTATGAATTACTAAAAAAGCACTATATACATATATTTTTCATAGATCTAACCAACTAAAATAATACATTTTTTGATATTGCAAAAATTGAACATTTCCATGTATTCCATGCATTTCTTACCTTAACTGTCAGGTACTCTTGAAACACTCTGGTTTTATTTAATTACACTTTTGGGCAGATGAAAACAAATATTTCAGTTTTTTTTTCAGGAAGTCTGTGGGATTTAAATCTTAGCTCTTTTCCCCATTCATTAAAAATAAAAGCTAAGACATTTCTGTACTGCTTTATGGAAAAAAATAAGATCATTCTGTACAGATCAGTTTGGACCTGGAGGCTCATTTTTCTTTCTTTCTTTCTTTCTTTCCTTTTATTGGGAAAAGCCTAGTCTGAAAAGGTCAAAAACCTCAGTGAACATTTGAAAGAAAAGTACTTCTTTCTTTACATCTGAACAAAAATTTCATGGGACTTTCTTCAGCTGACTATCTCTGACGAAAATCTTTTCTGTAGACGTCTGTCTTACAATAATTTCATTCCAAAGACTGCTCATCATTTTTTTTACATAAAATGAGCTCTGAGTTTTCAGTAGCTTCTGATGGACTCCTATGACTTGGATAAATTGATTCCCGAGTCTTTCAAATAAGGAGAATCTGCAGTGAGAGGTTGAAAACACTATTTTTACTTCATTCTTTTCCTATTATTTAAAATCAAATAAGTTCTTTTTCTTAATCTATTCCACCCATAGTCTTTTCAAACACATAACTAACTAGAAATCTTGATTTGAGCTGCTACCATCTTTTTCAGGTTCTCCACTCAGGCTTCCTATTGACACTCAGCACTACACTTTTGCCCAGTTTTTCTCCTCACAGTCATTTCCACGTTGGATGTTCTTATATATGCAGAGAGATCACTTTCCCTTCTACTTTCATTTGTCTTTCTGCAATCCATAGCACATTACCTTAAGATATTTTATTGGCAGAGCAGAAAACCCCTAATTCTGAAAAGCATCATGATTCAGTGAAGTACTTAAGTGCACGCATGAGTCCCAGCGGAACTCCACAAACTTGAATATTTCCCTGAACAGAGGCCAAAACAGACAATAAGCAAAGTGAAAAGGAGGAAAAAGTATAGCTAATGTGCTAAGATAAATGGAAATTCAATGGGTGGGGCCTGCTAAGTAACACGGTTGGAAATTACAGCAATTCAGGGGGAAAAAAGAGAACATTTCATACTGCCACAGAGAACAATTATGAATACCAGCTCTTTTGTTTTTAAAGCAATACACCTAAGAAACTACATACTAAAAGTGCTTTTAGAAAGACATTCTACTCCATATGTTGCCTTTTCAGTGGAGAGTAATCGTACCATTTAAAAGTTATTATTCTGTTTATTTTTTCCATTGGTTCTATCACCTGTTTCCCAGTAATTATGTGAGTGGAGGCTCAATAAATAAAGCTAATTGTCATTTCTTAAACCAAACAAGTGGGTCAACAACTATGATTAAGCTGTCAGCATTAATGAGCAGTTTTATTTAGTTTCTGCAAAAAGTAAAGACTTTTATGTCTAGGAAAAAAATACTTAGATAGTTTACAGAAATAATGTGAAATTATTTTGTTTCTCATGCCCAAATCATAAACCCATTTATATATGTAATACCAGTATGTCACACCTGTCAGTTTTTTTACTACCTCAGTTAACTATGAAATCAAGTAAGACTATTAGATATTTATTTATTCTGTGGCGTGTTGTACCTGGGTTTTTTTGCTAACTAAAAGTAAAACTTTAGCTTTTATTATGAAGAAAGTTAAAAGTAAAAAAAAAATAAATAATACCCATTTGATGTTAGCCACATAATACATATTCCTGCACATCCATATATCCCATGTCAGACAGTATGAACACAGACATGAACATTTTTTAAAGCTATGCATCCAATTAATGTAAACATGCTGAAAATTAACCCCTAAGCCTAGCTGTTAATGAATATCTTGATGATTCCAGATTCAAACTTAAACATTAACCAACCTCCTGCCAGTAGATTCCATTTGGGTTTTTGGATTTTCTCAATCACTTCTTGTCTTTAGTAGAAGGAATGTTAAAGGTTAGGCAAGAGAGGAATGTATCACAATAAAATATGCTGTTTTGTGAGTATGTATATGAATTTCTGGAGTCGGTTATCCAAAAGGATTTCACTAATCACAGGACATTAGTGACAAGCTATGTATGAAGACCAAAACTTTTCTGTATTTTAGGATGAAGCAATTTCTATCTGCCATTTCATACCAGGCAGGATGATATGCATTGTTTATTCATTATATCTCTGTTTTAGAAGTTTCAGTCATATAATCAGGGACTAAAACTACAGCTGTGTGACTTGAGAGTATGACTCTGCAGTGCAGAAATGACAAAAAGCCAAAAATCAATATTTCACAGGTAATGCCTTGGTTAAAAAGCATGCCTCCAAATCATTTGGCAAATACATCTATAGACTTTTAAACTACTGCAATAGTAGAAGATGCAGCAGCTTGAACATTCTCTCCTTTCTACTTGAAATACAGTGGATGTGTGTGTGGAAGGGGGTGCTTTGAACACCAAGAACCTTGGGGGGGTTCTTAAGTTTCTAGATAAGTCTGGGGTTTCTTCCTTGTGTTTCACATATATGCTTTCAGCTCCACAGTGTTATAATCCCCTAAATTTGGTGTGCTGTTGGTCACAAGTGCATTAAACAAACATTTAAAAAGCATAAAAATTAAGAAGTTCATTTCAACTCCGACCTGAGAGCTGGGAAAGCTGTGCAGAGGGGAGCTCAGAGACATGCACCAGCAATGTAAGAGGCATGGGAGGAAGCAGAGGCAGAGCCTGCACTTTGACTTTCCATCCCTTCAACCTTCTGATTGTCTTTCTTACCGGGATTGTAAGCTCTGGGTCCAGGACTGTCATGGCACGAATGTCTAAAGCCCCATTTGAAATAAGAATTTCAGGAAAGAAAGAAACGAACATTTAAATTAAGAAATTGAAACAGAATTAGGTGCTAACAAATGGACAACATCCTGCCAAATTCAGCACCTCTGGCATCTGGCTGTCATATGGCCTGTATGATAGTATCCCCCCCCCCCCCCCCCCCTTTTTTTTTGTGTGTATATGACATCGTTCAAATGTTGCAGCTCATTTGATTTATCAGGCATCTCACTGATGTCAACTGCCATGAAATCATCTGAAAAAAACCATCTCTGGGGACTGTGTTCTCTCTTACTCTGCAACCTTTCCCTAAGTTAACCCTATCCAAGGGCTTTTAATTTACTGGAATTATTTTCACACACTTCTAAGAGATGTACAGTTGGAGCTTTGTTAGCCTGTTCCTAGGGATGATCAAACAATTAATAGTACTAAGTTGTTTTGACAGAAACCGTAAATAAGTGAGGCTGCTGCCAGCACCAGAGCAAATCCTATCCCAAAATGCATGCAGCTTACCTCTGCATGAAATGTAGTAAAGAATTGAAACACAGTTTTGTTTTGTTAGGGATGACAAGTATCACAGAAAAAACATCTGGAAACTGATGGCCTTATACGTGCAGTAAAGCGGAAGGTACCAGAAGATCTGGATCTAGACCCTGAGTCTCCTGCCAATCTTTGACAAGCCATTTAATCTTTTTGGCCAAGATTCAAGAAATTATCTGGGCTTTTAACTTCTATTTAGAATCCTGAATTCTTATTGATTTTCTATTGACTACTCTAAAACAAGCAGAAGCAAAGGTATATGCACAGCACAGCTGAATCAAAAGTTACTCTTGGTTGTTTTCCTTGTATAGCTATGTATTTTTTTAAACCTCTCAGGAAACAAACAAAACAAGAAATTATTTTTGTCTCATTTCTTACGTTGTTGTGGGAGAAGTGGATGTTACAGGCAGATCTGAATGAACTAAATATAGTGCCTCAATGAATAATTTTGGAAAAGGGAAGTTTTTTAAAGAATGAAAGCCTTAGGGATTTTATTTATCACAATAGATATGAAGAAAAATGGCAAATATGTTGTATTTATTAAGAATAATAGTTCATCCTTTTTGTGTGTGTGTCTTTCAAATTCTTCAGGTCTGTTTTCTCTGATCACTTTTGGATGTTTATTTTTATCGGTAAAAGTATGTTGAGAATGTTCTTTGTCTTCAAGAAAAACAATCTAAATCTAGGTTAACTTTTCAGAAGTTTCAGTTTGGATCAAGCCTCCTTTTTGACACCTACATCTCTTGTTAAAGAGCTAGGAGAAGATTAACAGGAATAAATAAATTAATTAGATCAGTTTGTGCGATCTGCATATAAGTACATTTCTTCTAGTTACCCTTGGACCTGTTAACTTGTCTGTTAAAATATATATACCTGGAAAACATCTTGTGATCTTTATAGGTATAATGGATAATTCAGTTACTTTCTTGGGACTTTGCTCCAGTGGATAATCACCCACAGGTTTCTACATTTTTGCCTAGTAAACTTTCCCTGGCATCAGGTTATCGATCATCAGGTTTTGCTACACTTCTGCTGACTAGCACTTAAGCTCAGTAATGGTCCTCATAGTCCAAACACAAGATGTCCCCACTTATAAATATTATAAACTCAAGAGTCTGAATTAAGTCTTTAATAGTGAAACAGACATTTTTTGAGAAATTAGGCCCCTGAAATATGCTTTTTTTTTCAACCCCTGAGTACATCTTATAGAAATTCTTTCATCCTCTTCAGCTTTCATCAAAGGATGTCATATTATTATATTGACCACATTTAGGCTCCTAATTTGCCACTTAATTCCATTATTTTCCAGAGATGCATATATTTGCTGTTCAGTGTAGCTAGCTAGATACAGGACCATCTCTGAGCTCCCTTGGGAAGGCAAAAAGAGCAATATAATCCAGCATTTGGTTCCCTGGCTCAGGGCCTCGATTAGCTTCATGACCCTTTCAATTTCTTAATTTTACCAATATAATTTCACAATTCCAAAGAAATTAAGAAGGATGGAAATGGATTTGAAATAAGACCATACAGACCTTAAGAAAGGAAGAATTTTATTGCTTTGTCCTTGCACAGTAGCAAAGAGGAAAAAGAAAACACAATAATGGCATTTTCTTTCCTTATTATTTTTGTTATGCACAAACCAAGGGGGAGAAGGAGCAGTATGAGAGGAAGCAAGCGTCTGCTAAAAGCACAAGTTTGTAGCACAACTGACACAAAATTTCTAAGCAGGATTTCTGTTTCAAACTGTTTCTAAGAGCTATACTGCAAGGTGGTGAAGGGGGTAATTAACTAATATATATCAGTGTAGAAAAAGTAATGAAAAATAGTTGTATCTGTGTGATCTAGAAGTGGCCCAGAGATCTTGTGTGGCAGAACCCACACTATATAGAAACATAAGATTTCTAAACTTGGGAGGAATGGACTGCTGCCTGACAACTGCCTCAGTGTTATGGACTTCTTTAATGAGCTCACATAGACCTTCAGCTAAAACTCATCCAAAAGCACGTGAACCACTCAGAAATATTGAAGATCAATAAGATATTTTTAGCTGATTATTTTCTATAAACATATATATATATATATATATGTGTGTGTGTGTGTGTGTGTGTGTGTCTTCAATCAGATGTCCCAGTCAAAGAAATCTTGGACTGATATTTTAGCTCCTTTCTTTCATATGTTGAACATTGCTTTTAATAGTATGCCGTAACACTATTTTCAAACATTCCAATAAATATCCTGACACCTGTGGAGTTCCTTTACATTGCTTTCAAATACACTGTGGTACAGTGCCATTGATTTTATGAGACTAATTTTATGACCTTTTACTGTATCTGAGTAGTTGCTCTTACAATGAGTCCTTTCTTGCACCACCATTTCCTTTCCTTATTAATTACTATTGCTATTTCATAAATATATTCTGTACACACACATCTTTCTCTATGCAAAATACAAATTATAAAATTATTTGTGTTTAATATCTTAGGAAGCAAGGAAGGTCTTGGTAATCTAAAAAAATGCTTGCTTTTATCGATTTTTCACACAGTGATTCACCCTGAACATACAAAACAGTGTCATGGGCAAGGATAAAAGTGACATAAACTGAATTACACTCCTTGAGCCACTGGGGTATAGCACCTCTCTGAGAACAGTTTGCATATGCCATGAATATTCCTCAATGAGCCAGCCATGAAAGACGTTCCTTAAGTGTAACTCATCCTACCACAGAGTGACAAATGTTCATACACTATTTCAAACACAATATGCAACCTTCTTTCTGCTACAGAGAAAGGAACAATATTTAACTTTGCTTAGTTGGGTAATCTAAATCATTTTGTCTTTTATGTTACTTTCCTGTTTTCTGCTACCACTAGCTCATAACCAGAGAGGACTGAGAAAGTAGGTCACAGAACATTTCATATTTCATATGAAACCTTTATTATTCTGCACTTATTTCAAATGTTCTAAGCCCAGAATCATTAATAAAAACAGCATCTGGAATACGCTTTTTAAAAGACATAAAGTCACAAGAGATCTTAAAAGTGAATCCACTGCTGCTTACTGAGCTCTACAAATCTCCAGGCCCTACCTTTGGTAATTATTTTAAAATACCCAAAAGAATTTCTAGATTTGTCCAATTACAGCCAAAATACTAACATTGATAATCTGCTGTAAAATGGCACTTCTACCGTCATTTCTGATAAAATGAAAAGGGAAAAATAAAGTGTTTGTGTGTGAGTTTTGGAGGAAGGAATGAAGTCACAAGAAGTGACTGGTAGCCTCAGGTGCTGACTTAGAAGCTACAGTCTTTCTCCTTGAGTAGAAGGAAATTTTCATTGCTCTTACAGATTTAGTACAGTAATAGTCAAGTCTGGACAGACCCCATTTAACTGATTCAGGCCACAGCATCCAGAAGTCATCGTCCCTTTCCATTGACTACAGAGGGAAGCTAGGGCAATGGTGCTTCTCTCTTAGGCACTTTAGGAACCTGAGATACAGATGAGAGAGAACAGATACCCTGAATTTAGGTTTATTAAAGTATCCTGACACAGCAGACCACAAAGCACAGCCATCTGACCTATGTGAAACAGCAGGGATAGATGATCCAGCACTGAGCTGGCCCTGTGCTTTCTGCCAAACTGGACTTGAAAAATTAGGTGATACTGGAAATGTCAGAAACACCTAATTAGGTATGTGCCTACATGATTTAAAAAGACTTTGGATGCTTGTGATTCTATATCAGGTAAAGTACAATATTACCCAACACTGTCTTGGTACCCCTAATCTAATTGAAACTGCATTTCATGTCCAACAACAGGCAAAATCCCCACTGTGCTGTTTCTTCTGCTTACGTTCAGCTATGGAATTACTGCTTGTTGAAATCTTTCTCAGGAACACAAAGACCGATTTGGTTTTGTAAAGATAAGAGTTTTGTGTTACCTCAGATGTCCTTAAGCATTCTCCAGCTTCTCCAGAAGACTGTGGGTTGGAGGGGTATTTAGAAAATCTTCAAGATGGTAACTGGGATGTCTGAGAGGTATCAACAATATTTCAGAGGGGTTGAACTAGAGATGGTAGCTTAGGCTAAGCTTAGTACTGAGATTTTACTAAGGAAGGTAGTATATAGTCATAGAATCATAGAAAAGTTTGGGTTGGAAGGGACCTTTAAAGATCATCTAGTCCAGCCCCCTGCAGTGAGCAGGGACATCTTCAACTGGATCAGGTTTCTCAGAGCCCTGTCCAACCTGACCTGGAATGTTTCTGGGGATGGTGCATCTATCACCTCTCTGGGCACCTTGTTCCAGTGTTTCACCGCCCCCATTATGGCAGGTACAGAAGGTGTGAGCAGAGATTTCAGGAGGGCAGGTATGCCTTTCTCCCCTTCCCTTCAGCCAGTCCTTCCTTCTAATATCATTCGCTTCCCTTATTTCCCTGGCAACCAGTGCTCTCACTCCACACTTCTTGTAGGACCCTCAGACCATTGTCCTCTCCTTCCAAACATACCTTTTTTCTTTTAGTCCATCTAGAGAAATTCATGCCCACTTTCCACAACTGACCATCTTCTGTGAAGATGTTGTTTTCCTTCAGCTGCTCCCTGTCATACTGCAGGACCCATGACATCATGCTCAGTATGGAAGCTGGGACAAGCAGGAAGGGGCAATATTGGAAGTTATAGCATTTGTCTTCCCAAGTCCCTGTTACATATGACGGAGCCCTGCTGTCCTAGGGATGACTGAGCACCTGCCTGCTGGTGGACAGCAGTGAATGAATTCCTTACTTTGCTTTGCTTGCATGTGCGGCTTTTGCTTTGCTTATTAAACTGTCTTTATCTCAACCCTTGAGTTTTCTCACTTTTACTCTTCCGATCCTCTCACCCATCCCACCGGGGAAGGGGTAGTGAGCAGCTGCATGGGGCTTAGTTGCTTGCTGGGGTTAAACCACAACACTGTACAGTCGTAGTCTGGAGCCCCAACATAAGGAGGACACAGACCTGTTGGAACGAGTCCAAAGGACGGCCATGAACATGATCAGAGGGCTGGAGCACCTCTCCTGTGAGGACAGACTGAGAGTTGGGGTTGTTCAGCCAGCAGAAGGGAAGGCTCCAGGGACACCTTACAGTAGCCTTCCAGTACCTAAATGGGGCCTTCAAGAAAGCTGCAGGGGGACTTTTTACAAGGGCAGGTGGTGATAGGACAAGGGGGAATGGCTTTAAATGGAAGGAGGGTAGATTTGGGTTAGATATAAGGAAGAAATTCTTTGTTGTGAGGGTGGTGAGGCACTGGCACAGGTTGCCCAGAGCAGCTGTGGGTGCCCCATCCCTGGCAGCGCTCAAGGCCAGGCTGGATGGAGCTTTGAGCAACCTGGTCTAGTGGAAGGTGTCCCTGCCCATGGTAGGGGGTTTGGAACCAGGTGATCTTTAAGTTCCCTTGCAAACCACCTCATTATATGATTCTATGGTTCTGTGATATGTATGTGCATTAAATATAAGTATGTTATAGATAGCTATGTATATATAATCTATATGTGTGTATATATATAGTATACATATATTATACGTATATATACACATGTATAGTAAAATGAATTTTTAAATAGAAAACATATTTTACTTTGCCAAGGTAAATAGATTGGTCTGCATGAGTGGAAAAATACCAATACAATTTAATTGGGGAGTCCCATCTGGCTGCATGGGTAGAACAAAGCTGTGCTAAAAAATATGAAGATAATTAAAAACAAATTGAAACAAAAAATCCGAGAACAGAAAGACTACAAGAGTTCAAACAAATTGTGTTTTTAACAGTAAATGGGAGGAAGATCAATAGCAGCTTCCATAGCTTCTGGATAAGCACTTCCCATAAATTCAGGCACTTATTAAAATGTGCTTACATGGGATATTAAGTAGCTGGGCCTGTGAATAAGCTGCAATTTCCTTTCCTTCTGCAAAATGCAGGGCTACATCCTTGGGCCAGTACTTTCAAACTTAGAAGTCTAAAACAGTAACAAAACAGCTAGATATTTTCCAAAGTACATAATGAAATAATCTTACTGAGATGGATTGGAGTGATTATACAAAATGTAATTGGCTTTTGAAACGCCCATTTATTGTAACTTAAACTGCTCACTTAGTTCCTAAAAAACTAGTAACACTATGCTCACAAAAATCATATAAACAATGAAAATCTAAAGAGTACCGAAGTGTTACTATGCCCAATATACTAACAGCCTTTTGCCTGATACTCTCTACTTTGTGAAAGGTGATCCTTTATTCTAATCAAGACAGTTTATTTAAAGAGCTAAAGAAAATCCAACTCAAGTGTATTGTGTGACTGCAGGTAAAAGACCTAGATCCTGACCCCCAGGGTATTTAAGTGATTATTTCTCATTTCATTTAGATTGAAGCAATAGGAGTATTGCATTTTGTACTTCTTTAATGATCTGTGCTTCATTCACCTTTCTGAAAAATAATGGTTAAAAAAATCCTATCCAGGGACCCTTTAAGAGGACATATGCATTAAAATCTGGTGGCTGTGGCCTGGGTTAGTAATGGTGTCTCTTTATGTTTTATAAACCTGGAATGGATTCAGTGATTTAGAGAGTATTTTCCATTGCACTAGAATTTTCCAGGCCCTAACACAAGTCAACAATCTATATCTGTCACCAAAGCACATCCCACTATGTGTAAACCTTTAATATAATTTTTCAGTTAAGCATTAAATAATGTGTGCCTTGCTTACATGTTTATATTAGGAAATAACAGGGCAAGGATTTGAGATCAAGCCCTGTCACACACTTGTTTTTACAGTTTAATTGTTCCACTAGTTCCTGGCATAGTTTTGGACTATTTGAAGCCAACGCTCCCCTGGGGATAACGTCTGGCCACAGTTCATAGCACAAAGTGACCCAGGAACAATTCCCTACATGCAGTCTGTTTGAGGAGTCTCTGTTGGCTATGGTAAAGTGATTTACTTGTATGGACACAACTCAAAGTATGCCACTTGGTTTCAGCAACAGAACAGTGGCTGTCCCCTTTTGTTTATCAGTTCGGATGTAGCCATAATTTTCCAGCAGAATCTTCAGTTTCTGCTTCAATGTAGAAAGGTTAATAATCTTCTAACAATAAACTTCTCTTGTTCTTCTTTTTATTTACAACAGTGTGGAAGTGTCTCAAAGACCTGAACTGAAACATATGATTCTGGGTGCTGTTTGTGTATATAGCTATCAAAGACTGCCAAACCGAGGAGACATTAGGTACAGAATTTAAGACATATCATTGTTATTAAAACAGGTTTATGACCACTGCATTTTTTGAGTTCCATTTCTATTTCATCCATTCCAGATATAGGAATTCCCAGAATCGCAGATTCAGATAAGTGTTGGTTCATTGGCATCTCTGCAGGTCAACCACTCCAACTGTCCCATCAGTTTTAGGATGCCCACAGTGCTAGACCAGGCCAGCTGTGCCTCTCAGGCTGCACTTGCCCAGGTACCTCACTGATCCTCACCTTGCCCTGCTGACTTGGGGTCCTGGTTTGACCTTGGACCTACTTTTCAACCATTAGTGTGGTGATCCCTGGACTGTGGCTGACCCCAGTCACCATCAGCAGACCTGCTCTGCTCACTTTTCTGCGGTATTGTGGGCCATGCCTCACCAGTGACAGGGTTTATTCAATTCCTTTTTAAACCATTTGCCTTTTGGAATCATACCTAGGAGTTTTCAATACTATAATTATATTTTAAGCCACATGATTTTTCTTTGGAGGTAGTCACCAACATTAATTTTCAGCCCTCCTCAGTTTTTTTTTTCCTAACAGCCTTTATTATCAAGCACATATGTTTAAAAAGCATATTTTTATAACTATCTTTTCTTTTTTGAATAATCCTCGCAGGCCTAGATAAACTTGTCCTTTGGACACGTGTCTCAGGGCATGTCTTTACCGCATTTTCACTCCTATTACCATGCATCTTACAAATAATTACTGCAGGCATGTTTTCAAAATAGCAAACTTTCCACACTTAGCCTATTTTTAATACTCCTTAACAGCAAAGACCAGTGCTTGCTACTACAAATCTAATAGCTTCTACAGCTAGAATTGAGAGTGCAAGTGAAAGACAAGGAAGAGACAGAGATACTTAAGCATGGAAATAGAGAAGGAAATATAAGTGCTTTCTATCAAACCTGTACACTACATGTGATCTGCAATTTATTGTACGTGAATGGAAGACTGTGCTGTATTACCCTCCTATTAGACTACCTCTGAATCTTACTGAGACTAAATGATACTCTGCTTATGCATGTTGTCAGGTGGAATTATCAAGTGCTGGAAATACTTTGTTTGAAAAGGAAGGATAATTTAAATTAAAATACTGAAAGCCAGACATCAATTTCCAGCTCTGCTGTAGGGAAGTCTCCAAAAACTAATTCCACACAGGGTCACAGATACTAGCTTTATAATGAAATTTCAGCCTTTTGTTGGTTTCCTAGTACCTATTTGAAGCATATAGGAGCATCAGATGTCTAAAAATTAGTATGGAAGGTTGTAACTGGGAATTCATCTCTGTATATAAATATATGTATAGGTATATATCCAGAATAATATCTGGTGTAGTATGACTACTGCTTAAGACCCCAGACTCGTATTGAATTTTTCATCCACCAGTACCCCCAAGTCCTTCTCCTCAGGGCTGCTCTCATTACATTCATCCCCCAGTTTCTGCTGATACAGGGGACTGCCCTGACCCAGGTGCAAGACCTCACACTTAGTATTATTGAACTTCATGAGGTTTACATAGGCCCATTCCTCAAGCCCATCAAGGTCCCTCTGGATGTCACTGCTTACCTGAGGTGAATCAATGGCACCACTCAGTTTAATGTCATCCGCAACTTGCTGAGGGTGCACTCAAACCCACTGTCATGGTTTAACCCCAGCAGCAGCCAAGCCCCACACAGGTGCTGACTCACTGCCCTGAGGTGGGATGGCGGAGAGAATCAGAAAAGTAAAAGTGAAAAAAATGTGTATTGAGATAAAGACAGTTTAATAGGTAAAGCAAAAGCCATACATGTAAGCAAAGCAAAACAAGGAACTCATTCACCACTTCCCATCAGCAGGCTGGTGTTCAGCCATTGCCAGGAAAGCTGGGCTCCATCATGTGTGATGGTTATTTGGGAAGACAAATGCCATAACTTCGAATGTTCCCTCTTCCTACTTCTTCCTCTGCTTTATGTACTCAGCATGGCATCATGTGATATGGGATATCCCTTTGGTCATATGGGTTCAGCTGTCCCGGCTGTGTCCCCTCGCAGCTCCTTCTGCCCCCCAGCATGCTCACTCGTGGGGTAGGGTGAGGAGCAGAAAGGGCCTTGGCTCTGTCAGCACCGCTCCACAATAATGAAAACTTCCCTGAATCATCAACACTGTTTTCAGCACAAATGCAAAACATAACCCCATACTAGCTACTATGAAAAAATTAACTCTATTCCAGCCAAAACCAGCACCTTCTCCACCCCTTATTCCATGCCATTTACATCATGCTTAGGTATCACACTATCCAATACATCCGCGTTAACCACCAGTCTCCTTCCCATCCTTTCATACAATACTCCTATGGGTTGTGGATTACCCAGGTAAAATGTCCATAAAATGATTGTAAAATGTCCAGAAATGTCAACAAAATGTCCACTGAGTTCATTTAGTCCATGACTTTGGGCTCCCTCTGTTACGGTGGTCACTCAGGACGGGAGAGGTGGTGTGTTGTGTGGAGTTACTGGGCACCAAAGCCAGCTCAGGTTGGGTCAGTGCCACACTTGCACTGCTTCTTGTAAGGCTTGTCCTCCACTGGTGTGGGTGCTTCCTGCTACAGTAATTCCTACAACATGCAACTCAAATCATGGATTACAACAATTTAAAGGTAATTCTGTTACAACATCCACCCCTGCTGCCTTTGGATCAGATCATTGGTTTTAACATTGCAATGAACTCCTTGCCTTGCCCCTGCTCCAGGTTGGACTTACCCACACACTGCAGTCCCTTAGGGCTGTATCTGCGCCAAGTGGAGCCTCATCTATGAGCCACAGTCTCTTTGGGGGTATACCTGCTGTGGCATAGACTTATTCACATCCATAATCACTTTAACATGTACCTGTTCCACCATAGCCTTCTCAATGGTCCACAATGTCTTCAGAGATATACCTTTTCCAGCATGGCCTTACCCACAGACACAGATACTTTGAGGAGTGCCTTCCCCAGTGTAGACTTACCCTTGGGTCTCAGTCCCTTCTGAGGTATGTCTGCTGTGGCACAGACAGAACCATGGCCACAGACACTTTGAGATGTACCTGCTCTGGCATGGGCTTATCTATGGCCACAGACACTTCATGGTGCCCTACTATTGCATGGAGTTATCTGCAGGTCACAGTCCCTTTGACTTGAGTTCACACAGGAGTTCCAGCCTGTCCAGTACAGCATCCCAGAAACAGTAGAGATGCCCTGGCCACCTGCCAGCCAGGCACATCACGATGGCTGTTATCAGAATGTTCCCAGGCACAGCAGAGTACGATGATAAGCAGTGCAGCGGTACAGCAAGCGGCAAAAGCAAAAAGCAGCTTCTAATGAGCACTAGACTCTGATATACAGTAAGGCAAGCAAGCCCCATGGCAAGCACATGAGTCTGCTGATTAATAGCTAAACAGCAATAACAGCTACAAATTCAAACCAGCACATTCGAATCAAATCTATTGTTATCTCGAACCCTTCAAGCCCCACATTGTGCACCAAAAAGGACTGGAGTGGTTTAACCCCAGCTGGCAACTAAGCCTCATGCTGTTGCTCGCTCCTTACCCCCTGTAGGAAGAGGAGAGGATCGGAAGAGTAAAAGTAAAAAGAAACCCAAACTTGTGGATTGAGATAAAGATAGTTTAAAAGGTAAAGCAAAAGCCTCCCAGGCAGACAAAGCAAAACAAGGAATTCATTCACCACTTCCCACTGCCAGGCAGGTGCTCAGCCATGCCCAGGAAAGCTGGGCTCCGTCATGTGTAATGGTGATGTGGGAAGACAAATGCCATAATGCTGAACATCCCCACTTCCTTCTGCTTCCCTTGGTTTTATATACTGAGCATTATGGTGGGTGGTATGGACTATCCCTTGGGTCAGCTGGGGTTGGCTGTCCTGGCTGCATCCCTTCCCAGCTTCTTGTGCCCCCCCAGCCTGCTCGCTGGTGGGGTGGGGTGAGGAGCAGAGAAGGCCCCGACTCTGTCAGCACTGCTCAGCAATAATGAAAACATCCCTGAATCATCAACACTGTCTTCAGCACAGATCCAAAACACAGCCCCATACCAGCTACTATGAAGAAAATTAACTCTAGCCCAGCCAAAACCAGCACACCTACCACATATGAAGTTGGATCCCTTCTGTTTCACTGAGAGAAAGAATACTAACAAGCGGGGTACTCATTTTTTATTTTATTTTGCCTATCCTCAGTAAATTATTGACCAGTTTCTAAATCTGAATGAGAATTGTGCTTGGCTAAAGATTTTAACCATTTTATAAAAAAATAACTTGTCCTAAAAAATTTGTATCTGAAAAACGAACAACTCAACGGTCAAATTATTTTAGTAGGAAAATGATATTAATACTGTTTTATTTTTAATTAGGGATTTACTTTTAAAATTATTTTTCAGATTATTTAGTTTCCCAGTGAGATTTTTATTATTAACCTAACTGTTTTAATATCAGTTATCACTTTTCTGTGTTAGTTTTTTTCTCTTGGTCATGTAGGTTTTAAAAATGTCTTCAGTATCAGAAAAGTTACAAAATAGTCGACAGATATATAAAGTGCTGCAACTGAAAATATTTACTCTGTAGAAGTTTGTTATATAGATAGAAGAAAAAGGGGAAAGGATGTAGAAAGATAGTTGGATAAAAGCTGGAGGTTATTCATTGCATCATATTCATGAGAAAATGAAAAATGAGAGGCCTCAAGTACAGATGGGAAAATATTCTGACTATGGTAGTTTTTTTTGAAAAAGATTGATGTTTTTGAAGTTTCATAGCTCAATTTATTTTGAATTAAAAAAAAAAAACAACAAAAACTACAGCCCTCTATTTTTTATCCTGTCACACAGAAAACAAATACACAGCTTAAAAGTTTCTCATGACTATTTTTTTCAATCACTTCACTAAGAGTACAGTTGAAGATGGTATTTAGTAAGCCTGAGAGTGCACCATTTTTAGGGGGAAAGAAATCTCAATCATCACTTAACCTATATTAACAGTATAAAGAAACATGTCCTTTCTTTATCCCTCACTTTATACTTACCCTGAAATTATATTTTTGGAAGAAATTTTCTCCAAACACATTCTATAACTAATACTAGGGTAAACAGTTTTGGGTAGGCGAAGAGGGTCCCCCGTGGAGAGTTGGCCAAGTCACGACAATCACACCAGTATGGCTACATGCCGTGCTCACTTTATTAAACAAACAGGTCATATTTATAACTTAAACCGACCGCTCACACGACTTTACACACAGGTGATTGGATAAAAGTCTCTGGCCATGTGGGGTCCGTGTCGCTGACTGGGCACGCTGCAGGTGCCAGGTCAGAGTGTGCTGATGAGAGTGTGTTGATTCCACGGTTCCCAGGACTTGCTCTGCACCTGGCTTCTTGTTTGTGCATAGCTTGTCTTCTTTCTCACACTGCTTGTTCCAAGGACAATTTAAAGTCGCTCTGCAGCTTCAACTAACGGGCCTGCGTTGTCCAACCCGGACAATGGTAACATATGTCCTCGGTCCTTTAAAAATCCCTCTACAGGTAGGATGTGAAATTACTACTTAATACATTCACACTTGCTTTGATTAGTGCATATGAGCAACAGTGAAATCTAACATTCCAGTAATTCAGGAATGTTCCAAATTATCTGAAAAGACTCACAAGTCTTAAATAAATGAAGAGAGTTTGAGACAATTTGAATGCTGATTTTAAGTATTTAAATGTTAGAAAGAGAAAAAGAAAGAAGAGGATTTATGGAAAACCACAACAATGAGAAATTTCTTTTCTAATTTTCAGAAATTAACTTATGACCCAGTACCTCTCTTCCTGTATAAAGTGGTATAATTTTGACCCAGTGAATCAAGTGAAGTTGAACTTGTAGCTCAGGAAATTTGCCCTTTCTCCATATCAAATCTGGAGATTTCCAGGACTTTTAGGTATCAGTTCACCTGCATTCTGCAGTGTTGGAAACCTGCATAAAAAATCTTCTTCATAGCCTGAAGAAATAGTTTCCAAGAGACGCACCTTTCGGTGTGTGTGGTAGAGGGACAGGGACAGTACACAGAGCAGTTCTGGCTTTGTTAAGGCAGAAGCCTCCTTTGCAGAAAGTGAACTGCCCAAATGAAAAACAGTGTACAAGAATGTGGTGTTATCGTATTATCTCCCATGTAAGTGGTTGCCATGTGTTGCTTGGTATTCTGCTCTGAAATGACTACAAACATCTGTTGCGCAGATCGAGCCTGTTAATCATTTTTGTTCTGAACACTTTCAGAAATTAAGGCAAAAATCCTTTTAGCTGTCCGCTTTTGTGTACCTACAAGACCACCAGAAAATGATTTCAATCAATGAAGAAAGGATGGTGCAAGGCAGAATTTCTAAGAAGTAATTTGTTTTATTCAGATCAAGTGATGTTTGTGCTTTTTTTCAGGGCATGCCAGGGATTCAGTGCGTTATGTATTGGTGATGGGAGTGTTGGGAGACTGTGCTCGCCGTTCACATATTTGCTTTTATCTACTGCTTTGATGAATAAATTAAGCAATATATTTAGAAATTACATTGTCAACCAATTTCACTATCACCAAGAGTATGAAGGAGCTGAGGCTTTTTTTCCCATTATAAAATGGAAATTATTATGACTATTGCAACTACTTAGCACTAAGAAAAACAAAACAAAAAACCCTTACAAAAATAACCATTTAAATTACAGGATGCTACCTATTTTCCTCATATATAATCTTTCAATGAACAGATTGTGCTTTCTTTCAATCAGTTTTGTATTCTACTTTTTTTAATTAATTATTTATTTTTTAAATCCTATAAGAATCAAAATTTTCTTAACCTCTGGTGCTTGAGATGCACTTTTTAGCAGTGACTGATGATATAATTCAAACTATTTTATTGCTATTTGCTTTTCAGGTGACAGCACAGGTATTTCCAGAATACATATTCACAACTGTGACCTTGGAATCCTCTCCCCTTGTACACTTAATGTCAGTAAAATAAGATCACTTAAAATTTTCTGAAGAATAAATGCAGAAAATGAGGATGAATGCTATAAAAGTGAAGTCTAATAAAAACCCTGGAATTAGTATTTGTGGAATATATTTTCAATCACTCTTATTTTTAATCAAAAATATTAGATGACATTAGTTAATAAGCAATATAAAATTTTCATTAAATGTATCTGTAATATTGAAAGGCTTAAAGTATTGAAGTAGACTACCATCTGCAAGTATAGAAAATTTATTTTCGTAAGTACTGAAAATGTCTTCCAATATATATTTTATTGCAGTCAGGTTTCTGTTGCCAGTGTACGAAAGGTGATACTTTCTCTGTTAATTTATATTCATTTCGTCTTTGCTAAATGAAATAACAAGTTTTACCACCTGAAATGCTCTTTCAGGCAGGCAGCAACTCAATTAGCAAGAATAATAAAGTTGGTTGGTCATCTTTCAGTGAGCACAGTCCATTCAAAAGACCTACAGCCAACCAGCTGCCTATTAAAGAGCCATCTTGGCAGTCTTCTGTACATGGATCACTTCAAGGCAAACATAAACTTATTTGCTAATTGCTTACTGGAGAAAAAAAAAAAAAAAACCCAAGTCACTTTCTTTTTAATACCTGATTTTTTATAAAGGAACATTGTTTGGCAAATCTAATGTGTAAGAAATATGTAGATAGGAGAATGCACATTATTTACCTCTACCTACGGGTACTTGCAAAATGTAAGACTTCTCATGTGCGTGAATTAACATATATTTCCTCTCTGAAAAGGAAAGTGGTTTCCCTTAATGGTATTGTCTCACTAATAAATGATGCAGATCGCCTTTAGTCATCCTGTTGTTCCATGACAGTTGAATAGACAACAGGCAACCATGTTGGCTTTGGCTTTTTCAGGTGTTGCATATTGGCTGGTATTTACATACAGTGAAGTATGCCAGTCAGGAGGTTTATTTCGTCTTGGAATATAAAAATTAATCAGGAAACAAATAGTTGGCTGCTTATACAGCAAATGACCAGTGTAGAACTAGCTGGGTTTCACTCTTTGGATGACAAATAGGTAAGTTACTCTGTTGGTCTCAACTACATGTGGTTCCTTGATTGCAACTTTCATGAGTGGTAGTGAACATATAGAGGAGTAGTCAGCATTATGTTTCTAACTAAACCTCTTAATTTTTATATGCTTCTGAAATACTTTTCCTTCTAACAGCTTCCCTTTGCCTGGCAGCTCACTGGGCTGCTGTATCTGTGTCCCAATGAGAACAGTGTTCTGCTGCATTTCTTTTGACTTTATACGCTGCAACATAGACTTTCACTGGACACATCTAGTACCTTTCACAGAAAAAATCTCTGTTTTCCTGTCACCACCTGTATGGACTACTCAGATCCCAGATCCTTTTGCAGAGCTTTACCTGTGCCGTGCTTTGCACTTATGGCTTTCTTCAGGGCTATATGGTATATTCATGCTACAGGCATTGTAAGCATTCCTGAAAACCTTTACTGGCTTCTTCATTAGTCCCCAAATTATGCAGTTTTAGCAAACTATGAACCATAACTGCAGATACCAATTTTCCAGCCTCCCAAGCACAGTAAACTTGTCTTTGGATGGAATTCTCTAAGGCATCCAGAATATTTCTTCAGATGATCTTTCTCTCTCTGTAAAGCTGAAGCAGAATTTATTCAATTACATATAGTTTCTGACAAAGTAGAAATGTAGGCTAGGTATCTGAGATTCCCTTTGTATTTAGCACATCTCTAGGCAGTATACTTGAGGAAGGGAATTAATTTAATCCTAAACCAAGTGCCTACATATGGACTTTTGCTAAGTCTCCATCGACTTTAAAGTAAACCTATGGAGACTTGATAAGATATACATGTTTCCTTTATAGATAGTGAAGTTAAGTCAGGTGCATACCAGTCCTACTTTTTTTTCTTCACCTGGTTCTGCAGTTTGACACTTTTTACCTTTTGTTTGTTCGGGATTTTTTCTCCTTCAGTCCCAAATATCTGCAGAACAGCTGCAGATTACTGATAATCCTTGGGCTTCAATGAATCCTGTGTCTTAAAATGTTCCATATTGCTGTCCAGTTAATAACTTTCCATTAACATCACAAATGTAAAGCTAAAATGACAAATTGGCCCATGTTAACAATATAGCCAACAGCTGTAATACAGAAAAAGTTGATGCTATCTAGCAAAGTTCATGCACAGTCCACAAGACAGACTCCCCACACAAGCACAACATGCTTTTTTACCAAAATAACTAAAGCAAATTTGGATCAATACCAAAATGAGATGATAGCATGCTGTAAATCACTGTACCAGTGTCCACTATTGAAAAGAGATACCACATCTGTCACAAATAAGATCAAAGAACAGTGCTGAGAACGATTCTTCTAGCCACCCACTACCTTTGTGGAAAAGGGCTATATAATGTAACTATAAAAATAATTTGATGATAATCATGATTAGACATCAATCACAAAAAATGTCTACCTGAAAAGTAGGCATTTTGAGTTTTTCACAAAAAAAATTAAAGGTACTATAAAGGATTTTGGGGAAAAAAATCCTTCCCGTAGATATAATATTGCTGATAGCTATACAATTCTGCAACACATGAAAAGGAAAAAAAAAACCATTCTTATCACCTCTGGGAAAGACTTCTTCTCCCTTCCTTCTGGGAAAAGATGGGTGATCCCAGGTAGAAGCACTGAAGTGAATTAATGACAAAGTGCAATTAAACAAAGATTATTTTTTTCCATTGGACAATGACATACTATTTATAAGCACTTTTGCAAAACTGTTCATAACCATTTAATACTTGCTTGCATTTGGGATCTTCTGGTTCACAATCATGGTATTTAAAAGAAAGAAAACCCCAAAAATTTCACTTTAAACTATGTTCATGCCATGTAAAGATACCTTAACACAGTTGCCTTAATCAAGGAAATTCTAATGGGGGGAAAAAATATCCTATTTCCTTTGGAAAACAAAGTAACTTCCATCATGTGATGTTAGTTGGCAAGAATAATGTGGTTGTGTTTTAGGTCTATGTGGACTGAATTCCATCTCCATTTCACTTATTTTTATCAATGCTATCATGACAAAGCTTTCCCTTGTCCTGTAGAACATGGCAGAGGTTTGTCTGAAATGTACTGGGTGTCTGAAATCAACATTACCAACCCAGCAAGTTTCACAATTAATTCTTTTTTGAATATAGGGAGAAAATTATCTATGTTTGGTAACCAAGGCATTTAAACAGCAATTGCTGTGTAACAATCCTCCCTACATAGCAACAGAATACTAAACATTTCATTAGTACCATAAAATATGATTTTTTTGTGTGTGTATGGAAACATTTGCTGAACATCTCTGGGGTTTTTATACCTCAGCTGACAAATATATGTCATCAGCTGGTATCACACATTTAATCATTTAAAAGAATACTGATATAATTCCTTACCCTCAATGATCAGACATATTTCATACATTTGGTTCCTGTAGCATGTATTTACTGGTCCTAACTTCTGATCTGTGCTCGGCAATTCCCATTGTTTTCACTTTTAGTATACTGATGTGACAAGGAAAAGTATGGGGTTTGGGTTTATGCTCTTATTTAGGGTAGGACAGGTTGATGATTAGAAGTTTCCCTTCTGTCATGGCAGAATTGTCTTTTACAACATCTTACATGCTTCCCATTTAAAATTCTGTTCTGTATGTGTCTTTTTGGCCTGCCTTTTCTGAAGTAAGCCTTCTGTAGCATTTAAGAGAACTTTATATCTCAGCCAAAGCAGTCCAAGAAAGGAGGCACAACTTGAAAAGCCCCTTCTGTAAAGTTTATAGATACACATAATATTTTCCAGAGAATCCATGTAAGTCTGTGCATCCTGTTAGACTGCAAAAACTGTACTATTGAATTAATGTTTCACCATTATTTTTAATTTTTTGCTGATTATCTGTGCTTATGTTGAATGCAAAATCATTATGAAGCATTTTCTAGTGCTCTGCCAACAACTTGACGAAACTGCTTTAGTGCCTGGAGGCCACAATGCTATTGAGACAACACAGGAACAACTCTGATATTTGCTGCAGGGAGAAGAAATGTGCTTTAGGAGCTGCTACAACAGCTTGCCTGTAGGCCAGTGGAATAACTCATGTCTGAAGAGCCCTTTAGGCTTTTGAATCCACAGCAGCATTAACATGAAGTCCTGAAAGGTTCTGTCACGTAGAAATCTATTCATTGTTATATTACTGAATTTGGAGCAAGGCACAGAGTACTGTCAACAAGCAAGCTTTCTGTCGTGGTACCAAAGGGTAGAAATGGTATCAAACACCACCCCCACCCAGGCTGCAGAGGGACAGCCTGCCTCACCATCATCTTCACCACAGGCTGCAGGGGGATCTTTGTTCCAGCACCTGAAACACCTTCTCCCCCTTCTTCTTCACTGGCCTTGGTGTCTGCAAAGCTGTTGCTCTCACATATACTCCCTCCTCTCTCCAGATGAAGTTGCCATTGTGCAGGATGCTTTTCCCCCTTCTTAAATATGTTATCCCAGAGTCACTGCCACTGATGGCTTTGGCCAGCAGCAGGTCTGTCTTGAAGATGGCTGGCACTGGCTCCATTGGACATGGGGGCATCTTGGTGTTTTCTCACAGAAAACATGCCTGCAGCTTCTCCTCCCCCCTCCATTTTTCTCATCAGGATTTTTTTGTTTGTTTGTTTTTTATAATTTTATTTCATAACAGAAGAAAACTTACATTATTTCTTACTCCCAATTCAGAAAAATCAGCCACACATTTTTCACACAAAGAACAACAGACATAATGCAGTATTTATTTTATATTTAACACTGTTTTAAACATTTAATACAGAAAATGATTTAATTTTTTTTTTGATTAATCAAATATTTCTCAGTTTGCTTGAGTATTGTCCACATCTAATGCTGGCCAAGCATGAGAAGTTTCTTCAATGGTTCATCACTTGCATCAAGAAACCAGATAAAGTATGTTTTATTGCCTGTCATGGCTCAGCTTAGAAAGAAAGAAAACTGAAGCTTCCAAACCTTGTGCAGGATAATTGTCTCTTAGGTAACTATCAATCCTTGGGTGTGTGGCTGAGTTACGAGAGTCAAACACAACCTTCTCTTTTTGACAGATCCCTCACTCATGTCTTATCTTCAAATGTGTGGAACAAGTTCAATGTAATGTGGAAAGTAAAACAAGTTATACTTCAGAAAGTGAATGTCAACCATACAAGTATTTTCTATAACATAATTATTTCTGTAAATATAATGGTATTATTATAGTACATTTTTTACTTCATAAATAATTGAAAATATAACACTATGCTTAATTTCATTATTTTGTATAATGGCAATGACAATATTATACCTTAGTATCTAGATCCTGTATTATTTGTTTAGAGATAGTAAACATGAGGCATAAGGCATATTTAGGCCATTAAGACCAATGCCTACTTTTAAATCTCAAACTGTGATTTGCATTATTATGTATGTCATCTAATAACCAACAAGCATGAAGGCCACGACAAATGTAATCCCAGCATTTTGGAGACTAGGACATTCACCAGAAAAAAGATCAGTTTTGAGTCTGGATGCTGGTGTAAATTTCCCTAAGGAAAGATTCTAGGAACTAGTTGATGTGTCAGTTTTCCTAGTTACACACACTTCAGTTATGGTGACTCCTCCCTCAAACACAGATTTTCACAGTTTATAAACTAGTGCCAATGTCCAGGAAGTGGGATTAATCAGATTATAAGATTTCAAAGTATCTCTGAAACATGGAAACTATCTTCAAAACAGCAGCAGAGAATTTGAATTCTTCATGGAAACCTCCAGTCATTCTGATATCCCTGCAAAGTCTTGAACAGAATGCAGAATGCTTTTATCTTAGTCCTATATATTACCTCAAATATCAATAATGGGAATACTTTTCCTTCCTCTGTTGCTAAAAGATGTTCCATGAGGAATCACTGTCTGGTACAGTTGGCTTCAGCAGTTTGCAGAATCAACAGAAGTTCTAGTTTTCTGGTTTGCTTTGGTGTTTGAGAGTAAAAGTATATTCCCAAAGAACGTTCATCTCATAATTTTTAAATACTTGGTCTGGGGGGGTTTTGTCTGTTCTGTAACTTCCTGCAAGTAGTAAATAAAAAAGCATTTTGTGGAGCCTACTTCAGTGCATAGTTTGAGCAGTTATGACCAAATTTCTGACAAAGTGCATTATCAGGACACACGATACAATTTTGCTTTTATCTTCTGTGCCACCAGTTAATATAAACAGCCTGAACTAAAGCTGTACTGAGGCTTTTGGCTGACTGCTTAAATGAGCTGCTGGGCTATTTAAATGAATCTTCATCAGCTCTCTTAAGGATTTTCAGACATTTTCCACAAGGAAAATGCCTCTTACCACTTCAAATGCTCTTGATGTTCTACTGGATTTCCTTTGTGCCTCTCCTCAAAATTTTTGCTTTATCCACTAACTTAGTGTTCGTGTATTTCTTTTTTTAGGACATTCAGAAGTGCCAGAATGCCATATAAACATAATATCTTCAATATCCTTCAATCCCTTTCCTCTTTTTCAAATATTTCTCCTCCTTGTTTTTTATGTTATTCCCTTCAGAAATTGCTTTCAATTGACTTAGTTTTTCTCTTTTCTCTAAAAATCTTGCCTCAAGCCTTCTACTCATATCATTCAGTGCAGACATATAAATAGAAAGAGACGGGCAATGGCATGAAACAGACTTCAGTCACTTATAAATGACAGAGGAAATATTAGTGGCTCTAATTCTGTGATTTCTTGAGTTTGTGTATGTACCACAGCTTAATTAACTTCGGCTACCACTCCTTCCATTTTAACAAAATGTACTCTATATCACAGAGTCACACAGAACAGTTGGGGCTGGAAGGTGACTCTGGAGATCATCTAGTCCAAACCTCCAGTTCAAAGCAGGGTCAGCCACATCTCAGGGCATTATCCAATTTGATTTTGAATGTCTCCAAGCATGGACACTCCACAATGTCTCTGGGCAGCCTTTTCCAGTGTCTGACCCTCCTTACAATAAAAAAGTTTAAATAGTTTTAAATAAACTCATTTTAAATAGTTTCTGTATTTTGATTTGTGCCCACTGCCTCCTATACAGTCTATCTTCTTTACCGCCTCCCATCAGATATTTATATACATGAACAAGATCCCCCTGAGCCTTCTCTTCTCCAGCTCTCTCAGCCTCTCTTTGTATGAAAGATGATCCAGTGTTTTAAACACTTTCAGGCTCTTCAGGAGCCATAGATTCCCAAAGGCAAATCTTAACAGCAAAGACTGAGGCAAAGAAGTCATTGAGTACCTGGGCCTTCTCTATATCATATGTTGCCAGACTCCCTCTCCCATTCAGCAGCAGGAGCACATTTTCCCTAGTCTTCACTTTGCTGCCAATATACCTTGCAGAAAGATGCCTCAGCAGACCAAAGCCTGCTCTCCTAAAGACAAGGGTTGCGATCTTGATTTTGCATTGTTCCCTCCTCTCAGGATCCTTAACTCCATTATCTCATGGTCACTGCAGCCAAGGTTGCCCCTCACCTTCACATCCCTGGCCAGTTTTTCTTTGCTACTGAGTATCAGGTCAAGCACAGTACCTGCTCTCATTGGCTCATTGATTTCCTAGGTGAAAAAGTTATCATCAATGAACTTCAAAAACCTTCTGGATCATGTGTGCCCCTACTGTGCTGTCCCTCTAGCAGATATTGGAGAGGTTAAAGTCTGGAGGACCAGGGTCTGTTAATATGAGGCTTCTTCCCATTTTCTGAAGAAGGTCTCTCTATTTTTTCTTCCTGATCAGGCATTCTGGAACAGACATCCATCATGATGCTTGCAATGTTGGTTTGCTGTCTAACCCTAATGCATAAATTTTCAGCTGCCTCATCGCCCATCCCAAGGTACAGCTCCATGCATTCCCACTCCTCTCTCATTTAAAGGGCCATTACCCCTCTTCACCTTCCTGGACTGTATACATCCATGGCAATGCTCCAGTTGTGCGAGCTATCCCACCACATCTCTGCGATCCCAATGAGGCTGCATTCCAGAAACAGCACACACCCCTCTCCATGTATAATGGTATAATCTTTTTGGGGGTGAATATGTACTATTCTTGTTCAGTTCTGCTATAATTTGATGTGGATTCAAATCAGTAAGGATCTTCTTTCTTTCCCATAAACCCCAAGATTTTCTTGATGCTTGTCTGTCTGCTTTGGAATAGATACAGGCTTTTCCATCTTCCAGCCGTCTTATAACAGTCTCTGCTTATTCACTCAGTTTAACAGGATCCTAAGACTATTCATCATGGGCTGTCCAAATGAACCAACATCATAACAAAATAGTTTGATCCCGTACGGTATTATTTTGTCTTTCATTGCTTCACTAAGTTTCTTAGTGACTTGATAGAAAATGACCCGTATTTTATAATTTCAATTATAAAATATGCCAGTTTTCCATAATGTCCAATAATATTAATCCATTGTTATTACTGGTTTTCATATCATTTTGACCATTTGCAATGCCATCAGCCAGGATTGCTTCATCTGCTCTTAGGTAGTTAAATGAGATGCCTAAGTTATTATCTTAGCAGTCTGAGCTAGTTTACCTGATGTTATTACTTTATTGTAGCATACCGCAATGATAAATTCTGTTAAGAGGGCAATGCTGATGCTAGGTGCTCTGAATTGTTCTCTAGAGAATCCTGTGTCTCACCAGTAAAGAAATATGCACAGATAGCCTAGAGATCTTTATAACAGCAGGGACAATGGTGTGAATCTGGGGCATGGTGTCTAGGAGATATTGTTAATCTGACAAAGATGAGCAGTGTGATAAATCCATGCTGTACTACTCAGGTCTGAAACCCATAAAAAATCAACATTAAAATTTCTGTGTACTTCACTGGTGTTTTTTCCTGCGGTTTCTGCAAGTTGCACATTTCATTGCAAACAGATTACAAACAACATGGAAACTGGTGTGTTTTCCCTTTGCTGGAATGGCATCCTTTAAATCACCACTGGAGAAAGTCCCATAAAGATTTCAAAGCTTCTTCTCCACTTTTTTTTTTTTTTTTTTTGAGTGCCTCCTTGAAAACGCCATAGCTCTGACACTTGCAATACTGATTCTATTTTACATATTTCAGTTGGCAGCTTATTGTTCCTACTTTTATTCCCTGAGAAGACATAGCCAGGTATTAATCCTGAAGTTTCTTCTTTCGGGATTCAAAGAAGTTAAACATCCGACATCACAGAAGCATCTAAAAAATTTAACCCAAATTCTTCTGGGTGTCAGAATCACATATTAGAACCATGGTGCCATAAATTGCGTGGGAATTAAGGCATATATCTTTTGGACTGTGGTGTATTTGATTTTAAGTGAATCAGAAAAGAAATGTTGATTCTTACTGAAACAGACATGATAATCTACTGGCATGCATTCTTTTGGAAATACTAGTTCTTGGTGGGTACAGTAGGGGACTGCCTATTGAATTCGGCCTTAAGATATCCATCTCAGTCAGGGAGTCTGCAATGAAACAAGATATGAGGTTGCTCTCAATAAACAGGGGAGGTGAGATGGGTCACTTTTTGGTTCTAGACAGCATAATTGCATCTCACAGGACAGCAAAAATTCTGGTTATTCCCCTCTCCCCATGAGGAATCTAGAGGCTATGCTCCCCTTATTAGCTGTTGTTAGAATTTGTCTGGTGCTTTATCAGGGTCCTCTATCGTCTCATTGTGTATACTCTCATAAACAGAAAGAGATGGGTAACGGCAGAACACAGACTCTGGTTACTTGTAAATAGGGAAAATACATTCCATCAGAGCCTTATAAAGTCTGCCCAGGGCAGTGAAACAGTTTGTTCTTCCTTTCTCTTTTCTCACTTCACCCTGCATCTTTTTAGTAGAGTGGGTCACTGCTTCACTACCCTGCTTAGCTGGGGAAGAGGACAGAGAAAAGCCAGACCCAGAACCCTCCCCACCTCCTCACCTACCTGCAAAGTCCTATAGTTGTAAGGCATCTTGCCATATCAATTATCTCCCCATATCAAGTCCCAGGCATAGACTGAGCTGCACTGAAGACAACCTTGCTAGTTCTTTCTGCATGGTGCCATGTCTTCCACTGGGCTAGCAAAAAAAAAGTATAACTCAGTCATGAACTAGAATTCACCAAGTCAAGAAAAAAAATATCTTTATTTTGTCCTTTGGTGGTTATTATACAGCTACATCAATTCCCCAAACCAGATTACAGTACAAACTGTTATAACAGCAGAGAAAAATATAGTGACACAGAGAAAAGTGTAGAATGTTCTGGTTTCTTCTAATAATTTTTGACCTAAATAACAATCAAATTACAGCTTCATGTTACTGCAGGCTTCTCCAGCTGCCTGTGATCTCTTCTGCAGCAAGATTATTTCTTAGGTGAGGTACATGTTCTGTGCTTCTTCATTCTATGAGTTTGTTTTCAATCTTTTCTTCTTCTTAAGGAGGGTTGGAGTATAACTTAAATGCACAGGTAGACATTGCAAAACAGATACCCTAAATATACATGTATGCATCTGTATGATGGAAGAAATCACATTATTTTCTGGAAAAACTGTCTTTATTCTTTGTCATTATCTATAAAGTAGAGATTTTCTATTGGCTATCACAGAAATTATCAAACATAAGCCCACAACCCAGTGAGCAAAGATTTGCTATTAAACTTGTTGAAGTAGGGCACCTCCTTTGGCTGGTAAAATCGTACAATCAATCACAGAAACATTTAGGTTGGAAAAGACCTTTGAGACCATCAAGCCCAACCAGAACTACCAAGTCCATCACTAAACCATGTCACTAAGCACCACATCCACGTGTTTTTTAAACACCTCCAGGGATGGTGTTTCCACCACCTCCCTGGGCAGCATGTTCCAATGCTTGACCACCCTTTCAGTGAAGAAATTTTTCTTAATATCTAATGTAAGCTTGTCCTGACATAACTTGAGACCATTTCCCTTTATCCTGCCACTTGTAACGTGGGAGAAGAGAGCTACCTTCACCTTGCTACAACCTCCTTTCAGGTAGGTGTAGAAGACAATAAGGTCCTCCCTGAGTCTTCTACACAAACTAAACATCCCCAATTCCTTCAGCTGCTTCTTATAAGACTTGTAAATGAGAGGGTGAAGCAACCAGTGAGACAGCATTTAAGGAGCAGCTGGAGGAGACTGAAGGAGGAGTAACTTCTCAAAGGGACAATAATGAGAAACAGCTCAGGGCTCATTTGCTTAGCTAGCATTGCTTCAGCTCAATAAAGCTCTTATCAGCACAAACTTTCTAACAAAGAAAATACAAATGCTGTTAACACGCAAGGGTACAGCTGTGTTGAATGCTAGGATAAATGCAGGTGTAAATTCTAAATATGGGCATAATAGACTGGTGTTTTTAGTTTAATTAGCTCTGAAAGAAAACATAGTAAGGTTTTGCTGAGTTTCTTGGTGAATTTTGTGAACTTTTGCATCCCACAAAAATCAGCCTTTGATTCAATCTTCATTAGATAAAAAGGTTATTTTCAACTCCTATTGCTAGCACATACAATTAATGTTCTGAAGCCCTGCTGTACTTTTACCATGAACTATCTGGTCAATGCTAGTTGCAATAAGTCCTCTCAGCTGATGTGTTAAAATTCACATTGTCCTCAGAAGAATTTTAACATACATTTACTAATAAATGCTAGTTAGTATCACGAGCATCAATTCATTTTAATGAAGCTATGACTTACAAGCATTTACATAGACTATTTAATAGGTATTAGAAAATAATTATGAACCCCATCTATATGCTATAAATCTAACAGTGACAAAAGTAATTGCCACAATGTGTGTTTCAAGAGATTTAGAAAAATTACTAATCCTTAAAAGATAAGGATTTGTGAAGAACAGGAGAGTGAGATAACCTTTACTTTAAGTTGTCATAAGATTTTCACTCCCTTGTAGACCTCTGGTGACTTTCATGATGACTTTGGGATTGTAACCCACTGAATGAGAAACACTGACACAGACTCTAAGTTGTAGATGTAGTTAGTAGTTTTCAAGACCTCCAACATTTATTTTATTTTACACAGTAGAAAGTTTATGTTGATTTCTTCTTTTAATTGACCTGTCTTTTGTGCTAGGGTAACAGTGAAAAGTGCTATTAAAAATCTGAAGATTGTGTAGGCAAGAGAAAATCAGAAAGAGCTGCCATGTAATTCACAACAGTTTGTGAACTACATGTACTGTATCCTGTATTTTTCCCAGCCACTGCTGTGATAGCTAATGTCTCCCAATAGTGAGAGTGACACTTACTGATGGCATAGTTTTAAGTTAACTGTATTCCATTAACAGATTTCTGTGTAAATCCCTAGGATGCACTGAGTGATAACACAACCCCACATGGAATTTCAGTACAAAGCCCTCATGTTGCTGCACATCACATTAACTTTACATCTCAGAAAGTTTTCCAGTAAAATTGCAAAACAAATTGTTCAGTCCAATCTTGCTCTATATCTCTCCCTCTAAAGAGATCCAAGAACTTTACATTTTTGTGCCTAAGCTGTGTGTTTGGATTAACTGTGAACCCAATATATTTTGATCAATTTGTGGTAGAATTTTAGTGGCACATGAGATACGTGACGACCTACTGGTGAGTAAGACAACTAATTATTTAGCTGGACTATAGCATTACTGGTAGCAAATTATTTCCTCACATATATGGCCAATTTAATAAATAACAAATTCATAACTATTTTCAGTTCTAGAAAGTGCTGCTTACTGCATTTATATACAGATACAGCACAGCTGCAAAATGTGTAACATAAGTCACTGATATAAACCAGGACTTATTCTATCCTTACTTTCTGTTTCAGATGACACCTGCATTAAGCATTGATCTTTGCTCTTTCATTAACTGATCAATATTTTGAGCTCTGTTACTGAGGCACATTACATTTAATTAATGTAATAAATGTGAAATCATAGCCCCAGTGGAGTCAATGTTAGAACTTCCTTTAATTCAGGTTAGGAACAATTTCATCCAGTAAGCAGCTGATTGTTACTATCATTTAATGGCAATTACTTGTTTAGAAAATAAGTTGAAACACACTGCTTATTTAACATTGGGTAGCTCCATCTAGCTTTAACAGATCTGTTAATGCTAACAAAGAGTTTGAAAGACTTCCATTCATAGAATTTAACATGTTTGCTTGTGATCACTCCAACTGACTAACTGGTATCTAAATCTAGAAGGAGACAAAAAGTTAGTAGACAACTTAAACACTGACCAGTATCTTTCTTCTTTTACTAGAACCATGTAAATAAGTTATCACTTTCTCTATGTGTTTTTGGCAAATGCAGTCATGAAAGATCTAGGAACAATATTTCTTACTGTAGAACATCATCACTGTTACCTATTTTATCTGTCCCATGCCTAGCATTTATTAAAAGCCACAAAGTCTACTAGAATATAGTGGTAAATAAGCAGAATACAATCAAATTATGCTGTCAACCTTTCAACGGTATAACTAGATTGTGGCCCTGTTATCTTCACATTCTATTATAATAAAATTTGGAACAGCAAAGTGCAAACATCCATGAATTCTTAACTGCTACATCTGTAGCAAACTGAAACATACATATACCTTTGCATAATGTATGCATTAATCCAAGCTGCAGAGAAAGGCAAACCTTTGACTAATCGTCACCCCAGACTTCTTACTAAACAGCTATAGGGCAAATCTCTTCAAAATGTAATTCTGTCAATTACAGTGCAGCTGCACCAGGGATAAATATGGCCCACTGTCACCGTGATTGATGATTTGGCTGGACCAGGTCAGAACTGGGTCATAACAAGAATGTTGTTTTCGATAAATCCTCAGCACTGACTCTCTCCCTTGGCATCCACTTAAAAAAACAAACAAACTTGAAAGACCACACTCTTTAACATTCGTTTCATAAGAAGGAGGAAGCATTCAAGGAAAAATTAAACTCGGTATGTTTTTTGCCTAAGGGGACTATTCACCTATTGTAACAATAGGGGGAGTTGTTGATTTCAGCATGTACTTTCCACATTTCCATTAGCATTAATGAGAGCTTTATGCAAAGTCCCAGGAGTATCAATGGGAGAATAGATCATTAGGAGCCTGATAACTCTATTTGTTACTGTGGATGAACTTCCTTGAGCACCTGACTTTAAACCTGACTTTAAACCAAAGGTAGCTGCAACTTCTTGTGCTGAAAAACAGTAATGGTTTGGGAGCTAGTATCATTCACACCGAAGAAAGTGTTTTCTCCTGCAGGAAATCTCCACAAAATAATATTCAGTAGTCCTATAATTTGCCACGACACTATGATCACCCGAAATACATGGGTTACAGCTCTGTCTTCCAGCACCATGTTGGTACCAGATTTGTTACTGGTTTTAGAATTGGTTTGGTTTAGAATTGGTTTCTATTACAGGTGACCATAGGCAATGCCATACACTTAAAGTGCTGGTAGTTTTGTTGCACACTACTGTTTTTTTCACAACAAACTACACTGACTGTTTGTCATTAAGAATATCTTTTTCTTTAATTATGAGCTGTTTGTTTCTTATGCTAACCATTCTGGTTTTTGCCTACTACTAGTTTCAAACTAACCACAGTACAATTACCTAGGTCAGCCTGTTTGCCCTTATAGTACTGAGCTAACACTGCTTTAACACTGCTTTTCACCCGGTCCTATGGAATTTCTTCAATTCTCTTGGGGGAAAAAGAAAAAAAAATAACATGAATGGACTGCAGAGCTTTTTATTAGACCTGGCTCTGAACTTTACAAAGCTAAGATGAGACATCTGTCATTACTGGCAAGCATTACTGAATAGTACCCAGACACTGACAGCAGCTCTTTCTGTGTCTATATTCTGGTCTGATTAGCTCCTGCTCTCTGAACATATATGCTTACGGTGTTGTCTGCTCTGTGTTTGTGTATCTCCCTCCCAATATCACACTTCCAGGCTTCTCAGGGCTTGTACTCCTGTCCCCTTCCATCTTCAGATGCAAAACCTGAAAAGTGGGTTGCACACGTTGCTGCTCCCTGTTGTTTTTCATTAGAGCTGTGGCATACGCTGTCCACAAGGTAGCTCTCCAGCCTGTCTCCATAAAAATGAGACAAACTGGGATAACAGCTTAAGTAGGACAGGTTTTTTTCTGCTTTCAGATATTTTGACTGAAAGATATTAAAGAGAACTTAAATAGCCTAACAGAGGGAGATGAGGAATAAACAGCCTTTGGTAAAAGGGAGGTGATGAGCAACCAGGAGGAAAGAGTAAGAAAGCTAAGCAAAAATTCTCACCAGGTATAACTGCAGGCATAAACTACTCTTAAAGTCTCTTTGTCAAAAACGGGTGCATTTACCCCCTCTCCACTGGCAACCAATAATCAATTGCATTACATTTTATAGGATTTATCATCCTTTGATCTGCACTTCCCATGGGGATTCACGGTTGTTAAGATGTGCTTATATCTGCCTGAGGCAGATAAAATCTTTGGATTTGGGATGAGAAGCAGGGTCAGAAGACAAACAGGTTCCCATGACTGGTAATGACATAGAGATGAAGAATCCTGACAGTAGCAGCAAATCAGAAAAGAGGTATTTATTTGAGAATGAGAGATTGAATTTGTAAAGTGAGTATCGGATGATGAAAATCTTTGTGCATATCAAGTGATTCCCAGGACTTTGGCTAGTTAATAATGACCTCAACCAATCAGAATACATGATTTTTCAGATATTGCATGATTAATATAAAACTATACAGCAATTTGACAAAATCTCTAATCAGGCCCAAAAGCCCAAGATGAATTAAGATCATTCTTAGTCTCACGTATGTGGGTCAGGACCATCAGATGTCAATTCTGATCCAGCTTAGAGTTATTGTTTGTAGGCATCCTAAATGTGAGTAAGTTCTCATACCACATTTGTACGTTGTTTCTTTTAATCAAATGTTGAAATCGCTGCACAGTCATCTGTCAGCTGGGATGCATTTACAGCCAAGTAGCACAGTATACAGACAAGTTGAGTAAGTTTTGAGAATCAGAAGTGATATAATCCCATCACATCACCATGCCAGCAGACGCATAATTTCTGCAGACCTGAGATAAAGCCACCATAAAGCTCTACACCATTGTACAGAGGTCCCTTTGTGCATGTGATCTCACCTTTACAGGTCTCTAAGCAATGCAGCTTACCAAGAGCAGCAGGGTCAAGAGGCAATGTTTGCCCATACAAAATGGGCACTCCCAATGCTCAGTGGATTCTATAGGTCTGTGTATGCTGTAGTGTGAGTTCCCAAATTTGTACACCATCTTTGCTTCAGCTGCACACGAGCACAAAAACTGTGTCCTCACCATCTCGGTGCATGATCAGGAAACCAGCCACAATGAGCTCTAGTGGTTTGACACTGCAGATGAATGACCTGGGGGTTTATAACTATGTGGCATCTCATAGAACACAGCAGCTATACTATCTGGCTGCACAGGATGCTCAAACTCCAAGCAAGACAGTCAGATACAGTGCAGAATGCATCTACCTCCATGCCTGACACAGGTAATCCTTAAGAACTGTTCACATTCCTGTGCTTATTTCAAGCATGTGTTAACTGAGGTGCAGGATGCATAAGTAGATAGCTCATGCACACCAGAATAAAGCAACAAAAGGAAAACCTTGATTTTATTGCTTAATGCACCTCACTTTGAGAAACCTGGTCTACTGGGGGATGATGGGCTCCACCTGACAGAGAAGAACATCTTTGGTCAAAGGCTTGCCAAGCTGGTGAAGAGGGCTTTAAATTAAAGTTGCCAGGGGAAGAGAACCTCAATACACCCCACTCTTACCACTTTGATGCCAGTGCCAGAAAAAGATGCCCAGAGCCTTGACAGGGATCACAGGCCAGCAGGAGAACACCTGAAGAACAGCACAAGGGAATTCCACCTGCTACAGCCAGTAAGTCACGTTCATTGGAAACCCAACTTAAATGCCTCTATGTGAACACACATAGCACGGGGAACAAACAAGAGGAGCTGAGACACATGCACATCTGTAGGGCTACGATCTGATTGGCATCACAGAGACATGGTGGGATGACTCTTATGACTGGAGTGTTGGAATGGAAGGATACAAGCTCTTTGCAAATGACAAACAGGGGGAAAGAGGGGCTGTCACCCTTTGGGTCAGCAACCAGTTGGAGTGCATGGATGGGATGGATAAGGAGTTGACCACAAGCTTATGGGTCAGGACTAAAGGTAGGGCAGGGACTGGTGACATTATAGTGGGAGTCTGTAGAGGAATTATAGAGGAATTAAGGCAGGTTAATTAACATTGATAATATACAGCTGTGGGCTTCCTTCAGGGGCGGTGGGTTGGCTGATGTGAATAATGTACAGCTGTGGCTGGTTCCTGCTAAGTAGTTAAATAGCTCTAAGGGGTATGAAGAGAGACCTGGAAGAAGTACAGAGAGGAGAGAGAGCCCCCCAGATGTAGGAGAGACAAGGAGAAGAAGGGGGCCCAGAGAAGGAAGAGGCTGAAGGCAGCAGATGCAAGAAGCAGGGTGTACCGGCCTGAAGAGGATAAAGAAACCAGCATGGACAGTAGATAACCTTTTGAAACCTTGTGGGGGATTGGTGGCAGTGCTGGGGCAAGGTGTTGGAGCTACTTATTGAAGTTAATTTGGTATGTATGGTAAAAGCCTTGTTGCAGCTGGCTAGCTTTGCTAGTGCTGCTACAGGGGTCTGCTACAGGCCACCCAACCAGGAAGACCAAGTGGATGAGGCCCTTGATGGATAGATAGGGGTGGCCTCAGTTCACAAGCCCTGGTACTCATGGGAAGCTCAACCACCCCAATATCTGTTGGAGGGACAATACAGCAGAGCATAGGCAATCCAGGAGGTTCTTGAAATGTATTGAAAAGACCTTCTTTCTCCAAGTGACGGAGGGGCCAATGGGGAAAGGTGCCGTGCCGGATCTTGTTCTCATCTCTTAAGAAGTATGGATTTCTCATTTGTCCTGTGTCATATCTGCCAGCCCCATGCATGTCTTGGATACCCTTGGTCATATCAAACAGTTCTAGGTGCTTCTGATCAGGCAGCTGAATAGAACCCTCAGCCAGTGATAACAGAAGACCAATTAAACTCACTGTAAAGAAGGTACTAGGGCAGGATTAAATTGCCTAAGCATTGACATCTGATGCCATTTGAGATCTCCTAAGGTACCTTAGAGATAAGTAAATACAAGACAGGGTTTGCAGGAGACTTTTCAAAACAGTAGTTACATGGCAGGGTGAGCCACGGCATCAAAAATAATGCGTACATTTCCAAAACTGATCATACTCTTAATGCTGATGAGCCACAGCACTCCTTACACTCTTTTGTTTGTACTAACTAGATGTAGTGGGAATAGATGCAGTCACTGCATTGAGCTAGCCAAAATTAGATGGCCTAAAACCTATTGCTGGTTTTCTGGAGAGATGTACACAATTTAAAATTCAGTTTCTCTCATCCCAAAAAGCCACTTCAGGTAAATCGGAGTCTTTTTTTTGGTGTAAGTCATCATTGACTATAAAGGGTGCAAAGGGTACTACCTCAGGTATTTACAGTGTAGATGTCTCAAGTTCAGCAAGATGAGTCCTCTCAAAAATGTGAAATAAAGAGAAGCAGTGTTTAGTTTTGTTTTTTTTTTCAAAGAAGGTGTATTGATACCCTTTCAATAGAAAATCCTGGTCCATGAACTGGGAGCCCTACAGGAAAATTGGAAAGACTGGACAGTATTCTTGCTCAGCTTAAGGCATTTAACTATGTTTACACTTGTTTGGTATTTCCATTCTGCATGTCATAAGATGCCAAAATCTCCCCATGTTTCCTTCAAGAAGTATAGGACAGGGTTCAGCTGCCTTAATACTGCACCCACATACCCAGAACATACAAAAGGGCTTAATTAACGTGACAGAATTGATGTAGAAAACCTACACATCTCTGGATCAACAGCTGGAAACCAGGTTGATTAGTCAAAGGCAATTCAAATGGTATTAAGCAACTGAATGAGAATCTGGGTTCCTGTCACAAGTTTTTTATTTTACTTAGGGCTACAGGACCTAAACAGTATGAGCTGCGCTACCTAACTTGGATATGCCTAAGTGAAAACATCCATTAGCACTTAAATCTTTGGGATTTTCAGTGTTGTTAGGATTTATGTTTTCTTTGTAAATAATTTGTGTATAATTAGTTACAATCGTATTTTTCTTCATTAGTTGAGGAAACTCCTTTTACCATTCAGTGTTCATTAAAAAGGGGAGTGCTGGTGATGATAAGCAGGATAGAAATCATTTATTTCAGCTTAACAGACTGACAGGTTTTCATACAGGATTTTTTTTTTCTTTTTAGGTTTGATGATACATTTAGGCAACAGAGATAAACTTGATTTCAGCTGTTTTAGACACATTATAATGTTGTGCTTATACTATTGAACTTCATGTTCCAGAACTGGATACTGCAGGTAACATCCCTCTCCATAACGCAGGGTCTCCAAAGACTAGCTCAGAACTTTCCAAATTGGTGATAATGAGAGTGGAAGGTGATTGTTCTGGTGTCTGTTTCTGTGACATAAAACAACCATTGAGGAGAAACCTTCCCCCCCCCCCGCAGAAGCCCTGGTGGCAAAGGGAATCTCAGTGGGATCTGGGATTGCTCCCAGGTACTCCATGCTAAAACAAGTAAACTGGCACAGATTTGGGCAACGGTCCTGAGCTCCATAATTTATACTAAACTGCACAGAGGAAAAATTGCTCTTTGTGACTTCTTAAAATTCTTCTGAGACACAAGCCAAAGTATATTCTTAGTATTTAAAGCAAATTTGTGCTTCTACCTCTGGCTGAGTTAATTGCAGCTTAGATCCATCTATAAGAAAGTTACTTTACAGTTGGATAAAAATATGACATGAATTTAAATCTATGCATTCCATGACATTCATGGAGAAGGGCAATGGAAATCAGAATATACAAGGTGAATAGTATATAATATATGGTTGAAGTTCCTGCTTTATATAAATCTACACACCAACCTACGTAATGGAACATTATGTTATATGATGGCCATATATACAAAGTTCTAAAAGTATGCATACATGCAGACAAATTCAACTTACATTCTCCCATTTTATCTCTGAGACACTTGACTGACAAAACTGGTTGCTGCCATGCTTTTGTGGTGTATATGATAATGCCTTTATATACAAAAGTAGAACCTTAGCACCTTGCATGAGTGTAAATACTAGATGACTTCAAAACAATATCTAATGCAAAGCTGGCTATTTTTGTGTTCCTATGAGTAACAGAAAAAAAAATCCATAAAGTGGAGTGAGAAAAGAAAGAATCTGAGGAATAGTTCACAAAAAAATGTACACAGGATATCTGTATATTTATCCAAAATTGTAATATTAGACTCCTTGATTTGGTATTTCACTGGGTAAATGAACAATGATGTGATGGATTGACCTTGGCTAGCTGCCAGGTGCTCACCAAACTGCTCTATCACTCCCTTTCCATGAACAGGGCAGTGGGAGAAAATACAACTAAAAGTTTGTGGGTCAAGATAAGGACAGGGAGATCATTTCCCAGTTATCATCATGGGTAAACAGACTTGGCGTGGGGAAAATAATTTAATTTACTGCCAGTTAAACAGAGTAGGATAATGAGAAATAAGGACAAATCTTAAAAAAAAACTTCTAAAAAATCCTTCCCCCCACCCCTCCTTTCTTCCTGGACTCATCTTCATTCTTGACTTCTCTACCTTCTGCCCCCAAGCAGCTCAAGGGGTTGGGGAATTGGTGTTACAGTCAGTTCATCATCATTGTCTTTGCAGCTCCTTCCTCCTCACACTCTTCCCCTGCCCCAGGGGTCTCTCCCATGGGAGACAGTCCTCCATGAGCTTCTCCAATGTGGGTCCTTCCCATGGGCTACAGTTCTTCACAAACTGCTCCAGCATGCGTCCTTTTCATGGGGTGCCACCCCTCAGGAACAGACTGTTACAGTGTAGGTCCCACACATAGCCACAGATCCTGACAACAAACCTGCTCCAGTCTGGGCTCCTCTTTCCATGGGGCCACAGGTCCTGCCAGGAGCCTGACCCAGCGTGGGCTTCCCACAGGGTCACAACCCCTGTTTGGTATACACCTGCTCCAGTGTGGGGTCCGCCAGGGGCTGCAGGTGGGGATCTGCTCCACCATTAACCTCCATGGGCTGGGGGCACAGCCTGCTTCACCATGGTCTTCACCACGGGCTGCTGGGGAATCTCTGCTTCAGCTCCTGGAGCACCTCCTGCCTCTCCTTATTCACTGACCTTGGTGTCTGCAGAGTTGTTGCTCTCACATAGTCTTACTCCTCTTTCTTCTGGCTGCCCCTTTCTTAAATATGTTGTCACAGAGGCATTACCAATGCCACTGATGGCTCAACTATGGCCAGCATTGTGTCCATCTTGGAGTCAGCTGAAAGAAGTGCCCTCCAGCATGGGGCCATCTCCCGGTATCTTTTCACAGAAGCCACCCCTGTAGCACCCTCTTCCCCTGCTACAAAAACCTTGCCACATAAAGCCAATACAAATAGGAAAGAGCAGTCCACCAGAGATTTTTCTGCTTCTGCATTCATATGCATGACTGCAATGTGAGCCATGGAAGCTCTGTCCAAAAGTGTGCTGGGTGAAGCACACAACTGTATTGATGACATTTGTGCTGACAGGACATGCATCACAGGTGGGTGAAAAAGCAGAAGGAAAATTGTGGAAAACAATGATGAAACACTGTGTTGCAGCTCTATCACAGTGGAGAGAAAACTTCCCACCACAACAGCATTAGGAAAGAATCAGACTACAGCACCAGATAATTTTGCAAAATGCATTTAGTTACAGACTGTGGAGCATGTAAGAAAGAAGCTGTTTCTCTGGTAGTCATCTCAGTGGGAAACTTATAGGTCTATTTAAGTATGGGGAAAATATTCAGAGTATAACTGATACTGCCCTCCTTGAGCTGCTATGTGGAAGGCATAAATACGATACTTAGCAGTTAAGTGAAAATGGGAATATGTCATGGTAAAGGTTGGTAGTGCTATTCGCTAGAACATGGGTAGGTCAAGCTTGGTGGGTGTGAAAGTAGTTGCATCATCTGTACACAGAAAACATTTATGTCACATCACAGAAAATTGATGTTTTGATGCAGGAGTGGTCAGGTAGCGATAGAAAATTATATGAAACAAACAAGTGAGAAAAAGGAACCTTTGCTTTTAGAAGCTCAAAAGTTTCCATCTGTTGAAAAAACTGAAGATCTACCTAATGAGTGCAACCATCTTTACCTTTTCTGCCCCATACTTGGAGTATCTCCTGTAACAGAGGTGCAGTTTCTTCAGTATGCAACAGATGCTGACCCTCTGTCTTGCACAGAAAATGTTATAGGAGGCAAATTCCATAAAGAAGGAGCACATAAAATGTTTATCTTTACAATTTTTAGTTTGTGTGCAGTTTTATGTCAATTTAGTTATTTTCAAAACTATTTTAAATTTTTTTTCTCCTCATCAAGACAGCCATTTAACTGGCTACCCACTGAGTTGTTCCAATTAACAGACATGCATTGCATTATTTGTCTTTTTAATTTTTGTGCCATGAAGGCCCAGTCATTAGAGATGAGGCTTTGCTTCTCCATGATGAATATGTAAAGGCTCTTACCTCTCAAGCACAGCCTATACTCTCTTTTTAGTTAACTTAAGCAACTGATTAATAGCTGTGGATTTAAGAAGTAGATTTTTAAACTGGATTTACCTGACTTCAGCTCATATTTTCTACCTTTGCAGTGGCTGTAGTCTCTAGATTTGCTTCACGAAGTTTCAAAGTATCAGCTGAGTCACTTCAATTTCTACTTTGACATCCAGAGTGAAATGCACTCACCTTGGCTATTCTGTCTTCTCTAAACAGAGTACCCAGGAAAGTCAATAGTTCCTAGAATCAGAAAATTTTGCATTCGCTATGTACCAGTTCATCACCAGCTTGTTGCCTGAAATCCACATATTTTGCACAGCAATGAAGAGAAATAATTCAGTCAATTCAAGCTCACCTCTTCTCTCTTATTAGCTATTTAGAGCCTGCACCACAAACATAATAGGTTGAAAAGGTGAAATTTCAAATTCTATATAGTGGATTATAAAAGACTATTATTATCTATGTCACTAAAAGGGAAAGTGCATCTCTCATGCAGTAACACCTACATAATATGTTCATAATTTTCATGACAATGCTGACATCCTCTAAGTTTGCAAGGCAACATGCCCTCCCTCCCACCTCCTAATCTCCTTCATCTGAAAGAGAAATGTATTTTTAGCTGCCTCAGTGGGGCCTAAGGCATTGATTTATGAAAATAAGGTGGAAGAATTCATGAATTTTTTCTGACCTCCATCTCTCATTCCTTAGACATTTCTATTTTAAGATGTATAAAATGAATTGTCCTAATGTGGCATATTATCACCTTGGTACTCTATATTTCACATTACTCTAACATGCATGCGTACATCCCCATACACCAAAATCATCTGAATGTTACTTTGTATTAAGTTTAAAATGTCTCTCCGTTACATATTATTTCACTCCGATTGTGATAAATGTTTTTTTTGAGTCCTGAGTCTTCCTACAAATTCTCCTTAAAGACTGGAATAACTTCCTAAAGGTACTCTACAAATAAGGAAAGACAAGCAGATGAAATTGTAGCAGTTTGATACAGAGTTCTTTGTAACATAATCTACTGAAGCTAAACCAATATCTCATTTTTCTCAGCTCTTGATTTTGCAGTTAGAGCCTTGCACTTCACATTCCAGTGACCTCCATTGCTTGTGCTAATTAATTCTTTGGCAGTGTTACTTATGCTTTATATAAACATCTTTGATAGTTTAAGTAGTTCTCCATCAGCAATATTTTTAAGTATTTTAAGATTCATATGAAAATAAAATTACAAATAAATCTCAGATTATAAGACCCTTGCAAATGGTCTACAGAAAACCAGACCTCTTCCAAATACACCAGAAATTGAGGGCATTTTCAAAGATAAGAAATTCCCGTTTTGACTCATATTTGAAAGAAAAATTATAATTTTCCTAAGTATAATTATTCTAAGATGGAAGTCATATTTTCCTGATCAATCTTCTTTTTATGAATTTTTTCGAGTTAGAACTTTTAATAGATCGATCCAATTTTATGCTTATTCTCTCTGGGTGAAATTCACCCATTTGCGAAGAGCCATCAAAAAGGGAACACACCACTTAATTCCTGCTTAAACATCTGCTTCTGCTTAAGGTAGACACAGTGTGGTGTCAAACTTGAGTGGATTTAAGCAGTCTGTGGTCTTTGTGCTATATTTAGCCTGGCTCCATAGTGAATTTTACCTTGTGATGTCACGCTGGGGGTAGCATTTTGGATAGAATGAGGGATGCCTTGAAAGTAGGAGGAGAGTTTCACTGTTTCATTTGCCATAGCTTTTCCTGAGTATTTTCTGTTTCAATGCAATATCAATACCGTAGTTAAGACTAACCTTTCAAAAGACATTTGGAACAAAGCTTCACCTTTAAGGCAACCAGGGGTTGAAAACAATCTAAGTGAACTGGCCAGCACGTAAGAGCAATGCTGGCTCAAACAAATGTAGAAAGTCAGATGAAAGGGTCATTAATAATAAAGAGACATCCAGAACAAATGTACTGACTTCACAGCTAAGAAAACTTGCGTGAATAATAATATTACCGCTGAACTTTGTAGAACACATGGAGTTGTCCTTGAATTTGCTCTTCTAAACCAAGAAAAAAAAATCCTCAAACCCACAAAATCTTGCCACAAAATTTTCTTACTCTGCTAACACGTAGTTTCTAAAGCATGTGTCACAGATAAAGAAATCCCTGCAGAAGCCTGTATTAAAAAAAAAAAAAAACCCAAACGAAAACTGACCAGAAACAGAACACCAAAACCAACAAAACAAACAAAACCAGTCGTCTTCACAACATAGAGATCACTTTGTGTGAATATTGACTTTACAGTCATTTTTGCTTTTTTAAAATTATTTTTATGTACAAAGGATATTTTCATCAAGGAAATATCATATTTCTTTAATAATCCAGTGAAGTTAACACATTCAGACACATAGCAACATAAGTTCTCTTTCCATTTTCCTTCTAACTGCAGGTTCTAGTAGACTTACTCCATTTGTTGATACCTTCTCTGTGGCTACATCTTCCATACTGTCAGGAACAGAAAACACTGAAAACTACTGGAACAAACTTGAGGGAAATTATTATTTTAATTAATGAATCAGGAAATCCAATAGTTGAAAGTAAAAAATTATGTTTATTGTTTATTTATTGTATGGGAAATGACCACAAAACCAGCTTTTATGTATCATGCAGGAGGAAAAAGAAATGAACAACCTATTGGTTCAGAGTATATCACATAGTGCAGATTGTCTGTAAATGGGTGGTGTCGTTTTTGCCCCTAGTAGTGAGGCTGTGGGTACCTATGTTGTTGGTTTCTTTTAAAATCTGCTACCATCATTATTTCTAGGGCAAGGGTCTGGGGAGGGGGAAGAAGCAGATGAGTGATTCATAAATAGATCAAGGCAATCCATTTAAAGGGTAACTGCCAAATAGACTGCTAGAATTGACCTAGATGAAAACTCTACTATATTCAAGAAAAAGGGATGAGACAGGGGACTACAAAATATTGAGTAGTGTAAGCCACTGTGGCAACTGTCAACTTCAGAACGCTCTAGGCAAAGAATTAATATTTTAGAATGCAAATCACAGTATAGAGCAATGGTCGGCAATGGAAAAAATGCAAACTATTGTGGGTATATAAACTCATTGAAATTAATAATGCTCAGCACAGCAATTTACCCGCATATTCTATATTTGGCTGCAGAGTCAGGCCCTCAACATCCTCTAGTGTCGCTGCAGCAAAGTATGAACTCTTGTCTGCTTGCATTGTTGCAAATGTCCTTTTTCTGTTACTTGGCCTTAAGTTTTTTTACGTAGAAAAGGGAATTATCCTGGAAAACTGTACATCTGCTAAAATTGTAGGGGTTAGTGACTTAGCAAACAGTGTAACGTTGCAGCTAAAAAAACTAAGATATTTTCTGTGGATCAAAGGAACCACATTTGTCCAGTAGTTTTTCACTAGTGCTGGTTACAAGACCATAAGTAGTCGTTTTTCCATAATCCATGGTGAAGCGTTGCTGCACTGCTCTACTGATAGCAGAGAAGGAGATCTACTTTGTCTCCTTTGGTATCAAGTTCCCCCTAAGTCACAAGTGCCATCTACTGCTTAAGGTGGCCTATGACAGTGAGTTGCTGGTGATCACAATGCATTAGTGGTGTGTTTCTTAATTGTCAGCAATCAATGTGAGTTAATTCTGTTGGAGCATTTAATATTTACAGCTGAAGAGACAACTTAATATTTTTTTTTCTCTTCTTGGATACATGCGATCTCACATAAACTTGAAATAATATTAAAAGTGTAATAAGGACTTGAAAATTAAAGTTTGATCATTTGTAGTGCTAAAGCAGCACAAACCGCACTTGCTTATAATATACCTCATTTGTACAGGGATGCCATTTTTGTTTTAACCTAACAGATCTCTAAAATCATTGGACTCAGTGAAGTTTAGTTTACAGCTGATTTCTGCAGCCCTCCTCTTTCCGACAGTCTAGGATGAAATAAAAATGGAGAAATATTTTAAGTCTCTGCAGACACATAGTGCATTCTTACATGCAATGAGAACTTTACTACACATACAAACCTGAATTATGACCTAACATGTCAGCCCATCCTTCTTTGACTCTTAAAGGATCCAGGTATGGCTGTACACAGAAAATCTAGTTGTTTTAGCTATAGTGAAATCACAGAACCACAGAATGGTCAGGGTTGGAAGGGACCTCTGGAGAGCATCTAGTCCCACCCCCTGCTAAAGCAGGTTCACCTACAGCAGGCTGTGCAGGATCATGTCCAGGCAGGTTTTGAATGTCTCCAGAGAAGGAGACTCCACAGCCTCTCTGGGCAGCCTGTCCCAGAGCTCTGTCACCCTACCAAGGTAAAGAAGTTCTTCCTCACATTCAGGTGGAGCTGCCTGTGCTGCAGTCTGTGCCCGTTGCCCCTTGTCCTGTCCCTGGGCACCACTGAAAAGAGCCTGGCCCCGTCCTCTCGGCACTCGCCCTTAGGATATTGGTAGACATTGATAAGGTCCCCTCTCAGTCTTGTCCAGGCTGGAGAGGCCCAGCTTTCTCAGCCTTTCCTCATCAGGGAGATGCTCCAATCCCCTTATCACCTTTGTAGCCCTCCGCTGGGCCCTCTCCAGTAGTCTGTCTCTCTTGAACTGGGAAGCCCAGCACTGGACACAGCACTCCAGATGGGGCCTCACCAGGGCAGAGTAGAGGGAGGACACAACCTCCCTCGACCTGCTGGCCATGCTCCTCCTCATGCCCCCCAGGATCCCATTGGCCTGCTTGGCCACCAGGGCACACTGCTGGCTCATGGGCAACTTGCTTCCAATAGATTAACCCAGATGGGAGTATCCTCTGGTGAGACTAATTCTCAACTCTCAGTGAAAGTCCTAGAAATAGATGTTAGAAGACACTTCAGCAAGCCATTCTGCCCACTGCCTTCTTTTAAGGCATGATCCAAAGCACTTGATACCTGGCAGGTGTTTATTCAACTTCTTTATAAAGAAATAACATTTCATAGCCTTCTTCCTATTTCTGTGAAGGTGGCTTAATACTTCATGTGGTATTATCACCCTGTGAAGAGCAGCCTTGGAAGAACAGAAGATTGAGACAGAAGGAAAACCAAGAAGGTCCCAGTGCCCTGTCTCTGGTCGGTGTCAGAAGCAGGCACTTTGGGCAGAGCAAGCAAGCAGATGTGCTTCCCTGCGAAGCACCTGTCCTGCCTTCAACGGTTTCCAGCCCAGTGCTTTCCTGAGCCAGCACTGCTCTGCTATCTTTGCATTTAACTGTTATTGGACTTCTCTTGCATGAGTATTTCCTGTGTTTCCAATTCATGTATACTTACAGCACCTGCAGCACCAGATATTTCTTGGACCTGTAGCCAGAGCTAACTCATTTTACAAAAAGGTAAGGTGGAATCACACAGGAATTTGTAGCTGGGTCAAGGGTGGATCCCCAGACTTCTGAATCTCATTCATAAGAAGTCTTTTTTTCTGTCTTAATGGGACACAAAACAGCATTTTTACCTTTTCAGTCACCTTAATGAAAAATAATAATAATGAAGGGCATTTAAAATGTTCCGTATTTTTGACTCTGTAATCAAGGCACCAAATACTATAATCTTCTATAATTAAATATATACACATAAATATTCTATAATATTCTATGCTGTAATTCATAATATCATCAATAAAATTGATGTTATCTCCTAAATAAATAAATAAAAATAGTAGGACTAATTTTTAGATGTCAAGTATTTCAGATAAGGTCATACTATTTAATTTAGTGGATGAAACTCAGTATACTCTACCCAGTATATTAATTTTGTATTTTTACTTTCTATAGCAATGCTTTTGTAAACTATGCACACCTCCCATATGATTTTAAAGCAAGAAAGGATGTTTCAAAATAATCTACCTGCATTTGAACTGCATCTACCACTGATTATATAGATAACATGCCAACAAAGCTCAAAGACTCTTTCTTGTCATTTTGTTAATGATGACCCATATATCCTTTCCTTCTTGGACTCTCCATGGAGTTCATATCAATGGTTATCATTCACTTTTCAGACTAGTTCGAAAAATGCAAAAACATCTCTAATTGATAGGCTTGAGATATAATTCTGGAGTTTTCATTAACCAAGACAGCAGAAAAAAGCCAATGTTTATCAAAGCTATTCAGGAAATTAGATACAGTTCTGAAGAACCAAAATAGTAAGAAATGTACTGGGGCATTCGTTATGATTCAAGAAATCAAGAATTTCTTTCTTTGGTTGCAGATAGATCCCACTTGAATGCATGCAATTCCATAATGAAGAATCTATTCTATCATTGAAAAATGAGGGATTTATTCATGAAAGCTCTCATCGCATTAATGAGTTGCCTTGAATTTATTGGAAAATAGATCCACAAACTGCAGACAGCAGCATGAGAATTATATTTCTATCTGTAAAAATTAAGCAATAATGCAGATACTTGCAAGGGAATATGAGACCCCTATTAAAAAAAAAAAAAAGTATTTACAAAAATAAATAAAAGTGGGAGTCTAAGGTACTCAAAATATGGGGTATGGGCTAGAGAAAAGAAAGAAGGAGAAAATATTATTTTAATTATAGCATGACTAATTTATTTGATGCTGTTGGTCTTTTCCATTTCAATCACATGTGGAAAAGGATCCCTAGTTAAAAGATAAAATAAACAACATGGACACATTTATGCTGCTGAAAAGCTAAGCATCTATGTTTAATAATAAAATCTAAACATTCAAGAAGTTTTACAAAAAATATGTGTGAAAGTTCTTAATGACTGTGTTGAAACTAAACAGACATACCTTATCATCCTGAGTGCCACCACATGGCACATGTGGGACAACTGGGGGATCAGGCCAGCCAGCATGGGCTTATGACAGACAGGTCCTGCTTGACAAACCTGATCTCCTTCTATGACAAGATGACCTGTCTAGTGGATGAGGGAAAGGCTGTGGCTGTTGTTTACCTGAACTTCATTAAAGCCTTTGACACCAGCTCTCACAGCATCTCCTGGAGAGACTGGCTGCTCATGGCTTGGACAGGTGCACTGTACACTGGGTTTAAAGCTGGCTGGACAGCTGAGCCCAAAGAGTGGTGGGGAATGAAGCTATGTCCCACTGGTGGCTGATCACACAAGGTGTTCCCCAGGGCTCAGTGTTGGGGCCAGTTCTGTCTAATATCTTTATCAACAATCTGGACAAGGGGATAGAGTGCCCCCTCAGTGAGTTTGCAGTTGACACCAAGTTGTTGGGGAGTGTTGATCTGCTGGAGGGCAGGCAGGCTCTGCAGAGGGGTCTGGACAGTCTGGACCAATGAGCCAAGGCCAGTTGTGTGAGGTTCAACAAGGCTCAGTGCCAGGTCCTGCCCTTGGGTCACACCAGCCCCACACAACACTACAGACTGGGGGAAGAGTGGCCAGGAAAGTGCCTGGCAGAAAAGGACCCAGGGGTGCCGGTCGACTGCTGGCTGAACATGATCCAGCAGTGTGCCCAGGTGGCCAAGAAGGCCAACAGCATCCTGGCTTGTGTCCAAAACAGTAGGGCCAGCAGGACTGGGGAAGTGATTGTTCCCCTGCACTTGATACTGGTGAGGCCACACCTCAAATTCTTTTGGACTCATCACTGCAAGAGGGACACTGAGGTGCTGGAGTGTGTCCAGAGACAGGCAACAGGGCTGGTGAAGGGTCTGGAGCACAAGTCTGATGAGGAGCAGCTGAGGGAACTGGGGGTGTTTAGTCTGAAGAAGAGGAGGCTCAGGGGGGACCTGATCACTCTCTACAACTACCTGAAAGGAGGCTATAGCAAGGTGTGTGTAGCTCTCTTCTCCCAGATAACAAGTGACAGGACAAGAGAAAACGGCCTCAAGTTATTCCAGGGGAGGTTTAAATTAGATATTAGGAAAAATGTCTTCACTGAAAGGGTGTTCAAGCACTGGAACAGGCTGCCCAGGGAGGTGGTGGAATCACCATCCCTGGAGGTGTTTAAAAAATGGATGTGGTGCTTAGTGACATGGTTTAGTGATGAATTTGGCAGTCCTGGTTAGACTTGATGATCCTAATGGTCTTTTCCAACCTAAATGATTCTATGCTTCTATGAACATACATCAGCATGTACTTTATATTGTTCATATTTTCATATAGAGTCCACCATGTCTTTTGATGATACCACTAATATTTAGAATAATCTGTCTACAATGTCATGTCCTATTTTGGCTATAGAACTCCACCCCACACGCCCCCCCACCCCCCCCCCCACCCCCCCTTACAATATGATTAGAACAAAATTCACATACAAAAAATGTGAAAGAAAATAGTCTTTGCAAGTATATCAGGTGCCAAGAAACTGTGACATTTGCATAGGGTGATATTTTAGTACAGTGAAATTTGCATAGGGAGATATTTTGGTACATGTTTAAAACAATCTTAGGAAGAAGAGGATTGAAAATACAAAACTTTGGTAAATAGGTGCTTTTCTCTCTTAAAATTTTTCATTTTCAAAAGAATTCAAAGATATGTGAAAAATGCCTATGTACTTGTCATTATATGCATCTTCAAATTGTTGCAGATATACCTTCTCCTTACATAGCATCTTCTCCAAACATTAAAAGTCTTTATTTATTATCTGTTTGTATCTCCGGTTTTGTTACAGCTCATGATCTGAGAAAGGGCAAATACTCAGCTAGTGTAAACTGTAATAGATCCATTGACTTCAGTAGAAAATGGCAATTTATGCCAAATACAGATTTGCCCCAAGGTCTCCTCATGCAAAGTTCTTTAGGGTATGTTGTTACTGAGTGTAAATGTCAGTTGCTATTCAACTAATTTATTTAAAGTAGTGTATGACAGGGTGGTGCTCTGAGCTTCCCACTACTAGAACTGCAATGCAAGACTGTGGGTGAGCAATGTAAATTGCCCATACATCAGGCCCCCAAAGGTTTGCTGGTTACTAGCATAAACTATAGAAAATGACCCTTTTACCTTGAATCCTGAAGAATAGTCCATGTGTGTGATTTATTCTAAAAGGACATGTATAGCCATACTTTAATCTTTTTGTTTCACATAATAAGAGTACCATGCACTGCACTATTTGAAATTCTGCAAGTGGTTTTAATAAAATAATAATCTTCAGGAAATATATAGTTTAAAATGTCCTTTTATTATCTCTTTTTAAATATGGAGATGGGGGGTTGGGAGGTGGGAAAGGAGGAGTGCAGGCTGTAGGGAGATGCTTAGAAAGTATTGCCGATTCATCTTCTTCATAAAAGCTAATCCTCATCTGACAAAGGTCCTTTAGTTCTTTTTTTTTTTTTCCTTTCTATTTTTTTCTGAAATGAATAACAGCATTATTAAACAAGCTGCACTTTTGGCAGAACAGCCAACACTAATCACAGCTCTGTGTTAACCAGCTGGCTATTAGATCAGCATTCCTAGCCTTGATTTTGGATTTCTGCAAATCTTCTTATTTAATTTGTCAGAAGACTACAGATGAAAGAAAACATAAACTAATGAGACACTACATGTTTTTTATTTCAAAATCTTATTATGACCATAGTTGAGTTAGATATTTAGGCACAAACGTTTGAAGCCAAAGGTACTGCTTGCAGCTTTAAAGTTAGCATGCTGTGTTTACCTGCAAATACCCATTTGTTTGCCCAAACATCATCTTGATTAGAAATCGGGAATTCCCAGCTCCCATTTCTGAAGATTCTGAGTCACCCTTTGCTTTGCTTATGGCAAAGAAATTTGTAAAAGACAGAACAAAAAAATTTCAAAAGCTCATAATCAGATATATGATCTTCAAATGCATTTACTTTTGAGGTCAACCAACAGAGGCCAACTTATACCAGCTCCAATTATGGTTCACTGCTGCTTCTGGGTTTCTGGCTTTTTGAGTCATTTAATTTAATCTTTACTATGACTATTGTTGGTACACTATTTGTGGCTATGTCTAGGAGTTCTACATGTGTTAGAAAATGTACAGACTAAGGATCTAAACATGCAAACTAAAGGATCTGTTTCTTCTGTCCTCTTTCTCCATTCCTACAACCTGTAATTTATCTACCTCAGTGACCATGGTTGTAAGTAATGACTTCTGTTGCAATCATTTTATAGTGCTTTAAGAGTGGCTTGTTAGTTTTGGGTTTTTTTCTATTGCTTTAATCTGTAAATACAGATTTACAAAAATATAGGCTCTTCCAGATGATGGATTTCGCTGAGAACAAGGAAGGAAAAAGGGCACATGCAAAAGAACCTAAATAAAACCCCACAACAAAAAACAAAAATGACAAAAAGAAATGTGAGTGTGTGAATAAAGAGATGTATCTTTTCTAAAGGTTGGAAAGAAATTTTGCAGCATGTAGTTTTCTCAGTGTTAGCCTTTAATTCCAGAAAAAGAGTGGTATAGTGCTTAATCATCAATCACTAATCAGCTATGACATGTAATTTGTATTCATATTCATGAGTCCTTTCCAATATTCTAGGTCAGCTTCACCTCACAAGCAAAAAAATCAGACAACAGCATCTGATTAAGGGGCTATTGCTGAAAGTTAGCATGTGCAACCTTGCTTCCTTACATTATTATATGTTATTGTTGTCTTTTTCATCCCCGATAACAGACCATCCACCAAAGGTTCAACGATATCATCTGTCACTTCAAAGCACTCTTACATATGAGTTGCCTTACCCTGGCAGAAAGAGGTGAGAGATGATCTGAGACAAGCGTAATGGCTAACCACCTCGTTTTTAAACTCTTCAAGAACAGTGTATAGAAGCTCACCTTGCTCTGTGACCTAAATTGATCTCACTAGCTAAATGGGGTCAAGCCTGGTCACTCCTGGGAAGATGGAAATACTTCTTACAGCACAGCTGAAGCTTTGCATTCCTCCTCCAAAGCACTGTGTAGGCAACCCAAACAGCCCGGAGGCTATTCTTAATGAGATCCTTTATTCTGAAGAAAAAATCCTTCCTCTAGAGGTAATCATTCTGGACTCTGTTGTACCTGCTCATCCTAAACTTCTTGGAAAGGAACAGAAAGGTACCTCCCCTGGCTCCCCTTCAAACTCCTTCAGCAGTTTAACCAAATTTGGTCTTATTTCTGGGGAGGGTCACATGGGGGAGGGCTGGGTGATGCAAAGAGCTAATGAGCTCTCATCCTGCCTGGGCAGAGAAGCTGAGGCTGGAGCTGAAGCCGGGAAGGAAATCTCTGTTTTCAGCTCTCCAGCTTTAGTCTAGGGAAAAGGTATGTTGCCAGGAATATAAATGGAAGGTAAAAGCCAGAAAAAATACCAATCAAAACCTGGGACAAAATCAAGTCCTGGAAGTTTACTTTTTTTTTTTAAATCAGAGGGCAAGGAAAACGTTGTTTTCTAGCACGGCCTTGTCCTAGCTAAAATGTCTGGTCATTGTGCCCTATTTCCCTGTTTGATAGGGCAGCAGACCCCGACGGGGGTAAGAAGAATCTGTTCCTAAGCGCTTTCTGACACGTCGAAGCTTCTCAGCCTGCCGGCCCTGCCCGGCCCTGCCCGGCCCTGCCGAGCTGGCGGAGGCGGCCAGCTGTCGGAACGCGCGCCCCCTGGCGGCTGCCAGGCTGCTGACACCCCGCCTGCGCTGCCAGCCAGGCTGGCGGGGCCGCGGCCGTCCGCTGCCGCCCGCACAGAGCATGCAGGGGGCTTCTCCGTGCTAGGGAAACATAAAAAATGTTAGGGACAGGATGGCAGTTATAGCCAGAGTTATTAATAAAGAAATCTCCATGGCAAAATAATCGTTCTCTGATATAGAACTATAATAAATATTTGCTTGGGTTTTTCTTACTCTTAAGCCACAAATGAGTGCTCATTCTTTGGAAAATGTGCTACCTTGCTAATTTGAACTATGCAAATTTCTGTGTACAGGCAGCCTGAGCAAACCTGTGTGTGTTTTTGTACACATTAACACACACACACATATATGCCAATACTTAGTGCTGACACACCATGGCATTCCACCCATTTGATTTTCCTTATGTTAGAATTACTTTTCTGGAGCAGAATTTCTTTTTCTTTCTTTTCCACATTTTAAGTGTACATAATGAAACAATTGAAAGTATTTTCTGCCAGTTATTCCTTTTAAACCCCTTTACATTTCATCAGATAGTTTTAAGATAAATTTGCTTTTCAGATCTAGTTAAATACATAAACACTGAACATGTGATTCTAATTAGTGTAGCCTCTAAACAGCTCACCATGTTCAACAAGATTTTATTTACCCTTGCCAGAGGAAGAAACATAAGGTATTTGTTTACAGCAGAGAGAAGTGAGTCTGAGAAAGTAGACGATTTGCCCAAGGTCAGAAAGGAGCTTCAGGTGCAGCAGGAAACTGAGTTCAAGGCACCCATCTTCTGGGTGAGGAGCCTAACCAATGGAGCATATTGCCCCTGCGATTGCCTGAAATAGTACCCCTCAATGAACTCTTCAGAAAAAAAAAAACCCAAAAAACACCCTAGTCCTTACTTGCACATATTCAGAATTCCCATCAAACTTGTAGAAAGATTTTCTAATGTTTTCCAATGATGTCTATAAATCAAGATGTCATCTAGACAAATGATGACACATGCATCTACCAAATGGTGAGAAACTGTCATTCATTAATGCCATATAGACAGACGGTACATTTGTCAGTCCAGGAGAGTGAGACTAGGAGTCATCTATTCCTACAGCTCATTGTAATGATACCTTGTTCTGCCGTTCTTTTTTGCAGTTTCATTTTTAACTTCTATCCCCATCTAATAGTGCTTACATTGCTGCTATAACTTCGTGAAACATTGTAACCATTTAAAGCCAAAGATTTGAAAAATGTTAAAACATTTAAGTATAGTTAACGAGATATGGTACAAAGCAGTGATTATTTCTGCATTATTGCAAGGAGGCGGCACTTCCATTATAAGGATGGTTTCCCAACTGTCACAATGGCTTCCCTGTCTATATTATCCTGAATCACAGGTTTTAATCACAGTAGAATCTATATATAGTGATCTATTTTAGCAGTTACATGAAACTTATTCTGGTGGAATCTTCAATAGTACCTTAAAAGTAGACATCCACATTCTGCAGAGACTTCATAAATCTAAAGGCTTTTTTTTTTTTTTTTTTTTTTTTTTTTTAAGGTAAGGTCCTGATTTCTATCTCACCTTGGTGCCACATTTTTGTACATCTGGCTTAAAAGCACCAAGGAAGATGGCTGAGCCAGCAAACGTATTATTTTATGGAGTGGGTTCCAACAGCCATATAAATTGTTCTAAGCATCAGGATGTTGTTAGTCTTACTGGTCCATAGTCAGTTTGCCTAGTAGAGAGCCAAATATGCACTTAAATGCCTCCTATGGCATATAAATTCAAAGGGGGGTTGAGTCACTGAAGAAATGTATGCTCTGGATTTGTTTATTGAAACTGAAAAGAAGTTATCACAATGCTTGGGTGAAGCATCCATAGCAAGTGCTCTGACTGCTTCTTCTCATTAACTGAATATGGAGCCAGAGACTGTCAGCTCATAAAGTACCATCTGAATCACTCATCTCCCGTACACGTAGGTGGCCTGATTACAGCTGTCTGCTTCTCTATCTGTAAAAATACTAATGTTGCAGGATAAATAAAAGACTACGAAGCCTTCAGACAGCGTGGGAGGTGAGTTATTGCAGACTGTGAGGCAGCTCCATCTCACCAATACCAAAATTATTAATATGAGAATCCAACCGCAAGGAGATACTCTATTATTCATAAAGAAAATGTCTCTTCAATTTTGGAAATCACACTATATTCTTTTATGAGACTATTTCCTCCCAAAACATTTACTTGGTGCTCCCTTGCATCCTCCTACAAGCTGATCTCCTATAACTGTGAGTGCCTCACCACATTGCTTCTGTTGGAGTTGGTGACAGACATTATGGAGTGAGGGAAGAGACACCAAAGTCAGGTTTTTTTCCTCAGTCTAATCTCTCTGCTGCAGCAGAGTTTATATTCTGTTCTGTGGTGCATCTGGAGCAATATACAGTGCCTTGGGTCCTTCCAAGATAAAGTTTTAAGAAAAATATTGAAGAGACAGATCTTGGGCAACACAAGTTAATCTTTCCAGCTACAAATGTCCCCAGCTTCTACAGTATGGACAGATCATCTTACTTCAATGATTTTCCAGTCTGCTATAACACTTTCACCTTGTTGTGACTATTAGCTTTGTTGTAGCAACAGCATAAAAACCTTGTTAACAAAGAGAATCAAGTTGCAAAATATTAAATGTGTAAAAGTAGGATGCTTCATTTAAAATACTCTCTATAGCTTAAGGTTTTCCTTAAAGAATAACTGACTTGATTTGCATCCTATTTAGACTGATGTAAATCAGCAGTAGCTCCACCGGTGTCAATAAAGCTATGTTGCCGTAATCAAAAAAAGGATTATAGTCACCTGCCTGCTTCCTTCACACCATATTGTGTATGAGTTCCGATCTATCTGCTTTATAAATTATGAATGGAATGGGAATTCTGTTTTTTATTAACATGTATTTTACCACAAGTGCTGATTAGGGGGAGACATTTTCTATAATTCCTTTCCTTTTTAAATTGCAATGCAAACAGCTTCTCAGAACCATTGCCCCAGGTTTAGAAAGTGATGATTAAAGAGGCACTCTAAATTCCCCCTTGGGTTCATTGGGAACTAAAATTGGCAAGACATGCAAAGATGATAGTGAAAGAAGCCAGTAAAGGAATGGCTCAGAAGAGGCAACTAGTGCTCCTTTTCAGTGTTTTGGTCCTTTTGTTTTATTTTGGGGCGTGTGGGTGGGTCTCTTTTTTTGTCTTATTTATTTATTCAGAGCTGTTTTTTCTTAATACAAACACTGAGAAACTCTGCTGGGGAATTATTGCAAGAGAGTCCTTTTCTATGGGTTCAAGGAGTACAACATGTCAGAGACAGGGATGCAAGAACAATTCTATAACGCATAAATAAAATAATACAAAAAAATGAAATATGAAGAAAAATTATGACTGTGTCAACTGACAATGAAAAGACGCCTGAACAGAGGAAGGTGAATGAAAATATTGATCAGGAACTGGAGGCATAAAAGTTATTCTCATGATTAGATAGAGATGCTGTTGCTCCAGCTCAGAGGACTCAATGTACTATAGTCCAAAGGGATATTATTATAGCCATGAAAACTTAAAGCAGTGGCAGTGTCAAAACTGGTTGATCTGATATGCCTCAAACTATCTAAATCATGTTTCAAGATATTGGTGTATTAATATAACTTTTAAAGAAAAATCTTTATATAAGATAACCTTGTCAAGCCCTGACTTAAAGCATGTAACTAGTTAAGAACAGCTCTTTTCTCTAATCGGTGGTGTAGCAGCTGTTGAAAAAATTTTAATCAGTGTTGACTAATGTTTATTAGTTATTAGAAAATGCATTATCCAGTTCTACCAGTCTGCATTTTGGGTTTAGAGATATAGTAGTCACAGAAACAAAAAGAAACTCAAACAACTTCTGAACTATTAAGCTTCTTCAGGGATAAGACTAATTTCTTTCTGATTTGTCAGATTTATGATGAAAACAGGCTTGAGCTTTCTTCACTCTCCAGGACAGTTTCCTTTCTTCTTCACAAGCAACCTTCTTTTTGCTTTCTGAACATGGGCTTCTTTCAAAGCTAAAGCTCTGAGTCTACCAATGAAGTTCCTGAGATGATTGATTCATATTCCCCTTTCTGATCTCGAAATACTTCAGTCTTAACTCTGATCAGTACTTACAGATATTTATCACTTAGAAGCTTTGAGCTCCCAAAATAAAACAAAAGATCTTCCATTTAAACATCTGACTATACTGAGTCTGGATGTATGGTGAAGACACATGGGCAGTAACTATGCACTTACACCAGTGTGATCTTCTCTGCAAGGTGTACAGCAGTTTCTTAGCTGTGTGTTGACAGACATGGCCACAAGTGAAATCCATGCTACTACAAATTCACTGCTTTCGGTAGCCCAAGTAAGTTAAAGATCACTGAGGTGTGTTGCTCAGTTTTGAAATGAAATTTTTTTGATTGCTATACAGATATATCCAAATGTCACAATTTAATTTCTAGCAGCCAGATGGGAATGTTACTGCACCCAAAGAGAAGCTGGGGAAAGAGAAGGAGGCACAAGCAAAATTATGCTTTCTCACAATTTCTTTTTCCCTTCCACCAACAGCTGACCAGCAGGGTTCATCCCATGAAACCCTGGCAGGAATTTCATGTTTCTGATGTAGTTAATGATAATTTATTATCACTTAGAATCAGAGAAAAAGTTAACATGTATAGGGAATAAAATATGCAATTAAGCATTTGTTCTTTCAGCTTCAAACTGCCGTATTTCTACTTTTTGGTTTACTGACCAGAAATACATGTGAACTCTCCATTAAACAAATGGAGTAAAAATAACAGTTGCAAGAAACTCTGGGCTGATGGATAAACAGATTGTCTGCCTGCACATAGTAAATCTAATATTCCCTGTTATAAAAATGCTATAAGCATGTGTTACAGTCCACCCAACATTTCTTGGAAGGATCAGACATACTGCAGAGGGATTCATTTAATTAAATGTAAATGCAGATGTCTGCACCTGAACTAGTCACCCTAGACTCCCTTTAAATTCAATATAGAGAAATGAGAGTTTCTAGTATGCAATTCATCTCATCCTAAAGTACATGTCTAAAATAGATCAAATGAATTGCACATAAAAGTGCCTATTCCCTCCATTGACTATAAAGGAATACCAAGAAACTAGCCCTGCTGTAGATGTCTACATCACAGATATCTAGGGTGTGATTGATTTTATCTTACTTTAGACATTTAAAGTATATGTGCCTACGCTCCCATTATAAGCAATAGAGATTAATCCAGCCAACCAAATGAAAGTGTCTGTTTTAGGAGAAGAAAGCACTCCCCTCAACTTAGGTACAATGATTAGCAACCTTGCACTGCGCTGGAATTGTACTAAGATAGAGGTATCTTGCCTTCCTCATCCTAGCATGGGAGCAGTTCATAGTTAGCAAAGCAAAACAGCTCAATCTGCTGTAGACTAGCCCTGGGAGAATTTTTCAGTCAGTTCCCAAAACAATCCATCAAGTTGATCTCAACAGCCTCCACTGCTTCATGTTGGCTCTTATCATAGGATTTATTTTTTCTTACAGCCCTCAGGCCATAACAGCAAAGCTACAGGTCAGCAGATGCAGCTTAAGTGCAAGATGTGGACTTGAAACATGAGTTGTCCATCTCTGGGCAAGGGCCCCAACCTAGCACAAAAGAAATACAAAATTCTTCTAAAGAGTTCCAACTCTGTAATGAGATCTTTATCAGGACCAACAGGCAAAGTTGGGAGAAACCTGAATGCACATGTCCTCACACGAAATTAATTTCTTCTTCTAAAATTGTGTTGGAAATGCTTAATCTAGTGTCATATTAATGCATGAACCAAGAAATTGATTCATTGGAAAAGTCAGATGCTTAATTTCAAAGTTTGAGATGCTAGAAAATGATCAGTTCTTAACTAAGTAGAGTGGATGTCAGCAAAAATATTCGCTTCCTTTTGACAGCACTTTAACTCCACTTCAATAGCTGATTTAACTTCAATCTGCTGTTATAAAATGTTTCAGCACTTTCCTGGTTTTAAGTATCAGAGTGTCAGTGCTTTGCAATTTATCCAGATTTTTCTGTAACACACAATTAAAATCCCCAGCAATTATAGAAGTGTAACATTTTCTGAAGTTCCTTTAAAAAATGCAAGACAAATGCATGATTACATGTGCTAGAGTCATGTATAGTAAGATTAATAAGGGTAAAGGAGAAACTATTAGTGACATAATTGGCAATAGTAAATCTTCCATTTTTATTGGTAAATGTTTGATGTGTTTTATAAATCAAAGCACTTCTAATCAAAATTGCTGCTCCACGTATTTTTGGGAGAACTAAAGAATGTAAAATTTGATTAATTAATCTCTTTTTAATGTATGTGTTATTAGATGACAATAAATGTGTTGCCAAAAAAAAAAAGAAATTATATTTCTCAATTTTTCTATTAATTTACCATATTTATCCATGTCAATCCATAATTACAGTCAATCCTGTCTTAATTTATGCGGTGGATTGACCCTGGCTGGATGCTAAGTGCCCACCGAGCTGCTCTGTCACTGCCCCCCTCAGCAGGGGGATGACATGAGGAAAGGCTTCTGGGTCGAGATCAGGACAGGGGGAGATCGCCCAGCACTTACCCTCATGGGTAAAACAGACTCGACTGGGGGAAAATATTTTTAATTTATTACCAATCGAATCAGAGTAGGATAATGAGAAATAAAGCAGTCTCGTCACAACACTTTCCCGCCACCACACCCCCGAGGCTCCCCCCGCGGTCCCTCCCCGCTCCCCGGCCGCGGCGCAGGGCGGGCCCGGGGCTGGGTCAGTCCCTGCCGCGCTGTCCCTGCCGCTCCTGCCCCTCCGGGGGAGGCTCCTCACAGCCTGCCCTGCCCCAGCGCGGGGCCCTGCCAGGGCAGGGGGCCCTCCACGGGCTGCCCCAGCCTGGGGCCCTGCCGGGCTGCGGGTCCCCACGCCCGGCCCCGCCGTGGGTCCCCCCGCGGGGCGCAGCCCCTCAGGCCCGGCCGGCCCCGGCGCGGGTCCCCGCGGGGGCACCGGCCCTGCCCGCAGCCCGGCCCCGGCCCGGGCTCCTCTCCCCGCGGGGCCGCGGGCCCTGCCCGGAGCTGCTCCAGCGCGGGCTGCCCGCGGGTCACAGCCTCCCTCGGGCACCCCCTGCCCCGGCGTGGGGCCCTGCCGGGCTGCGGGGGGGGAGCTGCCCCCCGGGGGCTCCGTGGGCTGGGGGCACAGCCTGCCCCGCTGCCTCCTCCTGCCCTGCCCTGGGGGCTGCAGGGCTGCGGCTCTCACATGCTCTTATGCCCCTCTCCAGCTGCAGTTGTCATTGCTCGGGGATTTTTTTCCCCTTCCTAAATATACTGTCCCAGAGCCACCACCACCATCACTGCTGGTTTCGGCCTTGGCCAGTGGGGAGTCCATTTGTAGCTGGCTGGCATTGGCTCCATTGGATGTGGGGATAGCCACCCATGTGGCCCACCCGCTACCAAAACCTTGCCATGCAAAACCATTACCACTTGTTACCCACAGTAAATTTTACGAACAGCCTTTGAGAGTACTGCCAATCAAATGGTACAAAAATTACCATGCTTGATGCTTATATATTGATAAAGTATTGCAGTAGCACATAAGTGTTAATGTGAACATAATGAAATGGCTTGAAGTACCATTGAATTATAGTTAAAATAAAGCTAGAATGTGGACATCTTATGCAACTTACTGACATTTGTTCAAGAAATGCTGCCAAAGATTATGTACTTCACTGGATTCAGATAGGAAATTCTAAGACAGTTGTAAATATTCTAGGTGGATGGTGTTTATCATCAAAATATTTTAATTGAAAAAAGGGGACAGAAGGACAAATAAGAGTTTCACACAGAAAACCATCTCTTTCTTCCCTGAGTTCTTCAGCCAGCACTTTCCCCACCCAGGAGAGAAAGAACAGGATAAAGAAAAAACTCTGAAGAGAAGAAGATTCATTTCCCCCCCTATTTTACAGTCAGTTTCATGATATGTGGTTTTCTTTTTTTTTTTTTTTTTTTAATTAAGACTTGTCTTGCTTACCTGTAGCTATCTGAAAAATTAGGCGCCTGACCTAATTAGTTCTGAATAGACAAGGTAAATGATCTCAGAAGGTGATTATAGAAGTCTGGAAACCGACATACTTGGACACAAACTTGAGAAAGATGAATCCTACCACTGAAGAGTTCACTCGATCTTAGGTTTAGTTGCAACAAACCTGTACTTTCTCATAAAACCTCAGTATAATTAGAAGAACAAATTTCTATATAAAATTTGAAGTTTCCTCCACTTCTAGACAATGAAATACCTTAAGAATTGTCAAGTAGTGTCAATGGAGTGAGACATGCTTTGATCCATTTAAATTTATACTACTTCAGTACTGTATATGTCTTATCACTAAGAATTGCTCTGAGAGTTTGCATGTGGGTCACAGCATGATTAAAAAGCTTTGATTCTCTGTAGAAATTTTCTGATACAAAATAAGTATTTAGTGTCTTCATGAAGAAGAAAGCTGAATTGGAGTTGTACTAGTAGGATACAGTCAGTCTCTGCCCAACTTTGTTCACGAGATATAAAAGAACTTCTCTTTGTAATGTGGCCTAACCCACGAAAGCCATCTCAAATCCCAAAATCCAGACCACCCTGAAATTTCACCTCTGGAGAAGAATCACTATCAGAAGGATGTATGAATAGGAAACTTTCTTCTTCATCTAAGACAGAGATATAAATAGAAAAATCTTCAAGAGACCAGCCCATTTGTACTTTAAAAAGTATATAAGAACACATTTCTTCTGTCTGGAGAATTTCTGAATCAGTTATTCTTTTTGTGAAAGCAAGTCTTTACAAAAATAAACCAAGATTTAACAAAATATTCAAGGTTATAATATATGTTCCGTTACGTTTTCCTCTTGTTTTGCTAGGTGAAGTTAGGAATGAGAAAGCACTTAAAAATGCTTTTAAAAGAATATAGACACAAATGGATGGTGATTTTCCTCTTTGCTAACATTCTTCTAATCTCTGTGTGAGATTGCTTACAACCAACTTTTCCAAGTGCATGCATGTAAAGAAATGAAGTTTGCGAATTCATAAGATTGACCCAAATGGACTTTACAGGCAGTATCTCTTACTACTCTGTATTTGTGTGAAGCATCTGTTTATCCAAACAAAAGAATGATGCTTCTCCTTCAAGGATGAAGACTTCTTTTTATAATCTTACAGTCACTAAAATAGCACAACAATTTTATTTATGTCTGTACATGGTTGCTGAACCGGATATGTTCTTCACATTCCTGAGCAGAAGCTAGTTGTAATACTCTTGTTCAATGTGAGATCAGCTCTAAAGGAGACAAATTCAGACTTTGATGCCCTTGCAACCTCAAAGTGGTTAAAGAAATATTCATTCTTTAACAGTAAGGGACATTGATTAGTGTGTTGGTAGAGTAAACCTTCTCTATCTTTATCAGAAGTCTGCGATGAGGAGAGCATTGATCGAGAAGGATCAATCCACAGAATCCACAAATGAGTGGCTGAAATTACTGACCCATATCTCACGCTTTCCATGACAACAGGACCAAATCTTTAGTCTGCCAGAGAGACCACCTTACCATATTTTATTCAACATGAATTTCAAATATTTTCTTTAATTTGAGTGCAATGCAATGGAACTCAACAAGGCATCATGAACATATGTGGTAAAACATGTATTTCCGTACTTCCCCCTCATAAGTGTGAATCATGAAGCAGATTCCAGCCTTGTAACCCTGGTGAAAGACGACAGCAACCGAAGTGCTGTTGCAGGGGGAGACCAAAACATGTCATCACATACCTCAACTGCCTTTGAAACATGCAGCCTTAAAGGCCCCTCCAGGAAGGACCTGAGCATGACAGGATGACCTCCTGTCATCCCTGAGCTATGTCAATGACATGAGAGACAGAGCCCTTGAGGAGGGAGAAAACATATCCTGAAACTTCCCTGAAGTGCATAGGTAAGCAGAGGCTCAAGTGCACAGACTAAGCTCAAGGAGAACTTAACTACCTCCTTAAACTCATGAGAAAGATGAAAAGGCCTCGTCCGTGTGTCCACATAGCATTGCAAAGGACAGTTCCCCCTTCCAAAAAAGTAACACTGTTATCTTGATAAGGTGAATCATTTCTGTCTCTTTGGTCAAGATGAGAAAATGATCATAACTGTACACATATTTTTATATAAATGATTCTTCCATTTCTCTATGTGAAAAAGTAAATGGTTGTGTAGCTGCATCTCAAAAGAAGAAAGAACTTAATCAGCAAAATGCTTCTGTGATTTTCAAAGCCTTTCTTATGATTTTCATCATTTTTATATATTAATACTGCAGGTTTAAGTTAATTTTGCCACACAATGGAAAGATGAAATAAGTATTGATTTTGTTGTATAAAAAGGAAAAACTCATTGAAAACTCTATCTTCTAAACTTTTTTCCCTTCCAGCGGTAAGAGATTATAGAAAGCATATTTCTTTGGTCATACAATAAAAATAATGTCACATCAAACTAGACCTTACCTTAAAATAATAATAATAATGAAATATCAATAATGAAATTTCAATAATGAAATAATTAATAATAATGAAATATGATAATAATAATGAAACAATAATAATGGTATAATAGTAATTAGATATAATGATAATAATACGGTAGTTATGATGATGATGATAATGAGGAGGAGGAGGAGGAGGTGGAGGAGGGGAAGTATGTACAGTTTACAAACAAAAAGGCAGAAATGTTTAGCATTCCAAAGCTAGACCAAATCTTGCAAGCTTTCATTTCAGAGGAGTTGCATTTGCTGACTAACTACATAGTGGGACAAGTCATATAATACTAATAAAAAACCCTAAAAGTTACATAGAGTTTCATTACCTACTCCTCAGCTACCAAAATTCCAGTGCCCGAGGAATACTGTAGTAGCAAGCATTTAAACTTTGTCTTGCTGAATTTCATTAGGAAAACACATCCCTGAGACTCAGTAGCCTGAGGATGTTCAAGTAGACATGCAACAATTCTCAAATGCCTTAAAATGAAATATCTGGTTCTTTTTCCATACAAGTGAGCAAGCTGAAAATCTGGCTTTTTTTCACTCTGAATTCTGTCCTGATTGCTCCCTGACTACTCAGTTCAGTTATACTAATATTTCTCTAGGAATCTACCCAGCTACACAAATGGGGTCTTCCCAACATATAACCCCTAGACAAGATGCTTGAAGTATTTCAGATGGACCTAATGTATCCCACAGCAAGACACGCCCTTAGTTCCTTAAAATCTTGTCTGTTCTGGTGTGGAAAACCACATTTTTTAAACAGTAATTGTTTTCTTAGAACTAGTTAAATTCAGTTTGGGATCAAATCCTTTAAATTGCTAAACGGAAAACCAAAAACAAAAAAGAGAGAAAGTTTTTCCTTTTTAATGGAGATAAAAATATACACACTTACACACTGACAGGATGTCATGTACCCTAATATATTAACTGAATACTCTAGACATATAATATTTCAAGCTGAGAACCATAACAACCACTACAATGTTTTACCATGGTTTATCTTATATTGTTATATATTAAGAACACAATCTCCATCTTTAAGTAGCTTTTGTCTGCAAGCAATAAAGTTAAGAAAAAGTTGTTATAATACACTCCAGATTTTAAGCCTTTCACACATACTATATAAGGCAGGTACCTCTAAAAGACTATAATTTTCTGATCTGATGTTTATTTGGTGCAATATATATTCTGATAGAACTGCACTCAAGTCATGTAACTTTACTAAGTCAGATGGCCTGCATCTGCCCAGTACATTTCCATTCCAACCTGCAGTGCCCTGGCTTGATTATTCTACAATTGAATCATGCCTGGTGATGCTAACTGCTTATGGGGGAAAACCATTTCTCGTAATGGTGTATAATATCTTGAAATGTGTATTTGATCACATCATGTATGATCATCATGATTATTTATTTGCATTATCATAATACTCAGTACTCTCATTCTGGACTATCTGATTAATAAGACATACATTTCCACCAAATCTTACAAAAAGATGCAGAAAGATAGAGAGCGCATGTAAACCATGATACAGCACAGAGGAAAGCATTAGCATATTATGCATGCCCAGTGGTTTTGGCACTCAGCGTGGAAAGGGGAGCTTTAAGGGAGTTGCAGGGAGCATAGTACTGTGTACCTGCAGATAGTTTACTTTTGATTCTTCATTTTTGCTTTCAGTGTCCTGACACATTGGAAAAAGAATCTTCTAGTGCTTTCCAGAAACATCACTCTTCATTGAGGAGAGATATTCAATATGGTTTACAAAATTACTGTCAAACTCCAATGCATATTTCTATAATTATGTACTTTTCCTAAGATGTGTAAGTTAAAGAAATGTATTTTAAATCTATGTGTAGGCTTGTTTTAGAGCCCTTTTTTTCAGTTTTGCCTTTTGGAAAGGTCTTGGAGATGTTCACAGGAATTATAAGACTATGAAATGAAAAAAGGTGACTGAGATAAGTTTTTCTGACTTTTATTTGACATGAAATCGAATATTGATATGCCACAATGAAAATGTTTTATATCTTTTCCTGTAGTTTAATTCCATAATTATTCATTTATTTAAAATACATAATTAATGACATTACCCTGCCACCAGCTGAATCCTGTAGAAGATTTGGAACTAGATTCTAAGCGTAAAGTTTCTAGAAGTTGTTTTGTCACAAAGTGATGTAAAAACTTCGTCTTCTACAACCTGGGTCAATTCACACTGAGATGAAGATATTTGCACCACTGTTGTTTATCAGTTGAGAAAGAAATGCATCACATAAAATGTAGCTTTTCCTAGAGGAAAACAGGTGTAAATCAGTTAAAATGTTTGTCTGGAAACTGGCAGTTTATCACGTAGGTGATGATCCCTTTATATTTTTACTTTGTAGTGTGAAACATAGAACAATTTCAGATGACAGGATGACAAAATGCCATTTCCCCCCCTGCTGAAATCTTTAACCTCTAAGAGATTATGATTCAGATATATTTTACATTTGAGATGAACATCAAGAAATCCCAGATCTCAGCAGTGAGGCATTAAATAGCTGCGTGCATTTGGCAGCGGCAGTTTGCCACTAAGTCACATACTGTGGAGGATTCTCCCTCTGCAAAGGAAAAAGCAGCAAAATGTTTTGGAGATGTGGAACAGCTTGCACCCTGCAAAGGGGCACTTATCACGGAAACAGTGTGATTTTCAAGCCCAATCTGTTAATTGTGCTCATGCAACTTTCTGGGAGGCTCCACTGGTGTGCTGCTTAGATGTACGAAACTGCTGCTGATCTCAACAACAGTGTCTGCACTCTCCCCATGGTCTCCAAGGGAAGATTGGATCAGAAGCATAAACCGGGACAAATGGATACAGTTCTGCTGACTTCAGGGTGCTTTGCAACTGAAGATCTGAGCTAATCTGTAAAATACATCCATCTCTCTGCAAACTTTTTTTTTTTTTTTTTTTTTTTCCAGAGTGTCTCATTTTATGCTAATTTCTTGCCCAGAATGTGCTGTGTTTGGTCTTTTTTTTTCATTTCATTTTTAAGCATGCTGTTCAATTCCAGACAAGATTTTCAAAATCAGCAATAACTACAGTATAATCTATTGTATGTTTTTAACAGAAAACTAGTTAATGATTCAGAATAATTTTCAACTGCTTGGCATATCTTTGACAAGAACTGAGCAGACTGAGACAGAGAGTATGAATCCAAATTCTATCCTGTCATTAGGTGTGGACTTTGATAAATTTATTCTGCTTCAAGCCCCTGAATGGTACTTCCTGCTAAAATGCAAGGGCTGGCTCTAGACCAGCTGCATTCCATTACGTATCAGTATATTCTGATTTATTTTTCTCTGCAAATAAAAAAAGTATCTGACCAAAAATATTGATCATTTCTCATGGCCAGTGGGCATACCCAACTGGGTCTATACATTGGCTTGGATGACAGAGATAGAGCATTACCAATGTGGCCTTCTTCTTGCTTTTTGCCCTTACAATTCTCTTAATTAAAATTAATGGTAACTGCAAGAAAGATAAAGAGCATAAGAATAATTCTGGGAGGAAGAAACATGCATTAATTCATCTCTTCATGAAGGACATTATCTGGCAAAGATGCATCTGTCTCTTCATGAGCCAATATTTATTCAATTTTATGTTCTGATTAATTTAGGAGTATTTAGAGCTCAGTGACTGTTTAATTGATGTTGTATGACCAAAAAGTTTGTAGGTGTAAACAGAACCATAAAAACTGATCCCAGATTTTGTCTTCAGAAGAATTTAGAATATTAAATTTATATTTAATAATATAAAATAAATTATATTTTATATATAAATATATAAAAATGTAAATATATATTTTAGAATACTAAAATTGGTATGTGTACTGTATAAAGCGGTTTCTCAGAAACAGAAGTTAACAGATTTATCTATAGCTCATTTAGGTGTTGGGAGGACAAGTCAGCATTGTGTCATTTGTTGTGGTCAGGGTAGCATGACTCAGATCAACAGAGTACATTAGTAAGGCTATTTAAGATCTTCAGTGCTTGCATTTTCTGCAACCTCAATTAAGCTTACACGGTGGGATTTATCCCACTCAGCCGTGGACAGCTAAAAATTAATGTCTGGTGTAAACCATTTATCAAAAATCTTCATGCAATAAAAGGAAATGTAGCTTCAGAAATGCATTTTAGGGTATGAGGATTCGTGTCCCAAAGTCACCTATTTTCATTCACTGGCTAGTGAAGAAGCCTGGCAAAGTAGCCAGCATACAGTACAAAACTGTAATCTGGTAAAAGTTAGGTGACATGAATCCCACTTGTGAGTTCCTTTAATGGTAGTCTTTATATAGAGGAAAAAAGGTATCAAAAAATCAACAACAGGACCTTGCAGAGAGCTTGTCAATTTGCCTGGAAGGATGGGACCAAGAACAATTATCAGAAGACTGAACATAATACTGAGCAGAATGAGACGAAAGTAGCAGATCCTGTCGCTTGCGCTTTTCGCTCCACAAACTGTCACTCTGAGACTCATGTGTATTAAAAATAAAAATAAGTGTTAAAGGAAAACTCAGGAATTCCTTTCCTCCTGAAAATAATTTAACAGTTTCAGCTCATGGAATAAGGGCTGTGTGAGTGCAGACATGCTAGAAAATGTATCCAATGTGTTCCAGGATTAGGCTGGAAACAAACTGGACAACATGTCTCTGCTGTGTGTATAAACAACTGAGTCTTAACACTATCCTTATATGTGACTAGGACAGTGTGGCACAATCTGAATTGATAAGAAGAATAAAAATATGCAAAGGAACATGATAAAAATTAAGACTTCCTCCCACCCACCCACCCCTCTGGTAAAGTATGATCAAATCTATGTGACCTATCTTAAAGCTCATGTCAGTTCTAGTTTCCTATTCTCAACGTGCAAGCATGATGGAAACTGCACTTGATATTTTCTTCACTATGGCTAACACACACAGAACTCAAAACAATCCACCACTGAAAGAGGGACTGAATGGTTGACTTTAGAAATGATCACTAGCAAAAATTTAACTACAGTTTTCTAGTAAGATGAGTAAGAACAAGAGGCAAAATGTATAAAATGGCTGAAAGTGCTCTTTAGATAGCATCATGATAAGAGCATAATATGTGATGTTCACTGCAAGCTAGATGGGTTTATCTCAGTAGCAAGTAAAATATTGAATGTGGTATGCCATTCATAAGTTGATGATTTCCCTTTAATACAAGTACATTTTTGTCTAGGAATTACAGAATTATGAAGAGCATCACTGAAGAGTAATGTAGTTACAGGTGTCTTGAGTGTGAGTGTTCAGTAAGCTGTTTTTACAGTAGCTACCATTATGCATCTTTATACTATGTATTATTTTTTTGTGAAAAAATGTTCATTCATGATGAATGGGACTCTTGCATGATTTATCTGAGACTTGCATAATGGCATGATGACACAGGTATAGTAACAATATGATGCATATTTTTACATTAAAATGCTCCACACAAAAATGATGTGGTATTGGGAGCATTGCAGATGTCTGTGGGTTGGGATGTCTCTCACTCATTTCTGTTATCAGGTGTTAGATATTACTCTTTCAAAAAATGTAAATAAATGTAAGGCCTACCTAATAAAAAACAATAGGCATGAATATAAACAATTTATTACTGTAGAAGAAAACTGTTCCATGTTCTAGGAATACTTCCATGGGAAGTGTTATGCAGAGAACCATTTGACCAACACTGTTAAATGTATCCAAGGCCCACAAGCAGCGTACCTCTCAAAACTGAAGTATGAGTTTCAGGAAACCACAGGGTAGATGATTCTCTTAATAACTCATTGTTTTCCTGGTGAGCTTTTCATAGAGGAATGTGGTAGAAATTTGAGGGAACTTACCTCTGAAGAGTATATAAATATTTATCTGAAACATAATGTGAAGACAATTTTTACTTATTGTGGTCTTGTAATAGGTTTAGCTCACTTGTTTGGCTTCCAAACTGCATTTCATGGTTGAAGAAAAGAAATTATTCTCTTACTCAGACATACAATAGGGAAAAGACTTGGGATCCAAGGTTATGCTGGATTTATCATTAGTGTGTATAGAGTTGCCAAGACTACAGAAAGGCCAGTCTTAAATTGCCCAGAATGATGAATGAATATTAAGATAGTAGGCAGCCAGGTAATCCCAACCCTACATTTTTCTGTCAAATCTGATAGACCTTTCAGACACTTGCCAGGATGCCAGCTCAAAAATGGGTAGCTGGTGCAGTAAAGATGCATGAGTAGTGCCTGAACTCAGCAGAAGCAAAGTACTTGTCTTGACAGTTCCATGAGCTGCCATTGCAGGTGAGAACTGCACTAAAACACAACGTGAAACTAACACCCAGGTCTCTGTCAGAAAGTGAAATAGTGAGAGGTGTTGGTTAATGATAAAGGTATGGAATAATTTTGCAGGTGACTTGTTTTGCAGAAATTCAGAGAGAGAAAAAAAGGAATCCTGGAGTTTCAGAGCGTGAGGCTGCACTACACATATGGTGTGACATGAAGGAACAGCCTATATGCTCAGATTGTGTGAAACTGAATGATAAGAAAAGCACCCGCCTCACTACTGCAAATGGATGTCAGTATGCTAAAATCCTTTCTTTTCTTTTCATTAACTACATATAACTATATGGTTGATTTGCTTGGCTACCTTCAGCCTTCTTTCCCACAAAGTCTGACAAAAGAGGGATCTCTGATGATGACTTCTGCTGAAAAATTCAGATGAGCAATTCACTTATTATTTAGATACTTTTTAATGTTTTTAAATCTCCTATAATTTGACTCAAAATTTCAAACTTTTTGCCACTGTTCCAGATGTTTTCTGTTGCTCTAAACATCAGAATAAAAGGTTTGTTTTATGAGGACATCCTTCAAAGAGAGTTTGGTCAAAATGTGATTGTGACATCCTGCACCAGTGAGAAGTGATTCATCTTTTCTCTTTCCTAGCCAAGCAAGGTAACCATTCATTATTTTCCCCAAATAGGATGTTCCTTTGTAGTACCAGCTTTTAAAGTCCCCTTTATCTTCATTAAACTGTCACACCAGCTGACAAAGTTTTGTCATTGAACTCCAGCAGTTCTGGTATTAAACAAGTCCTACAAAGTTTTCTGGTGTAAACAACATTTGTACAGTACCCAAAACCTAGTAGGTGATGTCTCAGCTGGCTACTGAAGGATGTCAGCTTGTAGCCAGCTAGTTATAGCTGCCACACTCTTAAACTGACTGGAAATCAGATGTGATTATGACAGCAACTCTTTTTCCACACTGGTTATTTCCTTGCATTCCTAGAGTTAACACAGTAGATGGGTGCTGAAATGCACGTTATATCCAAGTTTATACTTAAATCTTCTGGGGCTTAGGTAGCAATATGCAGGACAATGCAGTTACAACTAAGTCTGTGGTTGTTGCTCAGTTGATACAAGTATTCAAATGCAGATTCTGAATTTGGAAGGAGACCTGCAATTAAAAGTTGAAGATCAGCAGGACAGTAGGATGAATAAAAGAAATTGTCTGTACAGATGTGTATACCAGTAGCAAGTACTATGGAGTATACCCACCAGTTGATCAGGGTCATTTCACAATGAAAGATTGTCCAGGTCACACTCCAAAGGCCTCTGAATCTTCATCTCTTGCCCTGCACAGCTGGGAATACTTAACAAGTGAGATTCAGAGCTTCCCTGATCCTACAGTCCTTCTTAGTGAGCTCCATTTTATACATGAGGCAATCTGATCACATAATTACTTTTCCAACAAGTACTTTAAAATTTTAACGTAATTTATATGAAAGGCTATTCTATTCATTGGTTAAAAGATGTCAACTTGTCTTTCAAATGCTGTAGAGCAAGTCTGAAAGGTACTCTTCCAGGAATACTGAAATTTCTTTGCAAAAGTCGATTAGATTTGACTGGTAGAATTGCTGCAGACTATGGAAAAACCAGTGGGAAAAAATCAATTTTCTGTGGCTATTTAGTCTATCTACTGAGGCCTTTTGCCAATATTTAAAGGTATAGTGACATTCATGAATTATATTACAACTCCAAGACTTTTGTTGCTATCATTTTTCAACATGCAACAGATTCCTTGCAAGACAAATAATGAAAATTTAATAGCTGAGATTTAATCATCCTTTCAGTCTTTCTTATTTAAATAATCCTTCCATACTTCCTAGAAATTGAACCCTTTTTCCTTATTTATAAAATATACATTTGATCCAATAAGTGGTACTAAAATAAAGCAAAATATGTTATATCTATGGTGATTTTTAATCTGAACATCTGACACAGAAAGAATAGAAAGTTCTCAGAAATTCCTCAATAGAGTACCCATTCTTTTAGGTTTATTCTAGCCCATCACACTTAAGTTAGTGATGTATTTTTCAGGATAGATGGTAAAATGTCAGTGCAGCTGCATTACACATTTGCTGTTACTATTGTAGTACATGCTAGTAGTTTTCAGTTATCATTGCAAAGCGTTTTGACTTCACCTTTCTGCTTTGTTCCCAACACAATAAGATATTGGCTGTGTTCAAGTGTTTACAAATTAACAGTGGATATTTCATAGCAAGGAAAAAGAGAGAGTGAGCACCTGGGTGAAGTGGAAGTGCTGGGACAAGATTTGAGTGCAAAATGGGGTGAGGGAAAGGAAAAAAACATTAGTTTATTACACAGTTAATAGTAGCAGGAATATTAAGACTGACACACATACAAAAGCATTTGCCATTCTGGATTCAAACATACATATATCCTGTAATCACGGCATTACATGTGCTATGTGATAAATAGATCTGGAGTCATCCTCACATTTTGTGAGAAAAAGTTCTCCTCTGCATATTATTGTCTTTTTAAAAACATGCATGGCTACATAGTCTAATGTTCAAGATCCCCTGATGCACCCTAAAAAATCCTTATCTTACTCTCATTATCTCATGACTAAGTCTGCCAACCATTTTCTCCAAGTCATCCCATCTGCCCAAAACCTACCACTGATCACCAGTTTAGCTTTCTCAATTTAGGGGAAAAATAGAATTATTTTTCATTGCCTTCTGCCCAAGCCTCTGGCAGTCACATCAACAGTCCCATCTGTTCTTTTTTCTAGCTTAATCCCACCCAGATCTCTGATTTCAGGATTTGCAATTTAAAAGGAGGATATGTGATATGCATAATCAATGCATTTATTCCATTCAATGTATTTGCACAGCAGCTCACCTTCTTTCTCTCTTATACATGCACACACATGTGCCTATGCACACATAAAGACTTTTCATTCTAAACATACCTTTTCTTAGATGAAAACCCCAGAACACTTAAGTGCTGAGATATGTTCAGCCAATCATAGCTTTGGCTTGACTGTGTATTGCTATCGTGATTAATTTGCTTAAAAGCAGGAATGTCAGAACTGTTAAATCACCAGGCCTGACAACACATGCTGTAGATTTTCAGAGCTGGGCTGGAGGCAGCAAAATAAAATGTTTATACATATGTCTTTAAATTGTCATCTTGCATCGTGTCTCATTGCTCTAATATTAAGAAGCAAAAACAGTTGCTCTATCATTAAGGAAATGGAGTTTGCATCAGAAGCTGTATTTTATTGCTTTTCACAAATGAGAACTCAGAAAAAGAATAATTCAATAAAAAATCAAAAACAAGTTAACCTGAAAATTTTGTAGGATTTTTCTGGGACCACAGAAGATATGTACCTACAGAAAATAGTCCTGTACTGTTCCAAACTACATCCGTTAAACAGGGTCTTGAAAGTCTAGATTATTTGCTTTTTCACATCATAGAGTAAAAATCAGTAAATATGTCATCTAAAATACATATCACCTAAATCCCTGAGCCAAAATCTGGGGTGATGGTGTTTATATCACTATAAGCCTCTACAGTGGTGTGAGGATACCAGACTCACAATAACTCAGAATAACTCTGGAACCTGGTAAATCTTTCACACAGTGTTAGTCTGTCAATATCTCTCCTTACAGACTGGTTGCTGCTGATTTCTGTAGGAGTCTGCATGAAAATGCCAAGATATTAGAACTGATTTCTAAAAATATCTTAAAGTTTTAAAATAAATATATTTAAAAATAAAGAGAAAATTATAATAGAATGTCACTCCTTACATGGACACTTTGCAAACATTGGTTGGTGTTTTTTTTTTAAATAAAAGATTCTTTCACATGGTTATGGCCTCTAGCTTTACTTCTGCATATGTGGAATAAAAAAATGCATATACTTCTACAAATGTATAATAAAGACCTCCTTAAGTGATACCTCTATAATTCAACCAGTGATGTATGATACAGAGTAAACTGAAGATGTCCTGAGAGTCCTTAATGTTTTCCCAAAATTTTACTGGTGTGGTTGGAAGAATGCTAGATTCCCCCAAAATGTGCTATGAAAGCATAAAATTGAAATACTACCTGTTGAATCAGGCACCTTTTTCCTATTACATATGTAGAAATTTCCTTTTTAGTACTTTCTGTGGTATTTTAGAAAATACTTTTTTGAGTTTGAAATACATTACCACTGGCACATTTCTGCTCTTTGAAATTCTTCCAATTCTTATGTAAACTCTGAGGAGCAACAAAGTTTCACATCACAGACAAAGCCTGCATCACAAATAACATATGGAGAAGTTACTTACACCTGTTCCTGGAGATGCGCTGGCCACTCCCCTTGAGAGTCAAGTCTGTTTAAGGCATAATACATGTCTAGGTCTTCTGAATAGTTAAATACTTACGAGAATATTTCCAAGGCAACACTAGCTCAGAAACAAGACATTGCTATTTTGGATCATGATCCAAGTATTCCTATCAAATAGTATTTGCATCAAACACTGGGGTTTTAGATCAATGTTTCAGGAAATCAGAACATTAAGGTTTAGAACAGTTTATTTTTTCTTATAAATTGCATACTAATTTAGTCATAACTTCTGGCCTTAAGAAATCTGTGCTCAATTTCAAGCTCTTTTTTTGACTTGCTGTGAAAGGCTGTCAAAAAAAAAAAAAAAAAAAAAAAAGACATAAAAATAAAATATCAAAAACCCCTACAAACAAAAAACAAAGGCCTTTAAAACCAGGACAATTTCCGCTGTTCTGATTTGTAAAGCCTTGAAGGATTTACAAGAAGAAGTGATTCAGAGAATTGAGAGAACACTCTCATTTTTTATTTAATAAAAATTACTCTTACATTATACAGCTTGCTAATATGCTGTCTACTTTAATTTCTCTTCCTTTTGGAAGATTGTCTGCATACACATATTTTTATATGGTCGCAACCCCCCTCCTCTCTTCAAGAATTTACTTGTTAAACCACAACACAAACAGCTTCTTCAACAAAATGTAGACCTTCACCTAAACACTTTTTCTTACAGAGGACCTTTGCCAACAGACCTTCTCTTACATTACTCTGGAAATCCCATGGCTGTTTGATAGACCATATATTTCCTTTGGGGTTACGTCTCACAGTAATTCTTATTTCCATGCAACACAGATAATAAATAAATGTAGGCAGCGAGAAACCCTAATTTGAGTGGAACTGGTGTATTCCTATATGGTTCTTCTCTCTGTTCAGTAGGCTTATGAACGTTACTTCAGAAAAAGGTCTTCTTGTTGGTGCATGTGTTCAGTTCACTAAAAGAACGTGTTTATTCAGTGGGGTTGTGCTACACTTCAGTTAGTCTGATCTTTATTTTTATGTTTTCACTTCATTGCCACAGTTGAAAAAAGCCTTCAAAAAGGTATAAATTAATCTGACACCAGCTATGTTACATGAAAGGCTATTGTGTATGAGAATTATATCCCTTTTGAGTACATAAGATAAACCAAGGAAAACTATAGTGCAAAGTGTATTTAAGTTAAAGCAAGCTGTCTTCAGACTGGTGGAACATATCCTTCACCGGAAGAAATGGTGAGTCTGCACCAAAACCAAGATTTCGCCTGATTCAGAGCAACTGGGAATTATCCCATGAAGTTGGACTGGCACAGGCAAGGATCAAGGGCTGGAAGAAACTCTTTCAAGATATTTGCAACAGCACAAAGAGTTGGAGGGATGAAAATAAAAAAGCTTTGTGACTCACATTTACAAAGCTAAATGGAAAACATTTTTCCCTCTGCCTCTGGGGCACAGGAGTATCTCCTGACAGAGGTCTGTAAATAGTACCAATGTACAGAGACCATGCAATACCATGAAGCGTCTACTGTTCTTTTTCTGCTTCCCTTCTCACTTTGTTCTTGTCTAGAGGCAAAATTCATTGCATGATACAGTGAGAAAGCTCAGAGATTTTATTAAAAAGTAAGACAAGAAAAAGAAAACAGCTTGAAAAATAGAAGAGGGGAAATAGCCATTGCAGTAGAATAAATTCCAGACTAGTTACTCTTACCAACATCTGCACATGTATGGGGGCAATGGAAACGTGAGATACCATGCTCCTGTCACACTGCCATAATCAAGCAGTTTTATCAAGTGAGGGTCAGTCTTGCAACCAACAAAATTGAAGAAGAGTGTGTAATATGTTTACAGGTCACAGCAAGAACACTTTCATTTACCAGGAAATGAGAATAGAGCTGTGCTGTGTCTTTGACAAGAAATTGCCATTTCTTTGTAGGAGTTGGTCCTTTGCCAACGTTTCCTCTAAGTGCATCTTTCTTTTGGGCTGCGGGAGGAATTGTCACTGGTCCAAAACAACATACTTAAAGTGTAATGTGCCAAGTGCCTCAAGTGGCCCAGTAAGCCAAAACATGCATTTAGAGGACTGGCTATTCACATAAGCGAGGTTATTTTTGCTAATCAGGAGGCTCACTAATGGACTAGTTCATTAAAATAATGCCTAGATTTGTACTTTCATCTTCAAAATTACTACATTTCTATTCCAGACTCAAATAGCCTAAACATCTTTTGTTTTTGTTTGCTTTCTTTATAAACAATTCTGTGGGCAGCTCAGCTGGCATGTAGATGAGCTAAAGGTTTAGACTAGCACAAAGGCAAATATGGAAATCTTATTTGGACTGCAGAATAGTACTGCCTGGCACACCGAGGCATTCATTATGGGTTCAGGGCTGGGATGCACATGGACCTGGTTTAAAATCACTGCTGAGTCCTGGTGGGGAAAAAACCAAAATGACCTTGACCAAATTTAAATGGTGCTGCTGAGACACAAAGCTTCTCACTGGAAGTGGCTGAATTTACTGTACCTTATTGTCCTATTTAAGTGTTGGACCAATCTGTTCTGTAGGTTCAGTATCCTTCAGGTCAGGTATCCTTCAAGCAGGTTCAACCCAGTGAATTTCAACACATAACCCATGTCCTATTCAGGAAAGGTGAATTGGGTTTACCTGAACAACCATGGGGGCAAGGGGCTTCAGCAACATTCCTCTGATGATCTTAAATGAATTTGGGATCTGCAAACATTTTCAAACCTCAAGTTCAGTTTTCACCATTGCTATCATACTGGTCAACATTCAATTCACTACTGAAGTGCTGAAAAATTGCATAAACTCTTATTCAGGGGAAACTTTCAGCTAGGTGAGTTCACAGCTGACATCTCAGTTTCAGCATTGATCTATGTAATTGTATGTACATAATGAATGTTTATAATAAAAACAGGGAAACTATTTTTAAGCTACATGCAACCCTCCTCTAGAGAAACCAGGAAGCACTGAACTCAAAGAGATAAGACTTATTTCAGGCAGATTCTTCATAGTACCAGTACAGGGAATACTTAGGTTTGGCAACTCCTTCCAGAAAACAGACATGAAAATACATGTGAGAACTTAAGTTGGGATTAGCAAGTTTCTTCATACTCTAAGAAAGTGACAGCAATCTCAAAGTACTTCCTCTGACAATAAATTGGCACACTCATAGCTGCAAGTTAATGACATTTTCTGTTTGCTTAGGCACTGTAAGTTCAACAGGAGGACATCTCAGACCCTTCTCTTTTGGTAGTGCTCTCAGATGAGTTCTTGTCATGTTAAATATTGTTCTGTTAAAGCTGCACAGTTAATAGCTTATAGGAGCTGGCACTCACCCAGTTTGAAGAGACATTGATTTACATTGTTGTGAACACTTACTGAGCATAATGGTGGGACTTCCTTTTATTTTGTTTGTTTTGTTGTTATCTTTTTATTGCAGCACTCAAGTTGAGGAAAATGATTATATTTCATAAAAAGACCCCAGTAATTCAAAAAGATCTATAAGGGTTTTAGGAATGTTTTGTTTCTCTAAATTAACAGACTCTAAAATAAAGTGAAGAAAAGGGTTAAACAGAAAAGGTAACATTCAGACACTGTGCATTTCCAGAGAGCTTTTTTTCTGCTGTGTACTGATGCAATTTCTGTGTGCTGCTGAATGATGAAATTTGCTCACTGCAAACTCAGAGTCAAAATGTTCCATGTGGTTAAAAAACCTCACAAAACCAACAAAAATGACACTAACAGCAAAACCAGATTTTTTTATCATTTTGCTTATTATTTTTTAGATCACAGTGTTTCAATTGAATAGACATCACTGAGATCTAGACATGGCTGTGAAAAGCCAGTCTTTTGAGTCTAGCCACTTTTGGAGTGAAAAAAAAAAAAAAAAAAAAAAGGAAAGAGGGAAAGCAGAGATAGAAACATTTATCAAGAATAGTGCAGACATGTGCTCTTGGCTAACTTATGCATGTTTTAAAGATTGCTCTTTCCTTTATTACTCATTCATGTTTTGGTACTCTTAACTTTATCTTGAAACAGTCATCCAGCCTGCATCTACTTACACAGACTGAAAATACAAAAGAGAAAATCTGTGCAAACCTTTTAAAAATATCATCAGACTATTTTAGCTACAGTCCATCAACTCCAACTCTATTTAGAAAATTTTACTTATTTTTAAACAGTGCTTCATCAAATGCATAACTAGATCTTAAATATATTAAAATTATGCCATTTGGGTTAAATTTCCTTTAGAAAACATATCCTGGCTACAAATGAAGAAAAAATATATGTAATAAAACTCATATTATGGGGAGAGAGCATGTGTGTCGAAAGAGTTGTGAAACAGGAGAACATGAAAGTTCCTTCTGAGAATTGCCCACACTATCTATCTCTCTTATGCTGGGGTCATAACTATGGAAATCAGAGCCACTGTGTAATGCTCAGCTACATGGATGTATTGCAAAAGATGCAGCCTTTGCTAGAATCCTTAAACTTAAAACAGCCTTTGCTACAGCACTGGAAGTGGGCCTCTTTCACATTCAGTGCACTGAGGCATATGATTCTTTATTCATCTGCAGTGAGTTCCATTATCTGTCTTCTTTGAATCTGGTGGTCCTTTCCCCCATTGCTCTCCTTTCTGAGCATTAAGAAACTTGCTGGCTTAAAGGTATTAATCTCATCAGGCATCATCCCCCATGTTACTCGTATAAAACAAAGACGGAAGCCAGAATGTGTAAATTCCTTATTCTTAATGTCTTCAGCTAGTCCTCACCTGCTGCTTTTTTTTTTTTTAAAGCTATAGCTTTTGTCTTGTTTGTTTCTTATTTTAATCAGTTTCATAATCTGATGTGACAGTCATTTGTGTCATGGCTCGATACTGTAGACATAAACCTTTAATGTGGCATTGTCAGATATTTACTGATAATCAGTACTATCCCATGGCCTTCTCCAGCTGTAGCAGTCACAAAGAATTACAAGGCAGTGAAGCATAGCACTCCTTTCCAGTACTGGCTGTCTTTGGTCAGGCTAAGCTTTTCCAAATCCCTGGTATTATATCCCTTCAAACAGTTTCTGAAATTTCTTTTAACTTCTCACACTTCTCTGAGATGCTGAGGTACACCTCCTTCTCTTAACCCTTGCTTCCCCCCAGTTCCTGGATTTTGGCTTGTTTTCACAATCTATCCCATCTCCTTGGAAGACAATAAACCTTTTGAGTCATAGTGAATCTCATTTATCTGCTTTCCTGCACCATGATATCATAACTGTGACCCAGGTATCTCCAAAACACCCATTGCTGTCATAAATTTTTTCCAGACTACTGCTGTGGCATAGAAATGTAGGATGCTTTGTTTATTATCATGTACAATTTCATCAGTATTTTGAATATAGAATAAAACCATAGTACTTATCACAAAAGTGTAGTAACATTTTCAAATCTTACACATCAGCAAATTTCTAAGAAAATATGTGCCAGGCTTCATGCTAAAAAGCAACAAGCTTCCTACCAGAAAAGTGAAAAGATTAAAGGTAGAAAAACCACAATCCTAAGCTAAGTAAAGCTGAAAGAGCAGCAAAGACTCTGATGTGGTTTGCAGAGAAAAGCTCTGCAGATCACCTTACTTAAATTAACTGTCTGGGGTCCTTCTGTGAGCCATTGAGGAACCATTCCTAACCTAACCTGTGGGTCCAAAGCTAGGACTTATCTTCTCAAGGAGACAGCCTCACCGTTACCTAAAAGAGGATTTAGATGATTACCTTAAGTAGATTATGATCTTTTCTGTGGTGAAAATTAGGTGAGATGAATTACCACCTATAACTGCTGTGAAGAATTCCTTCTAAGAGTGCATCAAACCTTGTGGCTTCCTAATCTGCTAGAATGGTGTGTTTTACATGTACCTCACTGTACTCATTAGGGTCCCAGACACATTTTTAGAAGGTATCCTTGCACTGTAGCTTTGGAGGCTAAGCCAATGACCCAGGCTAGGTATGCCCTCACTGTTAGAATTAAGAACAGAGGGATGCTCCATGAAAGCCAGTTGATAGACCACAAGCCTTTAGAAGGGTTTCTCCTTGAATTTTAAACTGCTTATTTGACATTTCATTTTGTTAACTGTATTCCACTTTTACTGGCATTGTTTCTGTAAAGTGGTAAATGACAAGCCATGAGGATTCTTTTCCTGAATTTTTTTTTGTTAACACTTTCGTTGCTGTATGTATTCAGTATTGATTGGGGTTGTCTAGGTGGTGCTAACCCTCATGAAGTTGTAAAATCAGCGAGGGAGAAGAATTCTGGTCTAGCTAGATCACTGAGCAATTTGTTGCTATTATTTTTACCTATAGCTGGCATGCACCAGTGTAACATCTAAAGAAGCACAGTAATGTTAAACATCTTGCCTAAAGATCTATGTGTGTTTCATAGATGACAGAGACATTGGGGATATTTATAAACCTACCTGGCAAGTAAATTCTATTTAAAAAACCAAGAACAACAACAACTACTCTTGTAGATTAGAGAGAATGTAATTAAGGAGTCTCAGGGGTCTGACAAGTTTCTTGCTGAGAAAAAAGAACAACACAATGTCTCGCAAAACCCTTTTGCCTAGAGTAGCTTGACACATCATGCTATTTTCCTGTGAATTATATGTTGTCATTTAAACATAAAAGCAGAAACCTACTGACTTACTACAAACCTTTTACAATTTTAACATGTATGAAAAACTTTGCTTTTGCTTCATAAATGGCCCCAAATTAATGTAAAACAAATCTTAGTGTATGCACCATGAACAGAAAAAAAAAAAAGGCAGGCAGAAAAAAAAACACCTACAGCTGTAATTTCCTTGCAGCTTCTAGAGTCCTTAGTGCTTTTAGCTAGTGCCAGATAGAGTATGATAAGGTAATTCTCCAAGAAAAAAGCAAACCCCATCAAAACCTTTTTAATATGAAATTTAAAAATTTGCTAGAAGCAATGTTTGATAATAAATCAATAAATGTTGGCATTTTTACCATAGTTTGCGCATTAAATGGCTGTAAAAAGTAAGGGCTGAGTTACATCTGAATTAAATTAAGCAGAGATTTGCACAAGTGGCGCAACAATACCTTGAAATACCAATACATTAAATTATTAAATGACTGAAATATACATACAAGTGATCTCTGCATGCCTTACATTCTAGAAAAAATCTAGAAAATTACATTCACTTATTACATTTAATAAGATATATAATCATTCTACGGAACACACATTCTTATAAGTTTAAAAATACTTTTTAATCCTATTCACCACTGGTTTACTTCAAATATTCAGTATCATGCTAACATAACATTAATACCTGACAACCACATTATAAAAACAACTACATTATCAGAAAGATAACATGTTTATTGTACTGAGAAAATTAAAAATATATAGGAAGAATAGTTTGACATTTTTTTGTTCTTTTTTAGATACTTTTGAGAAATGACATCTGATTGGTCAAAATGTACTATTTTCACTGAACAGGTTCATCACAGCTTTGCAAGTCAGTAATATCACCTCAGTGTATTTCAGCTAAATGTTTATAATGAACTTCAGTATTTTCACACAAAAAAACCCCAACCAAACCCAGAACTGCTTAAAGCTTTCAGACGAACAACGTTTCAGAAATGGCAATGTTTAGCATAAGCATTTGTTATTTGCAGTTTGTTAAATCATTCTGGAAAAAAAATATCTCATCTTTTTACACATTTTTGAACCAAAGGTATCTTCAGCATATTCTGAAATATGTACATCTTTTGACAATTAAGCCTCTGGATAAAGAAAAACAAAACAGAATCACATCAATACAATAAGTCATAAGGACAACTTCTCTGAAGTCTGCTATCCAGTTGAGCAGTTAAGTACACAGAAAGCGCTTACAGAGTCAATCCTTAATCGTATGCTGAAGCAAAACAATATTTCTCTGTTTCTGAAACCTGAGACAAGCAACTAGCTATTTAAAATTGCCATGACTGAGAGATCATGGTATGTAAAAGTGTTGCAAATGGTTCTGAATAAGCAATAAATTTAAGATTTCTGGAATTAGCAAATTCAATTCATCAATGTAGATTGACAGCAAGAAGCACAATTTAGAGACAGAGTACAGAGGCAGAGTCCTCAAAGGTGATATTTAGAAAACTACAGGAAAATAATACAATCACTCTTTGTCTTTTCACAGTTCATTTCAGATACATTTACGTGCATTAGTATCAAAATATTATAAGAAAATAATGTGTCTATTCTCTTCAAAGAGCATAATTAACAATCCCTGAGAGCTACCTTTTTCAGTTTTCTTCAGAGAGCTCAGAAGAATTAGCAAATACTATCTCATTGTAAGCACCTTCATTTTATTTTATAGTTTTAACCAAGATTGGATTCTTAATACCACTGTTTCATTAGGTTGTTTGTATTTATTTATTTATATCTGCATCCTCATTAGAAACCCAATATTTTATTCCTTTTTTCAATACAATGACATTGTCCAGTAGTAAAACAGCACTATTTGCCTGGGAACTGTATTGCGCAGCACCATCTTCAGCAGGTTTGGAATGCACTCAGTTTCCTTAACCTGTCTGAAAGGTTAAAATTCTTTCTCTTTCTCAATCTTTGCTTACATAATACATGCACGATTTAATGAATATGCATACATGATATGTTCATAGAAAATTTTCTGAGAAAATATGTACACACCAAACTTTCCTTTATACCCATATGACTCGATGAACATTGGTGGTGTTTCACCTGATATCTGATGGAGAGAAAACCAGATTTAATTCCCTTTTTCACTTGCACACAGACTACTTATCCACTAACTGAATTATTAATTACCATTTCACACTACTGTTAGTCATTCCTGTCCGTTGACATTCTTTATAGTACTGGAAACAACTGATTTTTTTTTTCTCTATTTTCAATATTGTCATTTCCTTTCTAGTCTTTGTAAACAAAACAAAACAAAAAATTATGAAGGATACAAAAAGAAAAAAAAAAGAAAAAAAAAAGGAAGGGACAAACTCTTACAGGGTTAAATGTTTGTCACAGCGTTAAACAACAATTCTAAGTTTTTTGTTTACCTAACATATAAGTCAAGCAAAGGCATGGTGTTATCCACTTCCTCATAGTTCTCAGGAAGAGCTGAAGCAGCAGCCTTGTAGTTCCTGTCTGTGCAATATTTGAGACCTGGTGGGGAAACTGAGAAAGACGTTTATTGAATTTTAATGTTGAACTAATGTTACATTTGTAGCTGGGTCCATTTGATGGGTGACTGCAAGTTGAGAGGAGAAAGTAAAAAATGGCTTCCCCCTTCTACCAATGAGTTCAAATGTTCATCCTGTCCTTTCTGTGAACCCACTATTTATGGCAAACTTCTTTAACCTATATATAATTCATGAAGAAATCCGTACAGAATAACATTACAGAGAGATGATTGTGTGACAGATTTTTAGACTCAAGAAAGCTTCTAGTTTCCCATGTTCATGTTACTGGGTGTAGAAAGGCTATGTTACAGTCAATCCAGAGCAAGCCTCACAATATCTCAAAGAAATCAAGTATGAGTAAATCACAACAAATGTGAATTGTCAAGTTATTTTCCATTATGTAGCTTGCCATTTCTGTGTAAAACCACAGAACCCTCACCCAACTCTTTGCAGATTCTTGATATCTTTATGTTATAGCTGGTGTTTACTGTGGTTGTTCTTGGGTACCCCTGTGTTTGCCTTTACTGAACAACACAGTACTAAAGCAATTCGAAAACTCACAGCAAGAATTTGTAAACTATTTATTTCTGTTACATTTCACAACTTTAAATCTTTTCTTCTTTAGAGAAATATGGAAGAGATTAAAGATATCCATTCACATTAATTAAATATTGGGCTTTACAGAATGTGCAACAAAATTCACCTGCCTTTTTGGTGTACTATTTATGTCCATTCTACACTAGCCAATACCTTACTTAATAGTGTATGAATAATAATGCACGTGTTATACCACATCTAATATGAAATACAGCTGAACTGATCCCAGATGTAGCCCTCAGTACTGTTTCATTACAACATCCCTCATCTATTTTTCAGCCCATGCGATAGTGCTCATCCCCATACAAAAATGAATTAACTGTCTTAATAAGGGGAAAGCAAAGAAGAATTATTATTACTAATAGTGCAGCTAATCATCTAAGGAGGAGGTATTCTCAGTGTAAATAAATTAAAATTGAAAAAATAATGAGTTCTGCTAATGGATTTTATCCCTGTCAATTAATAGTATTCTAAAAAAATCTGTTAATAAAGAAAAAGTATCTTTTCCTATATGCTATATAAATATCGCTATGTATTATAATAATACCCCAGGGAAACAAGTTCTGAAACCAAATACAAAATTTTTATTGTAATCCAGGCAAATTTACCTTTTATTTATGCATTGTAGGACTTTTGAAGCACAAATATCTCCAAGAGAAATTGAAGTGATGACCATTGACCTTGACAGCAGGTCCTAATTACCTTACGACACAGGTTTTAGCTCCATTTCTGAAAACTCCAACCCAAAGGCATAATTTTATTACTTTGATGCTTTTACTACATTTAAAATCATATGCACGTTGTTTTTATTTCTTTTTCACTCTTTGCATCTTATTAGCTATCAAATAATACATATTATATCATATGTTGCCTGGTGTCTGTGGTTATAATATTTTCAATAAAAATATATGTAATATATTACTTTTACAGTTGCTGTATTTTGGAAAGTAATTCTATGCACAAATTAAGCAGACAAAGTCCAGAAGCAGAAGTAATGTTCCTTGTTTCCCTGTTAGAAGGTATGTTTTAGCATTTTGTTTGCAATATCAGCTGCAAAGCTCATAATGGCAAAAAAATTAATAGTTGATTTTTCATTTTATATGCTGATATTTAATTAAAGAGTGCATAGCTTCAAGTGCACATATATTTTCTAAATGTAATACTCATATTAATAAATATCACTTGATAGGCATCTAGAGGAGTCATTTTATGAGGATTATCTGTTAAATAAATAAAGAACCAGCTTTGCAGCCTGCATGGCCTGTGCATTAAAATAGTGCAGTCAGTTCATGAATGGAAATACACAAACAGTAATCAGCAGAGCTAGAACCATCCACAGAACTTTCTGTAGTAAACCTACTTCCAAAAAGCTGGAACGTAAGTTGTGAGTATAAGGGAAGGAAAGCCGTTGTCAAAGCAAGGCCAGAAAGTATTTATGTGCATCAAGTGCTCAGCCAAGCTCAGAATCATTGCATTTTTGAGAACACATTAAAGAATATGAAAGTGTTGGAATATGAACAGAAAGAAATGCCTTCACTTGTAGCCCATATTATGTAACATGAAAAGAAAAAACATTACAGTCCTCCTTTGAAGGATGTTTAGTACACCCATCGGATTTAACTAGGTGTGCCATTGCTGGTAGGTCAGGAACATACTTGATGTTTGCACTAACACCTTCCCATATAATTTCATTGGTTTCTTCCCCTCAAGTAATTCTCTGAGACATTCACAAAGCTATTTTATTGATACTTACATATCTGTCAGTGATGTTCTATGGAAGGACACATGCCCATTTTAGGGAATAAAAACCTATGCCTTTTTCATTAGTAAGAAGGCTCAGAATAAATGTAGATTCATAGATTTTAGTCCTAAACCCAAACATGATAGCAATCTCATCTTACTTGCTGTGGTCCATGGCACTGAATTTCCCGTAATGATTCCTGCATTGTGTCGATGTGCTAAATACAATTTAGTTTAATCTGCTAGAGAAATGAATAGCTACGTAAACGAGTAATAGAAAGACGCTTCATGAGCATTACCATAATGGACCTACTAAATACTGTATTTAATATTTGGGTGATGATCAAAAGAGGAATTGATAGGCTCTTTAGAACAAACTTTCTCAGCTTGATTATGGTATTTTAAGAAAGAAATCTCGCTATTTTGTTTTTTTAAATGCATATAATAACTAAATCATAAGTATACCAAATTCTATTGCTAGGTGAAAAGCTCCAGACTTTTTTTCTTTTTCTTTTTTCTTTTTTCTTTTTTTTTTTTTTTTTTTTTTTTGGTGGAAATTTAAAGTCACAATAGGAATGTGGTTTTTTGAAAGAAGAACTAATCTAAAAGCTGATTTTCATTTGTTGTTTAACCAGCTGAGGTATAAGTTGTTTTCTTTTGTTAAAAATGTTCTGTCAAAAACAGCTGAAAAAAATAACAAAACACAGCTGAAAGTAATTTTCAACTTTTTTCAAGAAAAATATTAATTAAAATTAAAATCATGTACAAAACACATATATTTTGTCAAAAATTAATTCCTCTCAAAAATAATTGCATCCTCTTTTTTAAAATATATAAACTATTTAAAATCGAGCTGAAAAGAAACACTGAGCACACTACAAACAGATTACTTGAATAATATATTGTTCTTTGTATGCATTATTTGAAGCTGTTTTAAAAAGGATTAGCAGCTTCTCACATCTTACAGGCTGCAGAATCAATCGAGTCACTTAGGAAGAAAAGGTATTTCCATATCCCAGCTTTAAACTATTGTTCAAATTCCACTTTCCTGAGTACATTAAAAATGTACAGACAGATAGCTAAGCAGATAACAGCAGGTGAACTTGTGGCCCCATTACAGTCAATGGGAGGTCTGTCATGATATCAAAGGCGCCAGGATTTCACCCTCTGACTCTTCTTTCTCATCTATTAGAAAAGCACTTTCACCCACCAAACTTAATGACAAAGCAAGTAAAAGTTTTGAGCGATTTTGAAGTCCACACTGCAAACTTAAATTTCACATTTGTTTGAGAGGCATTGGCAGCTTTCAAAGTGTGGATTATCAGTCAGCCTCCTGCAGTTGACAAAGCAAATCAGAGCAAGTAAATTTGAATGTGTGAATAAAATACATGTTAAAAAAATGTAGTAACAACTAGTAAGATGCCAAGAAATTTTCTGTATTTAAATTAGACATCTGTGCCCTATTTTTAAATATTCATCATTGTAAGTGATTCAGCATGTTCCCCACTCCTGTCAGAGTACACATATTTTAAAAACCTTTTAGCTTTAACACCTTCATTACCATATGAATCCTTTACTAGAAATTTTTCTACCCTTAAACATATTCACATCTACAGATTTCATCATGAGCTTAACAGAAGCATGATGTTTCATGAGGCTGGTAGCTTTGGTCAGTATTTCATGCTGAAAACAGAAACTGTAAAGAAAGCTTGTTTTTTGGAGCTTGTTTTAAAAAAAAGAAACACTGCTTGTAAAATGAAACAGAAGAAATTACATTGTTCAAACACATGATCAGGTAGGGGTTACAGATTTCCCCTTCTTATCCATATGTCTCTGATTCATAACCACTGCCTAGGATAGAAGCACAATTACCCTGGACTGGACAAAAATAGAAAATCTTTCCTGAATAGGGCATAAAAACCCAAAAAAGCTTGCAGAGTATCCTGAAACAAAGAGATGTGACCTGTTTATTTCAGAGGCACATGGAGAGAGGTACACTTAGAATAAATGGATAGGTGGATAGAACTCTGGATGACATTCCTTGTCCTGTTTTATGTGAGAGGTTACATGAGGTGATCACAATGGCTCTTTCTGGCCTTGCAATACATTAATTTATGTGTTATCTGAAAAGAAGGGGGGGAAAGTGAGTGTATTACAGTAAGTTTGATGAATATCTCGACCCAAAAGCTAACTCAAAGTTGACACATGTTACATTTTTTAACAAAATGCAAGATCCAAATGTCTGTGAGTAAATTAAACTTGCTGTCAAAGAATGATGAAATTATTTGGGATAGGGGAGAAACTACATCCAGTACACCCTAAGCTCATGAAAAGCCAATAAAGCAGTGAACTAAACTTGATTTAAGAAAACCTCCTGGTTAGACTTGGTGCATAGGAAAGGGCACAATCCCAAGTTATACTTTTGCCTGAAAATGAAGTAGTGAGTGAATTAGCAGGAACTCCACTCGCTTTCATGAAGCCACAGTAGCAGAAAGTATCTGTTGTCAACAAGCTGGCTGCAAGATTGTAAACAAGGGAACATATTGGGGAAATATGGGAGGATGCACCTGCCAAAGAAAGATCAGCAAACAGATACTTTATGAATGTGTCACAAGTCTAGCAAAGAATCTGCACATTCTTTTGATAATACACTTTATATATATCACATACTAATAGGTCTGAAACATTACCTTCTGGTGAATTAGCAAGTTATCATGACTCTTGTCACCACCTAGGGCTGACAAAATTCTGCATTGAATCTCAAAGAGTGGTAGCCAAAGACACCAGGAAGCATCTATCTGTTGAGTTAGCTTAATTTTTGTTTGAAAGACTTGGATGAGAAAGTGAAATGAAACGATTAAGACAAGAGACAGCCATACTTTGATGGACAGATTTCACTACAAAACTCTCATTAAACACCAGAATCAATGAATGTATGGATTTGATTTTTGTTGAAGAAGGTGATCAGTGTTAGCTTTGTCTTCATTTTGGAAAAACACCCATTGGGTGTTTGTATTTAGCCTCACCTTCTTAGATTCACTTAGCTGTTCCAGAAATAGCTAATGTTTATCTCCCTGAAGGTTCCTAGAGTTTGCTTAAATCACCAACAATAAGCAATTAAAGAGGGTAATTGTACTGCTGAAAACAATAATTAGATTTTTTTTCTTCTTTCTTTGCTTTCTGTTTGTAGTTTCGGTTCTTTTATTGTTTAAGAATAGGCTGTGAATTGGAGGATACCATTTTAAGGTCTACCTAATAAGATATATTCTTTCTTATCAGCTTCTTGATTTGAATAGAGGCCATATGATTTCCATATCTCATCATTAAAGTCTCGTAATTTATATAGGAAAAAAAATGAAACCATGGCAAGGTTCTCAACAATTTGACAATGAATGTGATTAACTTTGGTCAGTATGTGAAATACTTAAGAAAATAGTGCCAACAGCAGGGCAGGGAAAGATGAAGTGCTCTATGAGTTATAGCTTTAGTACTTAACATGTGTATATCATGAGCCACAGACCAGACATGTTGAGTAAGAACATTTTTTTACCACCACCTAAAAGACAGTCTTGCTCAACAAATAAGCGTGCCCTGAAATAATACTTGCTGTTTGCAAATAAATATTTTTAAACTGTATGTTTTCTCATGCAGCATAGTTCATATTAAGCCTTAAAGTGCAATATTTTTCTCTTTGGAGCATTATCCTTCAGGATAATTCTGAAGTTTATAAACAGATAGATGGAAATCACACAAGGTTATACATATTAATTTCAGTCTATTGAAGTTAACAGAAGCTTAAACATGCCCATGTAAGCATCTAAGTTTAAATGTCTAATCTGAAGCATAAACCCATCAGGAATCTGTCTATGGGGTGCAAATTTAGGAAACCAGAAAATCTTTTGAGAGAACTAGAAATGTAGCAGAATGCCAGATTATATGGTATTATAGTCTGTATTTGTTGCTTTTGTACACAAAGGCCTCCTTGTCAGAACGTCATGGTTTAACCCTGGCCGGCAACCAAGCACCACGCAGCCTCTCACTCGCCCCCACTTACCCAGAGGGATGTGGGGGAGAATCTGAAAGGAATGTAAAACTCCAGGGTTGAGATAAAACAATTTAATATGTAAAGCAAAAGCTGTGCACGCAGGCAAAGCAAACAAGGAATTCATTCACTACTGTCCATTGGCAGGCAGGTGTTCAGCCATCCCCAGGAGAGCAGGGCTCTGTCACGTGTAATGGTTATTTGGGAAGACAAACTCCATAACGTTGGATGTCCCCCCACTTCCTCCTTCTTCCCCAGTTTATATACTCAGCATGTCGTCATACTGTATGGAATACTTCTGTGGCTAGTTTGGGTCACCTGTCCTGGCTGCGTCCCCTCTCAGTTTCTTGTGCCCCTCCAGCCCTCTGGCTTGTCCTTGACTTAGTATAAACATTACCCAGCAACAACTAAAAAAACATCAGTGTGCTATCAAGATTGTTCTCACATCAGAGCCAAAGCACAGCACTGCACTAGCTACTAAGAAGAAAGTTAACTCCATCCCAGCTGAAACCAGGACACAGAACTAGAACTCTATTGGTCTAGTCTATAAAACCATATTTGAAAATAAAGAGTCATGATAAACAGCGTATGGCCTCAAAAGAGTTTAGGAGTAATAGGAATGATGAGTGTGCCTCCTTAGTTTCATCTCTTCTTTTCTTACAGTATATGTTTAATTTATTTTTTTGATATTAGAAACTGCTAGTTAAGTATTTTTTCCATGTATCTCTATAGAAGACTCAAATAAGCCAGTTAACAACTGAACTCAATGTGAACTGAGCATGTTACTGATGAAAGTCTGTAGGTTTTTGTCAATCTAGGAATTAATTTGAGCCAATGATGAAAATAGATTGAAATAAGAATATGATTTCACTGCACCTTGCAATGTGAAGGATTTAGTCTGTTCATTTAAAAAGTTTGTAATAGATGATCATGTGAAAGACTAACATTGAGCTAATTCTCAATTCTCCCACTAATTCTGAGCTGATTCTCCCACTACAAACCTCAAAAGTACCATTTCTAGATTCACTCCATTCTTTCTTTGTTTTTCTGATAGTATACTTCCCATTTAGTAAGTCTCTATAAATCTCAGGATGATCTTTCCAATCAAGTAAAAAGACTATAATTTGTATTGGTTACAGGAGAAAAAATTAGCTGGACTGACTGAGATGCATATAGTTGAAAAAATTGTTTTTCAAAGCCTCATTACTTTACAAACACGGTTTCAATATTCATGAAAAGCGATTATGTTTTGTGGTGACTTAGACCTTCAAAAACACTGTGAGAAAAGGGAAAATTGTGTCTTTCATCAGGTTGATCTCATCTTTCTTCCTCAGAATTATAGAAATGTACACATTTAAACTTGCCTATAATGACATTCTATCTAGGAGCAGTTTCCGACTCTGACTGTTTCTTCCTTTCTCACTTTGCAAACACATAGCATTTTGCATCCCAAACACTCCAGCTATCCAAAGCACAGGCACAGTCTCAGTGCCCATTGGACAGGCTGTATCCTGGAGTGTCAAAAGAAGATGGGCTCAAGCATGACAGCTAGCCCTTGCTAATTTTCTCTTGAACCCCCAGTTTCTTTCTGTCTTACAATGCTTCAGTAGTCTCACGTTGCATTTATATGGGTTAACCTTACAGGCCAACAGAAACAAGAAGTTTAGTGGACCTCCAAAGTGCAGTGGAAAGATTTTTAAGCAGTTACATTTTGAAACTGAATTGCAAATAACACCCCAAGTCATATGACCACATGATTAAGGTCACTCTTTGAGAGTGAAGCTTAAAGAAACATCTTTTTTTTCTGAGCTGGAAAAGGATCTGCGGTTGATAGTCACACTACCAGGCACATATCATTGAAGCAGTGAGATTATAAACCTCACTGTGGAAGTCTCTGATTCTATTTGCTTCCAGTGAAAACACTGACCAAATGCATAAAGCCTTGTTTTAGACAAGGTTTCAAAAATGTAGAAAACATTCAATGGACAATATAAGAAGGGATTATCACAGCAGCCTTCCTTAGCTCACCCATGGAGAACTTCCAACCAAGTCTTCTCTTTTCTTATTCTTAAAACCAAAATACCAGTTACACTCATAACATTCACACAGCTTTAAACATCCAGGCACAATAGAGTATTCTGCTATTTTCTTCCATTATAGATTAAATTATCTTCACAACAAAACAGTGTAAACTTGCAGCATCCATCCTATACATGCTCAGCTTTGCCATGCTTGCACTAAATTAAAGGTGAGAACACAACTAACAAGCAGACAGAGAATATTGGGGAACACCCATGGGTATTTTGTTTAGATTTACTCTTGCCAGTAACACTTAATGCTGGTTTCAAGACTCTTTCCATTTCCTCCTCCAATCTTTTTCCTTAGATGACAAAGGAAACTCAGGTGAACATATCCTAATGCACTGCACTCCATCTGTCTTCTTTTAATTAAATCAGGAGCTGTGGAGCAGGGGTAGAGCAGCATGCTCCAGCCTGCAGCCTGAGAAACAAAAGAACTGACTTGTACAGTATGGAGGGAGACTAATGGGCGAAAGCATTCCTGCATGTAGCAATCTGTGCTCCCTACAATGTTACTCATCATTCTGTCTAACTTCAATAATATTCTTAGCATGAAATGTCTAAGATTAATGAGGCATTTATTCTCCGATAAGAGGCTGTCACAAAGAATACATTTTCCATCAACATTTTTGGAGTTCAATGAATACTACCAACTTTTTGCAAGTATGGGATTCAACAGTGGTTTATAGCAGATGATGCTAGTCCATCTAGCAGGTTTACATCGTGGGGTGGGTGGGTCAGCATTTATTTGCTCTGTTTATAACCAGAGAATGCTGCTAGTCAGCACACTCTTGAGTCTCAAATTGCTGTCGTAGTCATCTATTGGTTTGAAACTGTTAGAAGTGGGGTAAGGGCTAGGTGGGGGGGTCTATGGCCTGAGCCAGTATAGTTGGGTATTATTTTTTTTTTATATATAGTAAATGGGTAAAGGATCTCTAACATTTGTCATCTTTCTCTTGCTGTGTGGCTGATCTTGAACAGAATTCCCTGAGCCCACTTGCCCTGCCATTCTGTCCTGGAACTAGCAAATAATCTGCTAAAGGTAGTTTACAGTTAGAAGTGAAACACTGATAAGGCAACTGTTGGCCTAACTCTTTTTGTTATGTTGTAAAGTGTAATCACAGCTGCATGTTTAAAATAAGGGTAAGTGACTCTGTCTTCAAAGCAAATGACCCATTTAGCCTCATGCCTATAGTTCTTTGCAGACTCATTTTTTCACTTTTTTCAGAAACAGTAGGTGGCTAAGACATGTATTGGTCAGAACTTTACAACAGAATATATCCTTCTCAGTTGACCATTATAAGGATCAAACATGATGGAGTCAGTCTCTAAAGCAGTTCTGCCATCTCTAACAAAATTCAGCCACTTCTGATTTGGTCATCCTGGTGAATGTCTGGTACAAAAACCTCAGGTCTTCTTGCTATATGCAAGGGTTGTCCTGTGGAAATATTGGAAATGTTATTGACTCTGCCCCATTGAACCTAATCAAGAACCAAGACAGTAGCAGCTACAGAAACAAGTTGTTCCATGAATAGTGGAACTAATAATGTGTTATGACTCATTTCCTCCCACCAGCACATTACCACTAGCTTCTGACCACCTCAGCTATTGCAATCCCACTCAAAAACTTTTAATCTGCCCCACATTATCAGCTTCTCAAAGGGCAAATGGGGCTTACATCTAAGACACCCATTTCTTTTTAGAAGCTTGTGCCTGTCTTTTCTTTCAAATTGTCTGATTGTTTTATAGAATTAACCTAAACAAGGAATGATTGGTTTTACCTCGGGGTTTGCTTGAAGCTGCTGCTTCTTTCTTAGTGTTGTAAAAATGCCATCATGTTGGGATGCTTCTCCACTTTTTAGCTTTGTCAGATGGTCCAATAAAATAAATTGCCCCCATGCCCCCCATCAAATATATTTCCGTTTAAAGGATTGCCTGATTTTAAATACAAGTGGTTTTACTTTTTTTTTTTTTTCTTTTGGATATCCCTTATAATACAGTTTCTTCATTTTACTCTAGTAGGTAAAAGTATCCCCATAAGACATGAAAGATTGCAAGTAATAGCAATAGGAAAAAGTAGTAGAGGACCAGACAAACAAATCACTCTTTTTTTTTCTTGACTGAAACAGACAAGTGTTTCCAAGACACAGCAGAGAAATATCTGTGGCAGAGCAGTGTAAAGTATATCTTCCGTCATGTATTTATTCTTGATGATCTGAAGATACTCAATATATCATTCCCTGAAAATATTTGTAGTCGTGTTAGTTTTTTACCATGAGAAATAGTAATCTGCCTTTCATAGGAATTATATTTTGAATTATTTTAGGGTCAGCAGCTTATCTCTTATTCATACTACTAGGTTTAGTTATACCAAACACTCACTTTCAGGAAAGTGTCATAGAAAAACAATGAACTTCTAAATCTAGGTTTAAATTATCAAGTTTGATTTAACCTAAAGCAAACTTCATTGAAGCAATTCATTGTGTTAATTCTCAACATGAAAAGTGTCCCCTGGGCCAACAAATATATAGAGTTGTTTATCAGTGTATTTCAATCCTTTCTCTTAAAATGCCAATTCTAATGACAGCTTTCAGAAATTCTAAACTTTCTTCTACTGTGTACCCAGCTCTGTTTCATCAAACATACTTTTCCTTTAGTGTCTCCTAAACTTAATTAAAAATACATTTGGAGTAATTTTGCTTGTCAGATTAAAATATTTAAGAAATCAAAAAATGATACTTCATGAGCTATATAGGCAAAGGTAAAGCTTCAGATAAGTGAAATTAAACATAGTCTCAGGAAAAAAAAAATGAAAACACACAGAGGCACCATATTACTGCATACAAGAACCACATTTTTTATGTCTGTCTCATTTGCCATGTCAGACATGCCTTAGAGAACTTAAACATTTAGTAATTTTCTCCAAGTTGTAATCTTTGACAGTTTTAGGTGCCATCGGAAGGCAAAAATTATGTTTCTTTTAATCTTAGTTGTAGAAGCTGATAGTCTTATTAATCAAGATGTCTCCTATTTTTGAGTAAAGATCTAGTTAACACAAATTGTGCATCTTTTTTTGTACTTATATGTAGATGGAGGGGGGATTAAAGGAGAGGCATACCTGACTGGGATCTCACAAGTGATCTGTGGAACAGGCAAAAACTGGTTTAATTCACCTTCATTCCCAGGATACAACCACAGGACTAGCACTCCATCTTTAATTGATGTTTGATACAGCCTCCTCTGATTGTTATATTCAGTTCCTAATCCATCTCCTGATGAAATACGAAATTAACTAATTTTAGAAAAAGACTGAAACCTTTTTTTTTCCTTAATATTTTGCATTATCATCAACAATTCTGACAGAATCAATAACGTGCATTTCCAATTTATAGTGTAGATGCACCAGCGATTACTATTGGCATATCCCTCAGGAAAACTGTCTTTACAAAAAATTCAAGAACAAAGGCACTTGCAAAGCTTGAATATCTAAAGCACATTTTAAAGGAAGAAATGAGCTATAAGAAGTGTCTTTGCTTTCCCTGTGGAATTTTCAAGTACTTGCATTTGATGGGGCAAAATCAAGAAAGACTGTTTCAGCTATAAAAACAAACATTTACAGATTGACATTTACACAGTCACCAATTTATAAAAAGCTACTCTCATTGTGATTTGTCATGTCTCGCTCATCCCACTCATCCCAGTGAAACGGAGAACTGTGCTGAAGGGGATCAAAGGTTCACTTCAAGGTGAAAGTACCTTTTGCAGAGATAGTAAAATTAAACTATCTAGAAGAAGAAATTATTATATTTCAAAAATATAGTTGTTAATTATGATTTTTTTGTTTTCTTCTAGAAGGCTGAAAAAAGTCTGGAAGTAAAAAAAACAGAAATCTATGTTGAAGAGATCTTTAATAGATTAGTAATCAAATGAAGCAATGCTTTATCTTGATCTCTCAGTTGCTGCTATTTTTGTTATATTGGTTTCATGTGGACAAACAATTCAGAGCTAAAAGGGCACCTTTTCCAACATCCAGACATGTAGAAGCAGAACAGTGGATGTGGCAGCAATCACGGGAAATGACCAGTCAGCAGAAAATCACACAAGAGTGTTTAGTAACATTATAAGACAGCTCATTAACAGAGGACAAAGCGGGACTGATGCTGTTGCAAATACATGAATATAAGGTCGCCTTTTGGGTGTAACCAAGAGCACATATCCAGATACTGTACCTGCACAGTCTTGAGTTTCCATTTAGGTGTAGTGATCTGGAGTCTAGTGCCATACAAAATCTAAATTCTTTTACTTATCACAAAAATATAAAGTTTATTCTGCAGCCTAATCAAATGACATATAATGTGCTTGGATATGAGAAGATCAATTGCATACATTTCTAATGGTTGAATTTACTGGTAATTTGCCACTGAGTTTCATTTAATGCACAATATCCTAAGTGAGGAGGGAACTTAAATTCCAGTGTAGCGAAACACAGTATATTTGTATACGTATTTTTAGTGAATGTGTTGCAGCCTATGTCTTCCTCCACTAATACAGCTAAATCCCAGGTATTTGGTTGATAGGTTTTCAATGCCTGACCTTTTGAATGAGGCATGCCAGAGTGGGATCAAGACAAGGAAAAAGTGGTTTGAATTTCGAGAAGCCATAATTTGCAAAGCCATTACTGACTTCAGATAATACAAAACAGGTTAAAAGGCTAAATGAGAATGAAAACTACTGCAGTCAAAAGCATTACTTCAGGTTTAAATGTTGTTTTACCTTTCATTCTATTTTTATTTTTCATACCAAATCTGGTCTGATGCCATTGTTGCAAACATTGCTCATCCCTGCAGGCCTCACCATTAGATACTTTTCCAGTTAATTAGGGGAAGCTTTCATGACAGAGCTGGAGAAGAAGGTCAGATGAAGTTGGACTACTGAGGCCACAGTCCGAGCTAGCAAACATGCCAAACAGCAAGTAGCAGTGCAAATCATATACACAGAATCATGTCACCATTAACTGGTGGCATCTTTTGATAACTTTCACTAACCAGGGTTCATACCAGCAGTTCTGAAATCAAACGGATTAATAAGCCTTTACCAGATACCTGAAGCTTTTTAATATATTAATTATATATTTTCTTTTTCTTCTTTTTGTAGTTTATTGATTTTCCCTACTCGACTTTCTTCTCCCTGACAGATGCTGGAAATAATGATATTAAAATTGATCTGGTATGTTCAAGGCAGACATTAGCCATGAAATCCAGTTTTTAATGGAAGGTGTACACAATACTAACCACATGGATCTTAGTCCATGTCACTCTCACATTTTGAATGAGATTTGAGAGAGATGGTGAAGCGCAGAGCTACGTTCATGAGAGTGCAGTGCTGGCTCTTATGTTAATGGACTTAAAGACTCCAAGTCACAAAAGAATCAATAAGAATAAGGCACCTTAAAAATATATATTCGAAGCTGTGCTTGAGCCAAAAAGTTTTCTGATTAATAAGAGAGGGGCAGCCAAGTATACGAAAAGGAAAAGACTTTCTTTGCCCTCTATCACCTTAAAAATGAACAACATATATTCCCATAAAATACAGTAATTGGTGCCTTTCCGGATCTTGGGTTTCTCAATTTTCATAGCAGCAGAGAGAGAGTGAGTGTCCGTCTCACAGATATCTTAGAAAGCCAGGCAAGCTTATGGGGCAAAGTAGAAAAGGAGTTTTGCTCCAATGATCTCTACTATGTCCTTCCATTCAATACTAAATAAGTGTCAGGCAATTAGAAATGGAACAGCGGATGCGTAAATGATTCTGCCTTCCCAATAAATTGCTAATACCTGGATAGTGCTGCATGACTGGAAACATACTGTTACAATAACTGCAGTACCAATTTTTATTTCTGAATAATAGAGAATATGAAGATCAATGTAGCATTGGAACCATGAAACAAACAATCTACCACATGATTCTTTTCCTGTCTGATTTCTTTTCTTCCTCCCAGAATTGAGAAATACTGCATCTAAGCTTTGCAAGAGTGACATGCATTTTCTTTCTCCTTGGCAGAAGTGTGCTGTCGTGCACATGGTGGTCTGTGGACAATATTTAATGGCTGCCAAACAGTGACATAAAGTTCATGCTTGTTCTTGTAGGTTAAGAATCAACCTCATTTGTAGTGAGGACCTGAAGTTCATTATTTGGGAATGGCTAGAAACGTGTAAAATAATTAAATGAGGATTTATTTTTAACATATTGACAAATACAGCTTTTATTATAACAATTTGGTCAGGAAAAAGGGACGTCCACAACACACATAGCCACACTTATTTGCGTTATTTATTTCACTTGGTTTATGTACGATCTTTTACCATCTGTCACATGGAAGATAGATTTCAAAGAAATTCTGGAATACTAATGGAATTCCCTCAGCATCACCATTCAGCACAGGTGGCATTTTTAGCTCTAAAACTAATTAAAATGCATGTTTTAAAGAAGCTCCGTGTTTAATTCAAGTGGATAGGATACACAAGACATCTCTTCAGCATTTCAGAGGTCACAGCATGAGACTGATTTGGCAAACTTAATCTAAAATAACCCAATACTTAAGGGAGTTTTATGATGAAACACATAATGTGTTGATTTAATACTTAGTAGCAAATTTTAAAGCACCTGTAACTATATGGTGGATTCAGCTACATGTTATAAAACTGTAAATGAAGGTAAAGAACAAATATCTTCACTTTCTTCTACATACTAATACCGCTACAATGAAAATGCAAGAGTACTCAGTATTTAACCACAAATTAGGAACTGGAGTCATATTTTCCTTTTACCTGCACTGGTGTGCAGTTTGACACTCAGTCTTCTGCAATTTATGGTTATATTTTTCTAGAATAAGTACCATGCAGAAGAAGGAAAAGGAAGTAATGAACAAAAGACCAATGAAGGAATCGGTTCTGCAGGACACCTCACATATCTTTCTCCCATAAAATACATTGGGTGCTGCTGCAGCCTTGCCTTCCAGGAAGAGAAAGTGGAGCCCTGAGAGATACTGAGCCCCTTAGAGAAACAAAAGGGTGGGCATCCTCAGTTTCAAAAACCTTGACTATATGCCACCTGCTGCTGCAGTCACAGCCCTTCTTCCCTGCTCAAGTGGCAAGAAATTCAGAACAGGAAACCAAATCTTGCATCAGCAGCACATCACCAAGCATTCACACTACTATTATAGTGAGGAGACCCTTTCTAGTGTGTGTAAATTGGGATTTATGGGCAAAATGTGTTGCTTTTAACTAAATGAGAAACATCTGTACAGTAATTCTGTCTCTGTGTGCACCACTTAAAATACCCTTAAATAAAGATGCTTACAAAGATTTACTTTAGTGTTGTTTTTCCCTGAGCTCGTGTCATTGTGAGAGTATTTTGTATGATTTTAAGGACAAACAAAGTGATTAAAAATCTCTTTCAATTTTTCTTTTTATTGGTGATATTTTAAATGATTCTTTGAAGAGGTATGAAACTGGGCCCAGTAGGTGTTGGGAAGGTTTATTATAACCTGACAGAAATCTGTCTAATCCTGGGGCTTTACTAGCTCTAAGGGAATTGTCTTACTTATTTCCATTAAATCATTAACTGATTGCAATGTAACTTTTGAGCATATGACAGCCTTGGAAATAATAATAATAGTAAAAAATGGAAGCAAAGGTCTAACAGCTTTTGTCTTATACTGGATCTGTGGATATCTTCAAAGAGCACCCTGGAGTGCTCTATGGCATCCTTTACAATCAATGATGGGAATGTTATTGTTATCCTGTTGAGCAGATACAGGCAAAGAGATTCTACTCAGTATTTATTTCATTGCATTAATCTAAAAGCTCCCATACAGTTTTCAAAGAATGAAGACTGATTGTTATGCAGAAGTTAAACCATAATCTATTTAATTAGGAGATAGAGGCGGAAATCTAATGATAGACATCCAATTCCTATCTCTTTCACAGGAATTCTTGCTAAATGAAGGTCACTACACCCGACCTATTTGTCTAGACTTTCTTTACGATCAGTAGGGATCTACTCAATAGTGTCAATGAAGCCTTGGGAGTGATTTGTCTTGTGCTGAAATAGACATTTATTTACACCTGCTCAGATGAATTACACCTTGTATTCCACTAATCCTATCGACTATATCTCCTTTTCTCATAAAAGAAATGTAGAAAATTATCCCTGATTTAGACATCCACCTGTAAGTAAGGTAAATCTCACCTTAAATAAATAATTGATGTCCCAGTTCTGTCAGGTACCAAGGTGTACTTCACCTTTAGGAAATTCTACTGATTCCATTTTGCTACAGAAAGGAAGATAAACCTGTGCTGAGGTTGGACTGTATGCTTAATATTCAGTATAGTCTACATTCAAAGTGAAATCTTCCTGTACTAGAGACTGCAACAACATTTAACACAAAGGAGGCTGATGTCATTTGCCAGTCTGAATGTCACTGCAATATAAATAATTTGTCTTGCTATACTGAAGAAGAAAACAGACCCATGTAAAGCAGTAAGGGATAAAGGACAAGATGTGACTTGAAAACAGCAAGCAATGGCCAAGAAAAAATGAGGAAAATATTTACTATTGATGCATTTTAAAGTCTCTCCTGTTCTGGAGAGGGGAGTGACATTTTACAGGAACTCTGTGCTGATGAATGAAGCTCAGTCTATGTAGCTAAGTTTCCTTGCAGCAAGAGAAACATGTTGTGTATTATTATATTACACTGCAATAAAAGGGTGTGGTAATATAACTATATTACAGATATAAATATAAATATAACAGAAGAAGTGTAAAAAGGCTAAGCAAAAACACTAGAAGAAATATGTGATGGAACAAAGGAGTATGAAACCAGACACAAATATAGAGAAATTCATCACACTATAAAAAGAACCATGAGGCATTTAAACAAGGTAAGAAAAAGCATCAATTGTGTAAGTAACGAAGGGTGAAAGAATACACTACAAGCCAAACAATATCCTTGGAAGGAGGACAGAAAATCTGTAAGAAGTTTAGAATGGTCCTCATAAATCTGGAACTCTAATATCAGATAAGAAGGACAAGGTACAGTGAATTGAGTGTGGGAGCTGGACAGAATATTAGGAGAAGAAAAACAAGGAAGAGTATCTGGAAAGGATGATATTAAATTGGAAAAGTTGTTGTATTTTAATTAAAAAATATTTTTAATTAATTAAAACCAAAATTTATCTACATGAACTCTGTAAGCAGATAAAAGCAAAAAGAGATGATTCAGAGTTTTCAGGAAGTCTGTATTCATTTCTGTCCTAAAACCCAGCCAGCAATGCTGAAGATTATGAACAACGCTAAACCCTCTGCACAGTGAATCAGGTGTGCAAAATACTAAATATGCATCATGCAGAAGTAAGGAGTATGTTCCTTTCCTGTTAAGAGACATGAATTAATCAATCCTCAGCTATAGAGGTAGAGTAAATAAGAGCAAATAAGAAGCTAGAGCTTGAGATAAAGGACAAAGAACCAGAGAATACAGCAAGGTCTCCAGTAATCTCTAAGGGTCAGAATCCCTGTCTTCTATCTGGAACTTCTTGCAGATTCAAATCATCTTGGGGGGCAATCATGGTTAATAACTGTAAAACTAAGAGCCTCATTTCTGTTACTAGGGGGAGGAAAAGGGGAAAAAAAAAAAAAAGTAAAAGCCTTTCTGACCTCTTAAAACTATTTTAAACACAGAAGGTTTTTTTAGGAATTGAAATGTGTTTGTTCATCTATCAATGTTTGCAGTGAGTAAACATGATGTCAATTAGCCTTGCTAATGTGAAATCATTACTAGTTCCTGGGTGGGAGAGAGTTCATCAGCTCAAACATATATTGCATGTGTTGCAATATATCCTACCGTTGAGTAAGAGCAATCTTGGATGTTTAACTAATTAGTATTTGTTTGGAATTTTGCACACCTAGAGTTTGAAGCCTTCAGTAGTGATTTGCTAGTGGGACACCAACTAGCCCCGTAGATGGATTGAGACAGTTGTACTAGAACCTGAAGAAATGTAAAACAAAAAATGCCTTTGCACAAAAAATTTAAAATTGAATGCTATTAAACCCACAGTTTTCCAATGAACCTCAGCATAACTGTTAGGGAAAGAAAAAACACAAACAGCTTTTTAATATTGGAAAACCCACTCTACCTCTAATGAAACATTAGTGCAGTTTTTGATGGCTGCTGTCTGAAGCTAATCATAGACCAAAAGAGAGGTTGGGGAATATAATGAAAAAAATTCCAGTTTCTGATCCATGTGCAGTAAATGCAGACTCTAAGGCTTTGGAAAACATAGATGGATTTCAAACTATCCTCTTGATGCTTTACAACAACAATGAAAATAAACAAGAAACTCCCATTCTAATTAATATAAGCCTGCCATTTCAGAGGTAGCATGTTAAAATTGGTAATGGTTATAAAATGCCAGAGGCCCATACTGGCTGATGTCATTACGTGTGATGGAAAGCATAGTGGACTATGAAATCATGAATGGTCTGGAGTGAGTTAAGATGTTGACTTTCAGTCTTGTCAGGTGCAGTCACCTGGGACCAGTGTGGTCCAGATTTACAGCAGAAGGAGTTGGTTCTTCACACAGATGAGGGACTTGTGGAATTCCTCATTGTATGATGCTGTACATGCAAAAATTGTTAGGGATTCCAGGGGAGGCGCAATAAAAACTCAGAAAAAAAGATCTACTAGGGTTACAAAATATATAAACTGCAGCGGGCTCAGGTCACCCACTAAGCAGAAAACAGTCACAGGCTGAGCGAGTGCTCAGAAGTATTACATATAGGCTGCTTTTCCCTAGACATATATTATAGCCGCTGTTGAAGTCAAGTGACTGGGTTGGCATTAACTCTGTTCTTACATCCTACCATATTCCTGTTTATGCAGTCCATTGTAACTGGGTCTGTGATTTCAGGACATTCAGAGAATGTTACCTTAAAGTGAGACCTAGGGCTGCTCCACTTAAAGCCCTGAATGAAGTCCTACCAACCGTTCTATTTTGTTTCATCTACCCAACCTGCCTCAGAAAAGTTACCATCCCTAGAGCAGTTATAGCAAAACTGATAATGAAGCAACCTTCTGCCAAAGGTAACATGAAATCTGCCAGGCTGTAAACCTATAAACTGCCATGGTTCAGCTGCTGTTTCACCCATTGATCAGCCAGTCTTTCCATGGACACAGGGCAGGTATCCAGGTCAGTAACTTCTCACACCAATGAATATGATATGCATGTTTGATTCAACACTGAAAGAGCGCAATATTTGTAATTAAAGTAAATAAGTAAAGTTTTAATTCTATTTGGTATATTATATTACAGTCTTACTGAGAGGATTTTTATGAAGCTGTAGAAAGCAACCCAGCAATGTATCCTTCCTGGATACTTTATGTTGGGCAGGCATGTTGACAGAATAACAACATTGGTGGTACACATACAATCACTAATCACCAGTTTCTTCTCAGCCAAGCCTTGTGATCAGTGTACTCCCTCATGAGAAAACCTATAGAGAAATGAAGCTGGGTTAATTAGCATTGATAATATACAGCTGTGGGCTGGCTTCAGGGGTGGCAGGTTGGCCGATGTAGATAAGGTGCAGCTGTGGCTGGATCCTGCTAAGTGGTTAAATAGCACTAAGGGGTAGAGAAGAAGAGCAGCTAGTGAAGAGAGATCTGGAAAGGGAGGAGAGGGAGCACCCTGGATGAGGCAAAACAAGGAGGAGACAGCAGAGGTGAGAAACAGAGGGATGGGCATGAAGAGTATGAAGAAATGACACCAACAGTTGATGGACCTTTGAGACTTTGTGGGGGATTGGTGGCTGTGCTGGGGGCAAGGTGTGTTAACTACTCATTGAAGTTAACTTGGTATATGATGTTAAAACACCTTGTTGCAGCTGGCTAGTTTTGAGAGTGCTGTGACAAAAACCCCTTCATGACTGCTTGATTTCAGCACTGTTGCTCATGCTTGTTATACTCTCTCTATCTTATATGACTGATCCTATCTTTCAGTTCTCTTATGTCTCCAGCAGTTCTCTCAGCTTTTTCTTTAGAGAAAGCCCCTTGTGTTCTTCTGTAATATGCAAGAGTTGTTCTTGTTTCTTCCCCCATGTCCCCCCAGATTTCACCATCTGCAAAATACTCTTAAGAAACAGCTCTGTCTGGATGGCACACTTATCTCAAGACTACTGTCTAGTCCCTTTTTATACCACCCACCCATGATACCACTCACTGAACAGTTTAAGCTGAGCATAACTGAAATAACTCTGTAGCTCCAGATGTCTCTGCTATCCTTTGTCAATGCAGTTGACACAACTGCCATTCTGCCAATCACTTTGACTTCTAACAGGCTATTTCACTTTTGATTTCTTAGATCCAAACTATACCTAATTTTCTCACACTTGTTCTGCATGCAATATTAACCTTTACCTGGCCATTCACATGGCCAAAGCTCTGGTCCTGCTTGCTGAGTATCCTGCTTACTGAGTACACAAGGAATTTAGCCCTCTTCTGCTATGAAATGCTGCTGTGTATAGCATTTCCCTACCCTTTGATCATGCGCTGCTCTGTTTACAGTTTGCTTGTGACTCCTCTTCACTATTGAATTCATGTTATTTGTTTTGTGTTCATAACCTAATCCCACTTTATCTCTCCTTCAGAAGCACAAGATTGTCTCTTGCTTCTAATCAGCTACTGATAATACCCTCCATCACCCACTTGATTCATTCTCAAGCAGTTACTTTCATGTTCATGCTTGAAAGAAACACTCCAAAGTAACATTATTGCTTTCCTTCAAGTCCCTTCTCCAAATCTGCCTTTTGACATGATGCTTATAAAAATACTTTGTGTAAATAAGCTGTAATAATACTAAGATTGTTCCCTATCACTATTGTTTTATTTCCTTTTCTTCCCATGCTGTTTATCTTGCCATTTCTTGTCTCCTGTAGGCTACATGCACTTTTATGCAGCATGCTTTTGGCTGGTGTTTGTAAAGTATTTCATGAAATGAGGTCAGTCTTCCAGTTTCTGGGTCTTACTGTAATATGAACATAACTGCAGTAATAATCACAACCTCACTATTTTTTTTTGCTTTTAATATATGCACAGATCTGGAGTAGCTTCTCCCTTTTTATAGCAGATGAGTGATTGGAATGTGGTATATGCTTTTCCTTACAACACTGTTACCGTCACTAATATTCAGTAAACTGAAGCATAAAGAGATGAAGAATAACATTCAGAGCATCTGTTTTCCAGCCTGAGACAGTACTTAGCTGGAATGTAAGCATCAAGAATTAAGGAGTGCAATTTCATCAATCAGCATTACATGACATAAAGTTCTGTCAGCATCTTTGTTTTGGACCACAAATCTACAGATGCCCACACACTCACATCCTGACTGAAGAACTAGGTGCTAAGCATGACTGTGACCTGGAACTCATTGAGAGAGACTTTTAGTACCTTAAGTACATTAAGTGTACTTCCATCCCTGGAGTTGCCCAACCTGTTTGCTGTACTTGTAACTTCATTTATGCAAACCGATATTACTTTGAAAAGCAGATAGTGCAATGACTGTATTTGTTTCCACACCACAACACTGGGCAAAGGAGGAGCTGTTGTGATGGGCGAGACCTGTAGCATTGCATACTAATCCAGGAGTTATCATATCATCATAAGGATGCACAAACCTAAATACCCCACTTTCCAGAAGTACACCCCTGAACTGCTAAGGGACTTCAGGGAAACAAAAGGTAAAGAGAGGTTTGAAGGTGGGCAGCCATTAATCTGAGAGTACAAAATCCTGAGGACAGGAAAATAACTTTTATCTCCAAAATCAAGAAAGCACCACTTCTTGGATGGGAAGAAGTAACCCTTAAAATGCACTTATCACACTATGACCTTTATTTGAATGAATTCAGGAAAAAACCTAAATATGTGGAAACAATTTGGAAGGTTTATTAACTTCCAAGAATCATGGACTAAAGACTTTGTCTCATTTTATAATCTTTTTTCCATCAAGTTTCACTGTGATGCCTCTGTAGTGAAAAGCTGTATTTCTGTAAACAATATTGGGGTTGTGGCTGTTATCATTTCACACAAGACCCCTCTTGCAGAAAGAGCTTTGGAGAATATTGGACTATTTTTTTAAGCACCTTTGACAGTCTGCTGTGCTGAGTCGAAAGATTTCAAGGTACATTAACTTTAACAAAAGAGTGTCCGTGCCATAAGCCCCCATTTCGTTTCAAAATAACGATAGCTGTTTTAAAAATATATCTTAACCCAACTCCTTTATTTATTATTATTATTTATTTAGAAGGTCCCTCAAGCAAATCCAGATAGAGGCTGATAGGATGGGATTTGCAGGAACAGGGACAGTTTCAATTTTGCTTTGAATTCAACATAATTGAGACTGTGGCATTTGAAAATGTGCAGTCTGCAGATTAGATCGTGTAGTTTCCCACCCATTACTGACTCTCCTCCTCACAGTGCACTATGTGCTCTGCCTCATACACACATTCTATTTCATTCTGCAGATAATCAAGGGCAAACTTTAGAACCTTGGGAAAAGGCTTTTTCACAGCACATGAATTGCATCTTTAGTCTTTGCATGCCAGAGGATTCTTCAACTTGTTCTATAGAGATCTGTTTTCTATGTTATTCTGGCATTCTTCTAAGTATGTTTTCTCCTTGGGAAGAATAAATTTCTATTATTGTGCTCTGAATCCATTACTCTGTTAACTCTGCAAAATAGTTAAGCTGGGTATGCTTAAAAAACAGAAGGGGAAAAAAAAATCAATACTTTGTGATCTTTCACTAAATGAATGAGTTTTTATTTATTAGTGTTAATAACATCTTACCTCTTTAAACTTTATTGACACACAAGTTTTGTTCCCTCTTGCTCTGAATTTCATACAAACTTATGACTTTGTGTACTGTTATTGACTTCCTGGGGCTTCACATGTGCAGTGGTGAGGCTTCAATAGTCTGGTGCTATATCACAACAGTTTTCAGCTTTTTAAATTGAACAAGTGTACTTGAGTCTATGTCCAGAATCTTCCAAGAAGAAGGACTTGAAATTATCACACTTTAGAAGAAAAGCAAACAAAAAACCCCCACCTCAAATGAACTCTTTTCTCTAGCATTTTTTTAGAGTTTTTCTCTGAGCATTTCCTCAGTCTCTTTGCTCCATATTGTTGGATCATAAGATATCATTCTGGCTTTCCTGGAAATTGAGCAGACACTTACAGCAGTGTAAAGTGAGTGTGAAATGCCCCCAGCTCATTTTGCCTGGTTGAGCAAATATGATCACAGCTGTTTGTAAGCCCACACAACTGCCCAGCATTCCTGCTCACATCAGTGACACTCCCTACCTTATGATGAGTGTGGAGTTTATCTTATGGCTACACCTATATTATAAACAAAATACGCAAGAGCTTATTTTCTGATCCTGAGGCCAAATGGCCAGGTCTGTATACATTCAAACTTGCTAAAAAACCCTGAACATATATAAACCACTTAAAGAGAATTATCCTTTGGCTGTGCTAACTCCTGAACCATGCCTGGAAACTTTGAAGAAAGTGGTGGCTGGCCAGACACCATGCTAAAATTTTAACTCTAGAGGGGACCAGATCCAAAACTCTGGGATGTTTTCTGGTATTTTTAACTAGTAGAGTTTAAAAGTAGCTTAACTACTAAACTACTAACTCTGTTAATAAAATCATCTGCTTTTTAATCAGAAAAGGGCCTCAGCTACTTCTCAGTCTTTGGTTTCTTACTTTACCTTTCACTGTTTTCACTTTTATGGTTGCTGTGGTCTCTTGGTCTCTTTTCTGTCTTTTGCCTTATCCTTTTGCCTTATAGTTTCCTGACTTAATTTCTGCTGTCACTAATTGATCGGAAAATGAGTGTTACATACACAATGTGTTTAGCTAGTGGGTTATCTTAGTATTCATCTCAGATGTTAGAAATACTTTGCTTAACCTGCTCTACAAGCAAAAATATTTCATTCCATGATTTATTTCATTTGTGCAGGTTAGTCCTCTCCCTAAATATTGACCCACAAACTGTCTTTTCTTATCCATTTGAGGTTTTCTATGTACATTTCTGTAGTAAAAAATGAATAGAAACAGCAATAACCAATTAATGTCTCCTAAACTGCAGATTCCAAATTTGCTTTACTCCATCAGAAATTAATCACAGAAGAGTCAAATAGTAAAATAAGGTGAAATCTTTGATGCCTGTGCCAGGATTATTTGTAACCTGAATTTATTCTCCACTAGCTGTCTCTTGCCAGAAAGACACATCAGTATTCACCGAGAAGAGTTCTTCTCCAAAGGTGATATTTTGCAATACTAGCCTTGTAAATAGATATGGAAACCAACTTTTATATTTTGGTCCTCAGCTCACAATCTCTAATGCAGACTATATTCTGAGTTAATATTAAAGCTCATAGCTTCATAAACAGAAGCTCAGAAGTTCACATATTCTAGTGGTATACATCTACTTTAAGGTTTATTTAAATTGCCTAATTCAAAAGAATGTACATAACCATGTTCAAAGCAAGTTACCAAGGTCAGCCACACAGCTTTGTTGTATGACTACACACTGGCACGTATGACTAAACCTTCTTGGGACACAGCTCTAAAACCATGATATGGAATTTAATTGCAGTAGGTCAGATTAGGGTTAGGACTCAAATGGAAAAATAACCTCCATCTAGAATAAAACTTGCTGATACAGTGACAGCAAACCTTTGCCAGATCATTTACTGTTACATCCCAATTCTGTTTCCTCTTTTCCCTACTTTTTTTATACACTTTCCTAAAGTCTCTTAATGTCTTTTCCTAAATACTTAATGATAACTATCATCGAGCAGTAAGGATGGCAGCAGGTTCTACATTTGTAATGAAAAATTTTAGCTATGTGTCCTTGACAATAGCAATGGATGTCATTTCTATCATAAATACTACAGGCTGTAAACTTATCACATGAATCATATGTGCCATTATTGCTGTAAACAGAAGCTAAAATGTAAAATTAATGCCAGTGAGTCAGAACTGGGCAATGAATGCTTGCTCAGAACCATTAAACTGATTTTATTTTTTCAGACAACTTTTCTCTAAACAACCTGATGTACAAAGTGCTGATTTTGGGGGTGTTCAAAGAACAGATCCACATCTAAAGGCTTGTGGCTCAGACTTGTCTCTAATTAAGAAGTGTCCTGAAGTGAACAAAGGGCCACACAGTAGGAAATATATGCTTGCAGACACCAATTCACACCTGTTAATGATTAGTTTGCAGACACTACCAGATGTGCTATTTATTTGATGATCAGAGTAATTGAAATGAATTGCTCTGAATCAGTCATGTGAAATCGTCCCAGTTAAGTAGATGTGCTGTTTCTCCTGTTTTCTTATGGAAGAGATGGAGCTGATAATTTTCTTTAACACTGTCCTTTATTTTTACCTGTTGCTCCCACAGAGTCTGAGCTGCCTGCTCAGAAAAAACAGTCAGTCAGTATAGCTGTGCAGAAAACCTGATCATGGCTAAGAGTTCGCAGAGGTATTGGGTTGTGGTAAAAAAAAAAAAAAGCCATGATTTTTATATAAAAATCTACAGTTCAATTCTTACAAGGTCAAAAGTGAAACTCCATACATGGATAGCTGTAAACTTTTAGAACTCACTGCCAAAGGAATAGAGTGGTAGCAAACAGTATCAGTGAGCACCCCAAATATGAACAAGTGAAAAAAAACAAGTTAATGTGAGTATGAAGGAAGAGTACAAAGGAAAGGGATGCAGAGAGCAGCCAGGCTCATGCACTTTCCCTCCTTTTGCCACTGTTGCATACAGGGGCACAACACTGACGTGACAAAAAGCTGCTCTGTTTCCATGTTATCAAGCTTAGTCCTTTTTGAAGAGAGCTCAAACCAGCTATATATCAAAACCTATGTGATTATTGAGACATGGTCTGTGAAAGGACAAATAAGCAAATAGGAGGAAGGACATTTTGACTTTTCTGTTGTCTGCACCTACAAGACAGACCGATCACAAATGCAGCATACATTTAATGCTGTAAAGTCTGTAAGTACAAAGGAGAATCAGATAGGCTGAAGTGTATGTATTATCTAGACAAACATAAAAAGCATGTCATTAAACATAATACAGATGCAATGACATGGATTTAAATCCTTTGCTGTAGTGCAATTCTGGGTTTTTTTTATATACATTACTCCAGGTCTGCTGATGCCTTTGATTTAGGGTGTGGTCATTTTTCTAGCTTTTTTGCAATTTGATATTTCTTCTACTATCCAGGTAATCTTTCACAATTTTTGTGTGGCAGATTCAAGTTTCTTTCTCTCCAGCATAGCCTAAAAAATGCTGGTCCTGTTTGCCAAGAAAAAAAAAACATGGAAAATCTAATCAGAGAGATCAGAGAAGTGACACTAAGAATGGACCAGAAACAGAGGCATTAAAAGGCTTTCAGACTATGGTTTCCCATAAATTTTCTCAGGGACTTTGTGCACATTGAAAGTTCTAGCTGCAGTCTTGATAGTAATAACTTCTAGTTCAGTTTCCTGCAACCTCTTGCCAGAAATACTTGTCTGGGTCTATTTCTAGACTTACAACCCCAGGTCTGCAATTGAATTTCCCTCAGGCTCATGACCCCATGTCTTACATGAGGTCGCAACACTTCATTTGGGAAGGCCACTGTTCCTATCTGAACAAGAACAAAGAAAGTTTGCTCTCAATTTTGGCATATTTTTTCCCAGAATACTGTACCTCCAGCACTATTTATATGTTACTTAATGATCTCCATTGTACTGCTGGGAAGCTGGAGCTCACGTGATCCATGTAAGCTGTTATGCAGCAAGAGTGTAAGAGTTGGAAGAAGAGCAGAAATCTCTCAACTCCCTGTGTAGTGTGCTGTCCACTGGACCATGAGCAGCAGTTGGCAGATATAACTAACAGTGTTCAGCTTTCTGTTGGTGAAGGCTTATTAAAAATTCTAATGATTTGTGGTTTTGTCCCAGGTTATTTATCTTATTTTCTCTCTCTCTTTCTTTGTGAATGCTGGAAGGAGGTAGTCGGCATCATTACGCCCCAGACAATTGAGTTGATTGCTTTTTTCTTAATAGTATTTGAGAACAGAGTTGTGCAATTTTCAGTAGGAGACAGAATAGACAGAAGAAAAAGCGAGCGCTTTAAATAGAATTACTACAATGCTGCTTGCAAAATGCTCTTCATTAACCCTTAATAAACAGCCCATGCTCAGCTATTGGCATAAATTTATTCATTTAAGTTAGCAGTTTTTCCATCCCTAGGCTTTGCCACACGGATATTCCTGTCGTCCCTCATTCTATGTTTCCCTTTCTTAATTAGACTATGGTGAGTTGTTCCTAGAGCTGTGCCTTGTTTCTTATTGCTTACTGATGCCTTTCTTTTTGCTTTCACTCACAAGTACATTCTTTGTTTTCTGTGTATTTCCTTCTACTTCTCCCATTTTTTTTTCCTGTAGTAGCTTATGCCACCAGTCTATTCACAGGAGTATTAAAGCTAGTGATAAGACTTAAAAAAAAAAAAAAAAAATGCTTTTAAAACAGTCCTCTGTCTTTTGCTGAGGTAGGATGGATATTTCAGTATTCCTCACAAACGCTTCCTAAATCCACCAGTTACACAGCTTCCACAATCACCTTAGTTCACCCACTGCCTAATTAATATTGCCTTCAAAGGAATTTTCTTAATGTCAGATTTTAGTCTAGCTTGTTGCTACCGAAATCCATCGCTTCCTAATACCTCAGTGGGCAATAGAAACTACATAAGATTATTTGCAAACAAAACAAGCTGGAAACCTTGTTCTGTCCCCAAGGCCAACAGGTGCTACATGGATTATACCCACATGGCCAGAGCTCTCTTACTTCCAAAACCAAACTCCTTCAAATAGGCTCTTGGAAATGGTCCATGGTTCATGCAGACAACCAGTGTCCACAACCACACATGGTCTTGAGGTGGGCCCCAGCTGCAACTGTGCCATGCACCAGCCTAAAAACTGAATTCTGTGGACAGCCAAGTGCCAGTGCTCAGCCTGTGCCCTGGACCTGTTTCATTTACTTATATAGCTGTGCCAGGAAAGAGCACGTTCTTAAGGACCAGCAAAAGCAGATCTGCTCCACGAAAGAGGCAGAGCTGGGAGCTGAGGACCACCACAGCAGAGGCAGTAGCATCACTGACCTGGCACAGACTTACAGGATCAGAGCAGGGCTGGGCTGGTGATAATGATGGTGCAGGGCCAGGGCCCGTGCTGGGGCATGGAAGCAGCGGCAGCGGGAGGCCTGAAGACACAGCTAGGGCTGAATTAAAATTACCCTAGCACATAGATAAGTGTGCTACAGGGGATTTGGGCCTTCTACCTCTTGCCCCAGGTATGGGAAGTGACAGATGCGTGGAACCCACAACTTGGTATATGTTGCACTGTTTCTTGTGCACATATTTGTTTGCTGTTTTGTTGCCTTACATTAGGGGTCCTCAAACCACGGCCCGCGGGCTGGATATGGCCCCCCAGGGTCCTCAATCCGGCCCCCGGTATTTACAGACCACCCCCGCCAGGGGCTGGGGGGGGAAACCAAACAGCCGCAGATGGCCTCTTGCTACTTCATCTGCACGCCAGACCCCTGTTTAAAAAGTTTGAAGACCCCTGTCTTGCATTATAACCAGCTAGACTTCCCGTGTTTTAAGTTACCTGCTTTCTTGTGAAAGCACACAATCTGTATCACACTGCTTCTTCACTAAAACCAGGGTTCAGTTGACTCCTTTAGGGGAGTCACTATTCACTTTCCCATGAAAAAATGGAAATCTACCATGGCTGTCTAGGGATTTTAACCAATCTGTGGTGTGTGACAATGAAACTTTTCCTTCCTTTACCAATAATTTTCCCCAGATTTTTAAATTACTGTGATGATTTCAAGAAGCGTATAAACACAAATTACAATAAACCCTGCCTGTAATTTCCTGCGTGAATTTCATCCACCTTCTTGCATTGGAATCAAACCTTCTATGGACATCTTGCTTTGAAAATCTGTTCATACTTATTTTCCACTCCTACACAACATCTGTATGTTTTTGTGAAGTTTCCCTAGTTTATACCCCATCCTCCTTCCAAACCCCTAGCATCCTCCTTCTGTGCCTGGTGATGTTCTATTCTCCAAATACTGGTCCCCTACAAAAACTTAAAAGAGAATTGTGTCTCTTTTCCTTTAAAAATCTCAGTAGTATAGTTCTTGCCCAGTAAGTGTAACTTATCTTGTCACTGAGCTCGATCTTTTGCCATTGTATTAAGTTCATGAGGAAAATTGTAAGATGCTGTAAGCAGACTGTGCGCTCAGTCTGGAAGAAGCTTCAAAAATGTCACAATTTCATTAGTTCGTATCATGACTAGAATTTGTAATTTGTCATTACATTTCTTAAATATTCACCAGACAGTGGGTGACTTGGTAGTATTTTGGTAATTCATTAATGTTACGGACTTCCACTGGAAGTCATTGTAGAAAACCTCCCAATCAGCTCAGTACTGAAGCTGGCTCCAAGGCTCCAACACCCCGACCTTCACTTCCACTTGTGAGAAGGGCGGAGGTCAGGCCCTGTGTTCTACACTATTCTCTCAGGAGTCCTCATTACTTTGTGTAATACTCATTACTGTCATTACTGGCTATTTTCCCACTCTCTAGCTACTTAAAATTATCTCTAAATAACCTTTCTTTCAAAATATGCCAAATCCAAATGTGTAAAAATACAAGAGGTATTTAAAATCATGATTTTTTTACTAGAATCATGGGAGGCCAGTATGACAAGAGAAGGTACAATCAAAATCAACCTGTTTAGATTACTTCTAATCTAAATGCATTGTATTCTTATGTGCTATATACATACTGCTAGGTTATGTGATAAAGCTTATCTGCACACCTACAAAGGAGTTCAGAGAGACAGTGACAGGAGAGGGATCCTAAGTAATGCCCTGTCAGGCTTCTTCTAGGCCCATCACAGGGGCAGTTAGCCCATTAAAGGCCCATCTGCACAAGCCCAGAGTAGCCCAAGGGCACAATGGTAGGCAGGGACCCAAATTATAGACTCCCAAGAAGTGACCACCCTGTATGGACTCTTCCCAAGTTTGTCCCAGCAAAATCATCAACCCCATTGTCCAGGTATGAAACCCACCACCACAGGTCACTGGGGGAAGCTCTCCTGATCACCTTTTGGACTACGGGGATTGCTGCCCAGGGGTGGCTCATATCTTTAGGATATATTATAGGATGCAGGAAAAAGCAGTTTTGGTTCATGGATGGTTTGGGACTTTTAGAGGAGGAAACAAAAGCAGAACAAGGAAGGCGTTTAGGTGATTTTGAGAGTAACAAAAGTGGGAAAATAGAGGGTTAAGGGGACAAAAAAGGTTGCTCATATGTAAATAATGTGCTGCTCAGTGCTTTTGTCTGGCCATACCCTGCACCTGACAAGGCTAGTCTGTCATATTTTCTTACTACATTACTTTCAAACTCTTTCCTGAGTGAGGACCCCATGTTGTGTGTACACATGTGTGTAGTGGTCTCATTGCAGCAACCAGAGTCAGACCACAAGGTGAGATCCTGTGTGTCCATGGTGCCAGCAGGTGGAAGAACCACAAGTGTGCAAACACTAGTGAATATCAAGCTTGACTAGCCAGTGAGTAGGTGAAGTGGTCTGGGAGCCCTAGGGCTGAGTGGGTCTGTAAGGGACAGCTGTGGGTGTGAAAGTGCCCATGTATGTCTAGGGGTGAGGGCACAGGGGTGTCAGCTATGGGACCTGAGAGGTCCTGGGTAGCTCTGGATGCCTGACACTGTAGCAGCAACTGGAGAAAGGCTATGGACTTGAGGGCTTGTATATCCAGGTGGTGTCCTGTAGGCAGGTTCATTACCCAGAGCACAGTGCCAATTCACACACCTAGTTGAAGTATTTCTATTCCTTTATTCTAGTTTGCACAAAGTAGGGAGCTGGGTGGTAACCCACAAATGTCTAGCTCCCCGATTGTCAAAACTTTGCATTATTTATACAGTTCAGCAAGCAAAGACAACAGCCTTCATTGGTTATATGTTACATAATTCCTTTATTACTTAATATCCAGTTTCCTATTTGTCAAGTAATTGTCCCACTTGTCAGTTAATTAGCTCGCATGCTCAGTCTCAACTTCCTTTTGGGTCTGGGGGGTTTCTTGAGTCAGTGGTCAATGAGTTGGCTGTCACCATCTCCCCCTGTCAGAACTACCTTTCCCCTAGATAGTGCTTCTTGTGGTAAACTTCAAGTCAGCTCATTCATCTTGTGGTGGTACTTCCTGGTTTAAACAACAAACTTGCTGGTGCTTAACCAAGTGCTTAGCAGGGCATACAAAAACGCTTATAACTTGAATTAACCATTAACAATTCATTTGTTCTAATTGTCTTAAAGTCAAACCACTAACAATACATTCAATTTTACTAATCATTTGATATCACATGTGCCAGCAACTGAGGAAACTGGGATCCAAGGGCCAGCTGCTGGACAGGCTGTCCGAGTTCAGCTGCTGGAGGGTTCCTGCATGTATATTGTACATACATACATGCGTATATTTTCACTAGTGGACTTCCATCCTGCCCAGAGAGGATGTCTCTGTTTGCATGGGCGCTCTGTGTGTCGGACCTGTGTGGCTGACCATGTGTATATGTGTGTATAGGAATGGCCTCAAGCTGTGCCACGGTAGGTTTAGCTGGGTTATTAGGAAAAACTTCTTCACTGAAGGGGTTGTCAAGCACTGGAACTGGCTGCCCAGGGAAGTGGTTGAGTCACCATTCCTGGAGGTATTTAAAAGACATGTAGATGTGACACGCAGGGACATGGTAATGCTAGGTTAATGGTTGGATTTCATGATCTTAAGGGTCTTTTACAAACAGAATGATTCTGTGGTTCTGTATGTGTATATGTGTGTATATATATGTGTGTGTGCATGTATACATTTGTATATATATATACATGTAGTGCATATGCATACTTTATGTGTGTGTGCCTGCTGGGAATACTTCTTCACTCCTGCTGCTGGTTGTGCCTAGGAACATGGAGTGGCAGCAGCCTCATCTGTCTCGGGCAGTTGGATCTGGCATAATATATTTTCCTTTAACATACTTATGCAGATATAGATGTATCATTTATATATACTGATACTTTTTCTCTATGCAGGAATGTGAGTTTTGAAGAGGCAAATGGCTGATACAGAATCAATTGTCCCTGGAATGAACTGATAATGGCTGTGTTGAGTGATGTCCGCATACCAGATGAGGTTGAGGGGATGAGGGTTAGGATCATGGTTATAACCTAGGCTCATAACTTCTTGTTTGTACCATTATGTCAGTCTTTTACCATAGTAACAGGAGAGAGTTGAACAAGGAAGCAACCCTCATGTCATGCTTGCTTTTTCATAACATTTATGGTCTGTTTTTTCCCTTTTACTAGCCACAGTGCTTTTCGCCATCTTTCTGCAACCACAAGAACTGGAGTATATGCATATTTCAATGTAGGCTGAGCTTCTCCCATAATCTCATAACTCCAGAAGGATTTAACATAATTCTCAGTGATTATTTCCAGTGCCTGTCTTTGCAGGTGGTCATTGATTTCCTGAGCTTCAGCAGAGTGAAATTGATGTGTAGCCTACACTAGTAAAAGGTTTACTGGAATAGATATATCTCTCAGTACAGCTAATACCAGCAAGCACTCTATTATGGATGCAGTTCTATTGTGGAGGAGAAAAGTAAAAGCTTTTCATCCAGTTTTTTTTCCCTGGGAACTTCAACACTGCTAGGCTTTTCGCTAGCATTGAGATGTTATTCAAAACTTCACCCCTAAATGATACTGGTAAGTTTTAGTCATAAATTTGGCTTGATTTTTTTTTCTCCATTCCCCATATGGAGCTGGAAAACAGCAATGAGAGCTGACAAGGCGGCTTTAAATCTGCAGAAAGAAATGCAGAAATGTGCTTTACTTCCAGTCGGAGAAGACCAGCAGAACAGCAGTTTACCCTTGGCCTGAGTGTGGAAAGCTTTCTCTAAACGCATGCCACCAGGCTCCTGGATTATAAACTGAAATCTATGGCTTATGCACCATGGCAAGTTGGGCAGATCTCTCAAGTGTCTTTTTTTTTTTTTTTTTTTTTTTTTTTTTTCCCCCCCTCAGTGAGACAGCATTGTGACAGGTAACATGACAAGGGCATAGTGGGTGATGTGAGACAGGAGAAACTACTGCTTAGGACTGCATCCGAGGAGCTGAGGCCCTCAGAGGAGGGGATTCTGTCATCTAGCAAAAGGGCCAGCAGCAGCACAGCACTGTGACCTCTCCAGTTCTGTGTTTCTACACAGAAAGAATCAAGAAGGAAAGAACTGCATAACCTCAGGAACCTTGACATGTTTTATTAGTGTACAGCATGCTAAAGTGTAAATTTAAAGTGCAGTAACTATTTCTGCCATGCTCCCTGTGCGGACATTGGCAGAAAGAATTGTCACCATGATGAAGACAGGAGCTCTTGCTAAGCAGAGTAGTTCACATTTGCTTGATTATTGATCCTAATCCTTAGCGTGCATTTGTGATAGCTTCTGACTTGTTCTGGACACAAATGACTGGTATAGGTAAGATTGGTCGTAATGTTATATGTAATTTATTCTACTACGGTTTAAATTAAGAAGCGTTATAAGTATTAGGAGATATGAAAATGGCAAACACATGAGGTTTATCCGCACATAGCCATTCAGGGCAAAACTGTCCTCAGAAATAATTATGAATGCCATGCAGAAACCACATTAGAAGAGTTATTAAGGGTATTGTGTGGATTAAATGCCTCTTTGTCTGAGCCGTTCGATCTTTCTGTAGTGCAAAACAGCTACACAACAGGATAGTTAATGATTAGGGTCCACATGAAATCTTGGACTCATAGCTCATTGAGTCTGTGGGGAAGAAAAGCTGGGGAAAGCATACTAGAGTGGCTGGCATTGCTTCTGTATGCAGAATGTACCTGACCTAGCTTTTAATCCTCTTGCTTGAGAATTGCTGGCAGGACATATGTGACCACAGAGCACATGGAATGGGTTCACTGTACTTGTGCTGTTTTTTTTTTTAATCAAGTTTAACATGCATATTACAGATGTTGCACTCACAACTGCAAACTAGTTCTAATACATCTGCAGAAGCTATGCTGTATCCCATCTGAAGTTCTGGAGAGTTTGCAGGATGCTATCTTTTAGATTAAGGCCATGGTGCACTGCTAGAGGGTTTTGCTTTGTTTTGAGTGTGCTTTTGTTTTTCTGAGGACATATATATGTACCTCTACTGTTTAAAGAATCAGAAACCTTGTAAAACTTTTAAGTTGAAAAGTGGCACTGAGAACAGACCTAACTCTATGACAGTACTTCCTCTTTAAAACAAAAATATCAGCCTGGAAAGCTGTAAATTGTGCATGCACTTGTCACCATGCCAATGGTTCCCAAATATTTTTTTTTGACCAGTGAAGAAAGAATATAATGTACACGTCGAGCATTAAGTATAAGCACTGTGTGACAGGTGAAGAAAAAAATGCTATGCCTTTTTTGGTAGACTATTTGCTGTGTTTCTCTTTAACCAATACTTCTGCATAGACCTAAGTTGGGAAATTCACTGCATTATGCTGTACTCAGGTTTATTTTTTAATAAAACATAGAATGTTCTATAGCAGTACATCCGTTAAGTGTCTAACGAAAAATCAATAGCAACAGGGTACCTTATTCCAAGAATTGCTTTTAGAAATTCTACCCAAGGGATATTTGTGAGAGGGAGGCTTAGAGTCTTAATTCCCACAAAGTCTGTAATTCCAGCCTGTGTCTTCTTGTTTGGTATTCATTGCAATACCTATAAAAACTTCGTAAAGTGTGCTCATAAAAATTTAGTAAAGTTTTATAAGCATTACAATAAATACAAACCAAGAAGGATCTATGGACCATCTCTCATAGGTACATTAAAGAAAGACCAAGAAAAAGCACCGATAACAGGTTGTAAATAAATGGCATTCTTCAGCACACATGCTAAGCAGCATTATGTTTGTTACAGTATTGTAATTCATTGGATATATGGGGTTGATTCTCCTCTTATTAGTACTACAGTAAACCAAGAGTTTACTTAACTAAATGCAGGTTGAGGGATTTACTTCCTTTTGAACTCTTGTGTGTGAAAAGAAGAATCTATTCCTCAATACCTACACATATTTTCTGAAATTAAATAGATTTTTAAAAGAACAAAAGCAATAAAGCTTTTCATCCATAGAATCAATATCTCTACAGTTAAAGTCATAGAGCTATACAAATAAACAAATGAACTTTAGGACAGAATTGATAACAAAAAAACCCCATATGCTAGCAAATTGGCCTTTGTTCTTATCAACAAAGAAACATAACCTGAGATTTTTTGCCTTGCTCTATTAAAATTTCTTTACACATATTGTTAGCAGTAGAATAATTTTTAGATACTTTACTTCTGAGCAGCCAGTGATTAAAAGCAAGGTACATATAGTTCCTTTTCGGTTAATTTTAGGCCCTGTCCAGAGTTTCCTGTCTTTATATAAAGTGCTGCTGCTCTTGCACTTTTTCAGAATGCTGTTATTTGAATCTTCAAACTAGATTTTGACTGTGTGTTCAAGAAAACAAAATAGTTTCTTATGGAAAGTATAATCCTCAATTCATTTGTCAATCAGTTTATTATATTTTAGATTTTCTATGGGCAGCACAGACAAAATGAACACTTCAAGAATAAATACCAATGCAGGGGGCTAAAAGCCCATGCAAAAATGCATAAAGGGCATTCAATTTGAATGCCAAAAAATAGTGCCATGCAAAGACAAGATTTATAATCTTTTGAGAATGGTTTTTCAACCTACTTGAAAGTTTTCTTTTTTGCTAAACCTACCAAATCTTAAGAACTTGTAAAGTTTAATTTGAAGTCCTAATTCTTAAAACTGTCATGGTGCAGTGATAGCCCTGTGGACCAGAAGCCGGAGCAGTGGGGCTCCCACTGGGATGGCAGGGCAGGATCTCACAGCCAGGGCCTGTCCCACTGCCCCAGTGAGGGAGCAGGGCAGGCTGGGGTGGGTGGGTGTTGGGGGTGTGTGTGTGCGCGCACAGCCAGGAACAGCCCCAGGCACTGGGCACCTGTCCAGGGAAGTATCCCACCCCTAGCTGATGGTTGGGGAAGCACTACTGCCATTGCCAACACCTTAGAGGAGGGTCTGTGAATCAATAGTGTAATCAAAACCATATCTAGGGGTGAATTTTCAATGAACTACCTACAAAGGTTATTAAAATAGCACATCTATGCCATACAGTGTGGCCTGGTGAAAAGATACCCGAGCCAGCCATACATGGGCTGGTTTTAAATAATGAAAGTAATCTAACCTGAGGCCTGCTGAGCTTATCCAGGTTAAGAAACTGGACAAGTTAGCTCATTACAGCTTCCCAGTGTGCTAGGCAGCCAGTTCCTGTACCTGAAATAGTTTACAAGCTCAGATGTCTTAGCAGTCCACTGCAGTATGATATATCATGGTTTTTCTGTTCAGCTTTAAGTATGTAGGAGGGTGTTTGTATACACTTACAGTTCAGAAGGTGCATAAGTATTTGCAGAACTTGGACTGCCACTGGGTGGGTGTCTTCTGACACTCAGGACACCGAAAGGGCAATTTAATGAATTGTCATGTTTTGAGGCTTCTTGTACCATCCTTGTTTAAATAAACTAATAATAATAAAAAGGAATTATTTGTGGGATTCGTTTGAGTCTTATGGCAAATTGCTGGTCATAAACTCAGAGCTGCTCAAGCTTTCTCCTGATTTTATTTTTGCAAAGAACTCTGAAGGAATTTTGCTGTACCAAGTTATTCCAATTTAGAACATAATAGAAGCATAAGCTCTTATCCAGCAGCAGCCATATCTGCTTGCATTAAAATATCTAACGCTATTTGCTCAATCTCCAATTTACATTTATCTGCTCAAACACAAGAAAGGTCTGCAGGCTAAAAAAGTGAAAAGCATTCCAGGGCTCCGACATGCAGAGCACACAGACAGAACGGAGTTCTTTTCCTGTAATGCTCTGCATTTGTCTACTAATGATTCTGACAAAACCAAATATAACCCAGCCCAGGACCTTAAAAGCTGATTTGAATAAATTGAAAGCAGGCATGGGATGGATGCTTATTGTTATTCATAGCTCCATTAGATATTGCTTTGCCTCTCTGTCTTCCATTTTTAGAAGAACTAAGATTCAAAACAGATATTTTTGCCATGAGTTTTAGCATTTGAGAAGGTAATTTATGCTAACCAGAGTCATTGTCTCCAGATTACTGCATTGATTGTGACATTTCCCCAAAGCCTCAAGCCACACAGTCCTAGATGTGCCCTTGCGGACAAGCAGGCTAATGGCATCCTGGGCTGCATTAGGCAAAGCATGGCCAGCAGGTGGAAGGAGGTGATCCTTTCCTTCTACTCAGCCCCGATGAGGCCACACCTGGAGTACTGTCTGCTTACGGGCTCCTCAGTACAAGGGAGACATGGACCTACTGGAGCAAGTCCAACAAAGGACCACTGAGATGACTAAGGGACTGAAAAACCTCACATGTGAGGAAAGGCTGAGAAAGCTGGGACTATTCAGCCTGGGGGAGAGAAGGTTCAGGGGGATCTCATCAATGTGCATAAATACGTGAAGGGAGGGTACCAAGAAGATATAGCCAGGCTCTTTTCAGCAGTGTCCAGTGACAAGACCAGAGGCAATGGACACAAACTAAACCACAGGAGGTTTCCTCTGAACATCAGAAATTGGTCCTACAGAGACACTGAAAGTACGTCAGCAAACCTGTTACAGAACTCAGTAAAAATACACATATGAGCTTATTATTGTAAATAAACAACATTTACATGCAGGTGATTCAGATTTCTTAGATGCATTACATAATTAATAACACATACAGTATGTTTTGCCCTTTTATCAGGTCCACAGGAAAAAAACAGTAATTAAACCTGAACTCCAGGAACGCTGTTCAGTGTCACAGCTGTAAGAGTGTTCTTCATATAATTTCTCTGCCAAAAACCTCTAGAAGCAGTTACACTTTGTTTTTGGACTTCTTAAACCTCTATTACATGTTTTTTCTGCCCTGGTGACACAGTATGGAAAGACCCTCTTTTTTTTTTTTTTTCTGAAAGGTTATTGGAATTATGTTGTTCTGTTGTTCATTATGATTAAATGGATTAATTGGCATCAGATAAAACTGGTTCCTGATGTCACGTGATATTATTTTACTAGGGAATTTTGAAACACTGCAATTGGTAATTCCCTGTTTCCAATGTAAGGGTTAAAGACATTTCTTTTTTCTGAGGTATTCAGAATATCTCATTACAATTCAGTGGGAGGGTGACCTCTGGTTTAAGGCTAAAAATCTGTTTTACTGTCTGATTGGGTTTTGTATGAAGTTCTACATAATTCTAGTTAAACCACAATTTGTAATGCTATGGCAAATTATCATTCAATTAGACTTAACTCTCACTGAAATACCCATACATAGGAGATATTGGAGATTTATGGAGGAAGCTGCACAGGGTATAGATTGTGTTCTCTTTATAAACACAGATGGACATTTCATTACAAATCAATAGGATATGTGATGCCTGAAACAATTATTTTAATATAGTTAATCCCCAAAAGCCCTAGCTAGAAGTAAATGCTTGTCACTGAGCAGGCTGTGTCACCTTTATGAACACTGAGCACTCCTTTGGTTCCTGAATTAGGAAAAAATATTTTTTTTCTTAGTTACCCAAGTAGACCTACTTAATGGAAAGAAAGTACTCTTAGGCTACATCTGAAGTTTACTTCACAGGCCTTGGGTCATGATCCCTCGGGAGTACCACAGAACTCAGAACTCAGAGAGATCACCTTTGACTTCAGTGTTTATATAGTTAATGCTAAAATCATGGCAGTGGCTTGTTCTTTTCTTAGAAAATTAATGAGGAAAATATAGATATAAATTGACATCAACAACTCGCTTAATGTCATGGCATTAACCACAATCCTCCTAGAGACTATTCTAATGCACATAGAAAGTAAGGAAGTGACTGATGACAGCCAACATGGCTTCACTAAAGGCAAATTGTGCCAGAACAAGTTTAGTGGCCTTCTATGATGGGTTTACAATGTTGGTGGATAAGGGAAGAGCAACTGATGTCATCTACCTGGATTTGTGCAGAGCATTTGACATTGTCCCACACAACACTGTTGTCTCAAAATTGGAAACATGGGTTTGACGGATAGACCACTGTTGGCTGAGGAATTGGCTGGATGATTGTACTCAAAGAGGTGCAGTCAGCAGCTTGATGTCCAAGTGGAGACTGGTGACGAGTGGCATTCCTCAAAGGTCAGTATTGGGACCCGTGCTGTTCTTGGTGACAAGAAGAGTAGAATTAAGTGCACCTCAGCAGGTTTGCTGATGACACCAAGCTGTGTGGTGCCACTGACACTCTGGAGGGAAGGGATGCCACTCAGAGGGACCTTGACAGGCTTGAGAGGTGGGCCTGTGTGAACCTCATGAAGTTTAACCAGGCCGACTGCAAGGTCCTACACATGGGTCAGGGCAGCCCCCAGAATCAATACAAGCTGGATGGAGAATGTATTAGGAGCAGTTCTGAGGAGAAGAATTTAGGGTGCTGGTGGACATAAAGCTCAACATGTCCTGGCAATGTGTTCTTGCAGCCCAGAAAGCCAGCCGTATCCTGGTCTGCATCAAAAGAAGTGTGACCAGCAGGCTGAAGGAGGTGATTGTCACCTCTGCTCTTCTCTGGTGAGATCCCTTCAGCTCTGGGAACTGTAACATAAAAAGGACATGGACCTCTTTAAGCGAGTCCAGGGGAGGGCCACGAAGATGCTCAGAGGGGTGGAGCGCCTCGCTTATGAAGATAGGCTGAGAGATTTGGGGTTGTTCATTGTGGAGAAGAGAAGGCTCCAGGGAGACCTTATAGCAGCCTTCCAGTACCTAAAGGGGGTCTGCAAGAAAGCTGGAGAGGGACTTTACAAGGGAAGGTAGTGATAGGACAAGGAGGAATCGTTTTAAGCTGAAAGAGGGTAGATTTAGATTAGATATTAGGAAGAAATTCTTTACAGTGAGAGTGGTGAGGCACTGGAACAGCCTGCACAGAGAAGCTATGGATGCTCCATCCCTGGAAGTGGTCAAGGCCAGGTTGGATGGGGCTTTGAGTAACTGGACTAGTGGAAGATGTTCCTGCTCATGGAAAAGAGGTTGAAACTAGGTGATCTTTAAGGTCCCTTCCAACCCAAGACATTCTATGATTCTATGACTTCTAATTCAGTTTGGTCATTTTGTGGGATATTAAGTCTAATTTTCTATGAGAGTTATCAGTTCTGGTTTATTTTTTGATTTATTTTTTTCTGATGCATATGTGCACTATCTTTGGAGATAGTTTTAGCTTTATCATTTTAGAAATAAGGATGTTTTTATTAATATTATTTTTTTTAAAAAATGGCTTGTCAGCTTTAACTGAACTAGATGCATTACAGAATACAATAAAATGTCTCTTTGCTTGTGTTAAATTCCAGGTTTTAGGCCCATCATTAGAAGATGTTATCTGCTTAAAACAGGTTTCCTTTATCAATGAAAGGTTAATAATGTGAGCTGGCTTAGAATTGTATGAAAAACAGCAAAAAGGGTTTAGTTTGGCCATCTTACCAATCTGATGTGCTATTGACTTTAGCTGATATTCTCTGTGGGATGTACGCAACAAGCGATTTTATGTGTTGAAAATTAGGTCACATTCTCAATTTTGGCTTGTCTTCCTTGAAGACACGGCATTCCTATCTTCTAGCTGCAATTATTTTTTTCCGAAGGAAAGTAAATGCTATTTTACTGTTGCAAAGGATTTCATTTTTAAAATAATTCCTGAAATATCCAATTCAGAAAGTTTGAACTATAAAATAATGGATCTCATGGTACTGGGAGTTAATAAAAAGCGTGACAGTGGAGTTCTATTTACCAAATCTGGAAAAAGATGTCACCAGAATCCTTCAGAAAAAACAGACAAAGGTGGTTTATATTTGAAGAACATTAGTACTAGGTTTTTTTACTTCTGTCTTAACAATGTTTTATGTTTATTAAATGACTTTAGAGCTTTGGATAGAAGAAATTCCTAACATGAATATGGTAACATCCAGCAAAGCCAGCTAACCATGTTTGGCATCTGTGGAACTTGCGGAAGTTTCCCCCTACTTATGAGGAACCCAGATCCACATGCAAAAGTTTAGTGCACTTGCAGCCTCATGATCAGCCTATAGATTTTCAGCAGGAAGGTACCTGAGTTTTGGTACAAACTACTTTTGATGAGTTTGTCTGACCTCCTGCATATTGCAGGCTAAACACCTTCAGCTCCACATTTTACCTACTGATTAAGAAACAACACTGCCGTGAAAGCCTTTGAACATTATTTCAGGTGTACAGGCATCAAAAAGATGGAATTCTACCAGGTAACTCAAAAAAGCTGATTATTAGACTTAAACTGAAGAAGTCAGCCATGTCCATATCTGTACATTTTAGTACATCTGCTTATATCCTTTGCGATCAAAATGACAAAAATATTTCAGACAGCTGTTGAAAACTGGTGGTAACCATATATGTGAGCATACAGATGTCCAAACCTATGCAGTTCCTGCTGATACCTGTCCTGGTTTCAGCTGGGATAGGGTTAATTTTCTTCCTAGCAGCTGGTACAGTGCTGTGTTTTGGATTTAGGATAAGAATAAAGTTGATAACACACTCATGTTTTTAGTTGTTGCTAAGTAATGTTTATAATGTCAAGGACTTTTCAGTTTCTCAGGCCCTGCCAGTGAGTAGGCTGGACAGGCACAAGAAATCTGGACTGGGGACAGTCAGGACAGCTGACCCCGACTAACCAAAGGGATATTCCATACCATATGATGTCCTGATGGATATATAAACTCGTGGAACCTAGCCAGGGGCTGCTTGGGGACTGGCTGGACATCACTCAGTGGGTGGTGAGCAATCCTACAGTGCATCACTTGCTTTGTTTTGTTGTTTTATTTTGTCCTTGAGTTTTATTTCTCTTTCTCTTTTTGTTATCTCCCTTTCCATTACAATTATTATTACTAGTAGTATTATATTTTCCTTTCTTTCAATTATTAAACCGTTTTTATCTCAACCCACAGGTATTTTTTTTTCTAATTCTCCTCCCCAGCCCAGTGGGAGGCAGGGAGGGCAGTGAGCGAACAGCTGCATGGTACTTAGTTGCTGGGTAGGGTTAAACCATGCTAATACCCCAAGTGGCTTTACACTAATTCCAGTAGAATTTTTTCAGGTCTGTCAGGACCATATACAATCCAGGTGTAACCGAGATTAACACTAATTCAGTAGCTTCAAAGCAAATACCTAATTAATAAGAAATGGTGAGCATTCATGTTGTGCTTAGAATATTAGCCATTTGAATTTAAATCTATACTGAATAAAATAAAATAAAGTTTCTTTTCTTTTACACTCATGTACTTTTGCAGGTTATCTAGTAGAGCAACCGTGAGATCTTCTCCTAACAGTAAGAAATTATTGTCCTTTTATTACAATGCTAAAAGTGACATTTTCAAGGTTTGCTGTAGAATATCGTCCCAGTTTAGATGGTGTTAATTTTTGCAAACGATATGAGACAGTCTGTTCAACTTAGATACCAACAGAGGTTTCAGCTTTCCATCACCCTAGCTGAAACATAATCCAATCAGCACCCAATAAGTCACCTTCTCTCTTTCTCATCTTCCTATAGATTTCAGTCACTATATATACAGACATTATTTAAATTCCTTTCCAAATGCAATCGTATTTTTATCATAGACAGATCAAAGTGTATTAATTTGTTTCCACAATTTAGACTACAAACATTTTAGTAGAAAAAATCCCCAGACCACTATTGGCAAAAAATGTAAGGTGAAAAACTGATGAGCATGGCAAGGAACTCAAGGAAATCTAATTTTTCATTAACATTCATAATGCAGCATCACTACCAATATAGCCCAGCCTAAAGAACTAAACGTGAAGCTATTGTTAGCACTGCTTATGCCCTGCCCTGGAGGCTCAGAACAGGATCAGACTCCCTTTAAACCAACACTTATACCTACAGTGGGGGGAGGAGGGAGTAATGCCTTTATGGTAATGAACTCTTATTTTCCCAGTTATACCCTAAGTTTATTACAGAAAGTCTAAAAATTTCCTTGGGATTGTTTTGGCAGCAATGGGTGAGAAAAATGCTTTAGATTTATTCTGTGTTGTCGTCATGATTCATCAGCTAGTATTAAAATGAAAAATCTTCTTATGAGATGTAAAAAAAACATACCAGGCAGACAGGGTGAGAATAAGGATTCATTAATGCATCTAATGGAAGGAATCAGATGGTAAAAACCCCACAACTCTGTGATTCATTAAATGTTAAAGACTTTATTTAGTGTTAAAGGATTGTGTTCAAAGCAAGACAAAAAATCCTGGTGAAAGTGCCCTGTGTGATTCAGGTGGTGTAACAGCTCCCTTACTCTTACTAAAAGTGTAGTTTGATGACTGGGGCTTTGAAAGCAGGGCAAGATGAAACGAGAGACCCCGGGGCTAGCAGCTAGCTAGCAGCTCACTCCTTGTTAGGAGGGAGTAATAACTGAGTACTGGTGATTCAAGCTATGCAATGTGGTGCAACTTTGACAGCTGTGTAAAACTGGTTTAAGCAAAACAACATAAACACACAAAAAGGATGATGCCAAAACGGCACAGAGTGACTGCTCAGAGACGACTTTTGTCTTTAACCAAGCAAAGGTATTTATCTTGTGCAACGTTGGGGAGCTAGCCGATTCGCACTGGACAAACTAGCTCCAAAGTTTTCAGTGAAAAGTCAGGTATTTTATACAGGTTTTGTGAAAGGTTACAACAACTTTAACATACATACTCGTTTGATTTTGACACTTAATCATTCCATTCACAATAGGTGGGATCTAGGTGGAGTAGACCTTTCAATTTTCTTTGTTCAATGAATTCCTGACTTGATGGGCTCCTTATCTCCTTTAGGTGCCCACCTTATCTTTTATAATTATTGAGTACATTCCTTTCTCAACACAAACAGAGCATCACGCAGAGCATTGTACCAAACTCATCCTGACTAATCTTTTTATTTTAAGACCTTTTTCTGTTTCAAGGAAACACCCACGAGTTTGTTCAGCACTCCATTCACACTGAGGGGGCTGGAAGCCCATGGCTGAGGACCTGCCTAGACTCAAGCATCACAGGGGCACTGTATGGTACGGTATGGTACTGTATGGTACTGTATGGCTCCCTGTGCCCTGACTCGTCAAGGAGTTTTTTCTTGGCCAGCCAGTTACCCAGGGCTACTGAACACCACAATTGTGTGTGTGCCTGCACATGTGTGTGCCTGTGAGCAGACATTCCTTGTGTCTCCTGCACCATTCATACCCCCACTTGGTTAGCTACTCTTGATAAAACTAATTTTAAAATGTTAAAAACATGAGTTGCACTTGGCTAAAACAGCCATGCCAGCTAATCTCATTAAACTTCAGTTTTCCAGGCTTATTTCTTCTCGATATACTTATCAGTCAGCACGCCTGATTCCCAGAATAAAGCTGGCTAACTGCAAGTGGTGGCACAAATTCCCTAAGTACAGCCTGGTTCCTACATTAAGAATAAACAAAACAGAATCTTGAAAAAGCAAATTAATAGTAAAAATTGTATATATAAAAAGATGATGGAATAACATTTTTATGTGCATCAGTCCAAAATGCTGGGGTTATTACTGTATGTTAGTACTTCTATTATACTTACAGTGGAAATAGAAATGTAGTGGCTCAACATTTGTACACCACATTCCATTCTGCTATACACAGAAAAGCTATTTCGCAGAGTTGACTTTTCCTGGTAAATTTTCTAAACTACTCTTTCTCCTTGGCATTATTATTATTAGAGCTTTTTGCTCCTGACAACTATATTTCTTTAATCATAGCTTTCAGAACGTCAACTTTTCAAGGAGAGAAAAAAAAAAAAAGGTTCAGTCTATTTTAAATGTTCACATCTGGATGCACATGTCACACCAGAATATGCTGTTCTGAAGTGTATGACACTTTCAGCACAAACATACATATTGTGTTTGTCTTAAAGCCACACAAATTAGCAGTCACCAATCCATCCATCCATATACCCTACTTTATAGGGCAGAGACTCTCTTACACTTAATTATCCACATGCTAGTTGGGCAAAGGGCAAATTTGTCTTCTGCAGATTGTTAGTATTTGGTACATCACCTGAAAATGATGCTTAGGATCTGGGAGAAGGTGGATAGAAAAATTGAGTCTGTTGCTGAGGAACACCCACATTTTTGGAAATAATCTTTTCTGCCAAAATCTTTTATTTACATCCCTCAGGAGACATTGTAAAACAGTGTTCTTTGTCAGATTTGAACAACAGTGATTGACTGTGATTTTTGTAGGGTTCATCCATGCCAGGTACGTCTCCAGGGAGGAATGCTATCTTCTTTTCCCTAGACAGATTGTTATAAGGTAGAGATCCTGGGGATATCTTTGATTTATGTGGAAGGAAATTTCAGTACAAGCAGTCTAGAATTAGGAGGATGTAGTGCGAAAATCACATATAGTTGGTACCTCCTCTTTGAAGCGCTATATATACTTGGATCTTAAAGCAAGAAATGGTACTGTCCTTTCCAGGTACTACAATGTTCCTAGTGTAGTTCATGGTAAAACCCCAGGTTTTTAGTAAACACTACATGAATTTGTGTATGTAAAGTCATGCCTGGTAAACTTTCTAGTTGTAAAGCTCACTACTGGAATTTATACCCCTTTGATTTAAGAGTTCTGAAGCATGGCAGTGAATACAAAGGTAACACAAATATCTTCGAAGTGAGTGTTGCCTGTCTGGGCAACTGGGGCCAGTACCAAATGCTTCAAGAAGATATTATCTATTTAATGGAATAATCACACACTGCGGGTTGTACTCCACTAGTTACTAGTCAGTATATTCATACTCAAAACATCAGGCCTCACATCAACCAAATTCCTTTAGTCTTTGCTGTACAACAATCATCTTTGTGAACTTTTTAGGAATGCCTTTCAAAATTGTTGTTTGTCCCCTTTTCTTGTATTAAAGGTCCAGAGAAACATCTGGCTTACTCATATGCTTTTCCCTACCTCTGCTGTTTTTTTATGTGTCCAAAATAAAGTTCTTAAATGCAGATTGAATTTATAATCTTCACAGCACCTTTTTATATGAAGGACATTCCAAAACTTCAGCCACTTTTGTTGTACCTTTTAAAATTTCAAGTACATTTTAATTAATTAGTGGGAAAGGAGAGATAAATATTGAGCTATATACAAAGACATATTAATCTTTGCTCTGTGTTGTTTTTTTGTATTTCTAAAATAACAGCATATGCTGTCCCGCATAAGGGACCTGAGCATATGATGCTTTGGAAATTAATTTTGTGTATGAAAGAAACATTTATGGTTTTAGGTGAAAGCTTGTAATAATATCTGACTTCAACATACTGTAAACTAAAACCAAGGGAATGTCTGTTACTGTAAAAAGATCTGCCCTTTGAATTTTTAAAATAATTTGAACTTGCAAATAGATGTTAAAGGAACCCTTTGAAAGTTGTAGTGACATAGACTGATACGACTGTACTTCTCCGTAACCTTTTGATATATTGTAAGCTTCATGCAACTTCATGGAGTTATACATGATTTATGTTATGTGACACAGTATTTTATGAAAAATTAATATAAACATAAACTCAGGTCACCATCAAAAATTAATACATTACAAAATTCTTAAAAAAAGAAGTGACACATGACATACTGTGATATATCATGAGGTAACCTGAAAGTTAGCTGGTTGTACCTCTGTTTTCAAGAACAGACCCCATAAAGTAAATCTTCACTGGGTCAAGGCTACGCCAATCTGTTCCCTTTCCTGTAAAATGTGTAGTTTCAGAGGGGTCTATTCCCATTCTTACCTTGACAGTCACTATTTCAGTGATGAAAATCCACAACAGTGACAGACAATTTCTAAGAAGTATTGCAGAGATAATGTTTCCTCCCACAGTGAAACATCATCATGTTAAACTCTTCAGTGCTACTGTGATTAAGTGAACATAATACCCTGCATAGTCCATGATCTTATCTCTCTTCAGTTTTCTTGTGGCAGAGGAAAGATGTATTTTTAATCATGGGTTTTAAACCTGATTTTCTAAACTTTTGTGTTCTCCATTTCACAGTGTCAGGGAGCTAGCTCCCACCTCAGTATGTGACAGCATTTCCCTTTAAAGTAGATAAAAGACTTAAACTGCAAAATTCAGACCCAGACCCAGCATTCAAAACACCTTAGATTTTGTTCATGGTTGGAAAAGATCATTAAAAGTCTGAGGAAACAAAATTCACAGCTGAATTTAGGTTCTGATCCAAACAATTGCCTTCTCTTTCCTCATTCACCCAAAGTCAATGAACATTTCTTTGCAAATATTTCTTTCCATTACTTCTCTGTAACAGCGTGCTGGGCTGAAGGTCCTTCCACATTCCAATATGTGTACAGTCTAGTCAACTTTACTGTGTCAACAAATTTACTTGTATCACCTAAGTAATTCATTTTATTAATGAAAATGTTAAATTACACCACTGGTTCTATGGCCAATTCTTGGTAACCTTATTCTATTTATCAGACCAGTTTGACAAGTGAGAGATTGGAAACCATTGTGCAGATATGTTTTTTTCTACCAGTTTTCTGCCATCTTTATGGTATTAGTACCTTCCTATTATGTAGACCGTGTTTCTCTGGCCTGTTTATGGGAATGTCATTGCATAAAATACTCTTTGAAATTGAAGTATTTGCAGTCTGCTGTTTGACAATCCACTAGGCTGATTAACATGTTGTAAGACTAAGTTCATTTAAAATTATTTTTTTCTTAATCCATGTTGTCTGTTACTTAGCATCCCACCATTATGTAGGTGCTCACCATCTGATTATTTGTTCTGTTTGTTTTATCCCAGGGCGGAACTGAAGTAGACTGGTCTATAAGTCTCTGTCTCTTAGTTTTGTTTCCTTTTGAAGACAGAATCTTTAGCACATCCTACAAAAGTCATGTTATCTTTCAACTATTATTAAACAGAGTAAACTTTCTCAGTAAATAGGCAAGAAAAGGTCAGCCAAAATATGTACCATGAGTAGCAGTAGTAGCAGCAGCAGTAGTAGTAGTAGCAGTAGTAATATTGAGTGTAGACCAAAATTAAAATAAGAAATATGAGTGAAGGTGCTTCCCCATCCTCTGCCAAATCTGTGTTTAATTCAGATCTGTGTTCAATTGCTTTGAAATTTGTTTTGAATGAAAGCAAGAGGAAAAAATTTTCTCAGAATAACAAAAGTGTATATGCCAATTTGCTGTTCTGAAATGGGCATGCTTTGATTTTGTTTCTTTTTTTTTTAATATATGTTCTTTTCCATCATTTCTTTAAAGAAGTCAAATATTAATATTTAGTGTTTTGATAGACACTGCATTCCTAAGTATTTTGCAAAGTATTTAACTTGATTTCTAAGATGCCAAGAAACAAATTAAACTAAACTTTGACATCACTAGATCCCATTAAAAAGTCCCTTCCTTTTTCTATTCAGCTCTACTTTCTTCTTAGCAAAAGCATTTTCAGCTGCTCTTCCAGCCTCAATGTTATTACTATCAACCTGAAAGAAAGCAAAGTGTTCGAAAGCTGTCATCCGTTCTAGAGGATAGACCCAAGTTAAGAAAAACTGCTAGTACACCTGAGGTATTGTGGTTTGTTTGATCTGTCAAAGACTGCACAAAGGAGACTAAAAGCAAGCCAGAGTCAATACTGGAGCTCAAGACCTCTCTCTGGAATTTTACCTGTCTTGTCCTGAACTTGCAATCAATCAGAAACTGTTTCTTTACTTGCAGGAAGCCAAAACTTAATGTTTTGGTTTTTTACAGTTATAGGGACACTTGATTACAGGAATGTTTGGCAGGTGGCCAAGAAAAACTGAAGATGTAATAAGAAGATTGGGAAAGTGAGTGAAAAACCACTGAAGTGTTGAGGCGGGATATGGAAAAAAGATTATTATTATTTTTGGCATGCAAACAACAAATTAATTTTTACATAAAGAGATAAGAAAGTTTTCTCCTGAAATGTAATTGCCTGTATCTAAGTAAATGAAAGGGCTCATGATAGTTAATAGCTGATGACATGAGTTTAAATAAAAATAGGACAGCTAGGCTTTCAAAGGAGAAAACAGGAACACTCGGCCTGAAGAATCACATTCATCAGCAACAATGAGGCACAAAAGAAAATAGAAAGGCCAAAAGACAGAAGAAGAGCTAGTTTTCCATTATGATTCACTACTTGCTTTGGATTGCCTTTATGCCTTCCTCGGGTCTTGCCTCCTCCATCTTCTTTACTCTGTAGAAATGCCCTCTGTATAGCAAACCAGAGGATGTAATCCAGATGCAGTTTTTATAGGAAACACTCTGGTGGCATTGGGATAAAATAATAAAGGAAATTAGATCACTTGCTGGCTGTTTGAGCTCTGTTTGCAATTAAAAGCCTCTCTGTGCCAACTCAGGGGCAGGTACACTAAGGTCCAGATGACCATGTTTTGCTATAGGTACACTTACAGGAGGATAACTGATAGCTAAGGAGGGGTGTCTGCCCCACTCCCTCCACACAGTTCACAGGAAAAAAAGCAAGAGTCCAGGGTCATTCAACCCACTGAAAATCTGAATTTCCTGTTTTGTTCCTTCCACGTTCTTTTCTTCCACTCATCGTGTGGATCTCGGCCAGACAGGCATCTTGAAGAGCAGGATCTTTGTGAAATGTGGCAAGTGGCTTCAAGATATGTCCAGAGGAAGAACATTGTCTGACTGGGACAGCAAGTTCTGAATGAAAAACAGGGCTCAACCTACATGAAGTGACCACTGCCTTCAGTGATGAGTGGGAATGGTACAAATCCTAGCCCAACACCATTTAAGGGAAGAGTGGAACAGTTCTTTAATCAGAAACCCAAGGGCAAAATCAAATCAGTAAGATTAATCTGAGGGTTTATTGTTAATTACAGTAATCAATATAAAACGGAAATGTTAAGAGTTGCTTATGCTGCCTTAAAATATTTTTCCATGGGCCTCTTAGTTTCAGAAGAAGCTGGGATGCTGAAGGAATGGTTATACAGTTATGAAATTTTTGTTGTCTTTGGGGAAAAAGGAGCTCAGCAGCTACGTTACAAGCACTGTTTGCTCCCTTCTGAGTTACGTGATACCTGAATAAAAATAGAAGAGACTGAAAATTCACTGGAAATACAAGGTGATACAATGGATAGGTCTTTGGTTTTTCAGTCCCAGTTCTGAGTCATTTCTTGTTTTGACACTAATGCGCTCCTAAAAATTGGTTCACCTCTCCTGTCTGTTCAGATTATACACCTTTACAGACAGGGACTGACTTTTACCATATATTTATGCAGTGTCTAGCACAACAAGTCTCCAGGTGCTATTGTAATCCAAATAATGAACTATTATCTTTTTCCACTCATATAATATGTTCAGTAAAGGTTTTTTTTTACATTTTCAACCAAATCTATAGATTAAATGGGTGTGGCTGTTAGGTACTTTCCTCTAAACTGTCCTATGACTGAATTTTGTGCTTTTAAAAAGATCCAATTTGGATACGTGTTTCTTTCTGTCCTCAGTTTCAGGTTTCCTTGTCTTCTGTCTCCGTATGAACCTCATTAATACAGAGGTGTGGAGACTTAACAGTGGGGGGGATAGTGTTTTTCTGTTCTCATGCACAAGTTCCATTAGCAGTAATAGGTGTTATGTGTGTGAATTGAGAGAGCAGACATAACTTTATTTGGAGGAAATGACATGTAAAGTTACTTATGGTATGAAAGCAAAGAGCTAGAGTATGTTTTATTATGGATTATATCTCTGATTCATGTTGTACAATATGACTAGATATTTAAAGAAAATTTCATTTAGTACTAACCCAGATGACATATTATACAGCTTGTAAGACTGCAGAACTAACATATTGATTAGGAAAATTTGAACTTGAATATTTTCTCCGCTGTGGGAGATTTTCAAACGCTTTATTTTAGTTCAACTAATAAAGAGAAGCTTTGAAACCCTGTTTTTAATACTATTCTCTCAAAAAATGCAGAAAACAATGAAACAGAGGTGAAAGAGGTATTTTTTTTCTATTTTTCACCATCAAGAATGCAGTTTTATTTTTCCTGGTCAGTGACTAAAATTACAAGCCCACTTTCTTCCAACTTGCAAGTCATGTGGCAATTGCTTAAACCAAATGAGAAACCCTTTTTTAGCTCAGGACACTGAGCTCAAGTAGATGTTGTCAGATTTAATAAAATAGAATGGTCCTAGGGAGGAAATTTTCTGTTTCTATTTCCAGTGGTGCATCTGTTTGCAGCACGTACTTTCTCCAGCAAATGCCAGTTTGCATACAACACTTGCAATGAACTTTAATTGTGTGCTTTAGTAGAAAGTCTTAATTTTGATCTGACTCCCTTCAGGTAGCAATGAGTCGACTCACATAATCACACCTCCCTGTAGCAGATAAAAATAACCACCTTGATTTTCCCTCTTTCCTTATGTTTTAGAAAATGGTTGTATTTTTATGAGTTCACTCTCACAGTGAGCAGAGATCTATAAGCTTTGGAACATAAGATGGTCCTGCAATAACAGCTATTTCTAAACCATTACAGTAATTAATCACAGAAGGAGCTACTGGAAAAAATCCTATAATTTTGAACATATAATTGAATTTTTATTGCTTTTAAACTGAAGTGTTTAGACTTTGAGAAAATCAGCTCAGCAGGAAAAAAACCCTCTTCCTCTTTGCCTTTCCTTCCTTCTGTGCTTTAGACAAAGCTTGGCAGAGCTCACAATCTAAGTGGGAGCTGATTTAATAGCTCTTTATTCCAGTCTGCCTACTAAAGAAGAAGAAAAGGTCACTTAAAAATGATTCTCTTAACAAAATGTACTGATCCATTGGAAGTGAGTTGGGGTACAAAGTGAAAACTTTCACATCCAAAGGTAGCACTGGCACTTTGCAGAGGAAGAAATCCATGTATTCAGAGGAGGCAAGCATTCCTGGATTGCCAGTTAAGCTCACTGGCATTAACAGAGAGCTAAGGATGAAGCTGGAGAAGGTACAGATAAGTGTCAGCAGGCAAATTTGACCCAACCAAAAAACTGAGATAAGAAAAACACTTCAGGTTTACTGAAACATTATATTTGATGAATAAGAACTTGTGTATTTTTAAAACTTTTTTTTTTTTTAGGGCTCATAATAAAACCTGGAAAATTTTTTAACCAAAAGTACCCCAAACCCCAGCTTTTGAGACTCTATGAGAGGAAAGTCTTTATTCTACTTTGTTTTTCTTTTCTCTGAAAGTCTTTTCCAAATTCAAATAAAATTTTGAAAACTCTTTCACACTCACCAAATTTGCATTCTTAAATAAACTAAAAATTTATTAAAACATTGTCTTATTTCCACTTAGAAGTCCCATCTTTGGACACAAGGAAAAGAGATGATAGGCATGGCAAAGGTAATACAAGATTTATGAACCTTCTTTCCCTTCCTTAACACCAGCTGAAATATTCCTTTGAATGTCAATCTTTAATTCTTAAATTCATCAATAAAAACTCGTAACCATACTAATCATTGTAAATTTTAGGCAGGAGCTAAGAGGTGAAAAAGGTGAAAGAAAAAATATATGGAGCCCAAATTGCCCTATAGTCAATCTTGTATTTATGTAGTCTAAATTTGCCTAGGCAGTCTGAGTTGGATTACCGGTTTCTTTTAACTATCAGGTGAAATGCAATTCTTATTCATCATTTTTCCTCATGTGACATGGCAGACTAAGCCTTTGCATGGAAAGATAATGATAGGACAGGAGAGAAGTGGCTATGTAATGTTAACCGTTCTGTGATTCTGTCATTCTACAACTCTATGAAAATGTGTGGGATAGGAATATGTTAAAACACATAGGGCAGTGCTAAAGTGTGAAGTTAGGAAAATAAATGGTAAAACAATGATGCTGATCAAATGCATTTGCATTGAAAATAGCTTGACAGAGACTGACTCCAATAGCTTTGCCCAAAAAATGATTAAAACTAACCTATTGAGCCAAAATATTCAGACCTAAGAGATGTGTAAAAATTGTTAGAAAAGAATTTTAATGGTCAGCATATACCTTCTGGATTATAAGCATGACCAAATACAACATTCAGGAAATTTGGACTTTACAAACAGAACCCATGATAAAATTTTTTAATTCAAAACACATTAATTAATGAACTAAAAGCATTTTTAATAGCATTATAGAATCATAAAATTATTTGAGTTGGAAGAGATCTTAAAGATCATCTCATTCCAACCTCCTCCCTCGCCCCCCTGCCCCTGCCCCATCCCCCCATGGACAGGGACACCTGACCAGGCTGCTCAAAGCCCCGTCCAACCTGGCTTGAACCCTTCCAGGGATGGGGCACCCACAGCTTCTCTGGGCAACCTGTGCCAGTGCCTCACCATCTCATAGTGAAAGAATTTCTTCCTTATATCTAATCTGAATCCACCCTCTTTAAGTTTAAAGTTGTTCCTTCTTGTCCTATCACCACCTGCCCTTGTAAAAGTCCCCTCCAGCTTTCTTATAGGCCCCTTTAGGTACTGGAATGTCTCCTGGGAGCCTTCTCTTCTGCTGGCTGAACAACCCCAACTCTCTCAGTTTGTCTTCACAGGAGAGGTGCTCCAGCCCTCTGATCATCTTTGTGGCCCTCCTCTGCGCTCACTCCAACAGGTCTCATCTTAAATATTTACAGTAGAAACTTAAGTTTTCAGTCTTTTAGATCTGAAATTTAATTTTTTTTACTGGAAAAGAATTTCTATAATAACTTTTGAAGTTTTAATTTCCTTATTAACTTTCCTCTTTCTTCCCCACTTCTATTTTCCAGTCAAGGAATTATTAAATAACCTCTTAAAGCTTATGTAAAGTTTATGTAAATCCTACTCTTCATTTTCCTATACACCGCAATAATTCTAGGTTATATTAGCTGTGCCTTAATGAGAATGTTGCCCACTTTTCCACTACAGCTACGGCAGGAATGCTTGCAGGAGGTATAATGGTAGATTTTTGAGGATAAATAACTTTTAAAAGGATTGACATATATGTTAATAACACATTTGTGTTCTAAAAATAATCCCAGTCCTACTCCTTCAATTTCTGAGCATCATTTTCACAATCCTTTCGGTCAGTGATATTTAACATCCTTCCTTTCCCATGCCCATATTCTGTTATTTCCATGTTGGACAGCAGAGCTGGTCCACATACTAGTTAATGTTTAAAAATCATATGAAATCTCTAGTTAAAGCAGAAAGCAACTTACAAATATTTCATACAGTCTGTTACATATGTACTGTTCCATTAGATTTCAGTTATTTCTCATATGAAAACTCAAAGTATTTCTTTAAATCTTTAAAGCTCTTTCTGCATGGAGGCTTTGCCAGATTGGAGACTGTTCACTAAACAGTTGTTTGTTTTGTTTTGTTGGGTTGTTTTTTTTTTCCCACTCTGGCAGCTGTCAGTTTTATTTCAGAATTCATTTACTTGATTTGTTTTCTGTTGACTATATTAACGTCTTCTTGCCAGTCTTTTTTTTTTTTTTTTTTTTTTTTGTTAGGTGTCTTTTCTTCTTCTGCTGAATTGCATTTGTTTTTTATTTAAAAAAACCCAACATTTTATTTCACTTATAGAATCCTTTAGGTTGGAAAAGACCTTTAAGACCATAAAATCCAACCATAAACCTAACATTGCCAAGTCCACCACTAAACCATGTCCCTGAGCACCACATCTACATGTCTTTTAAATACCTCCAGGGATGGTGACTCAACCACATCCCTGGGCACACTGTTCCAGTGCTTGACACCTCTTTTGGTGAAGTTGTCCTAATGTTCAACTTAAACCTCCCCTGGCATAACTTGAGGCCATTTTCCCTTGACCAAGCTTGTTGCTTGGGAGATCAGACCAACATCCACCTTGCTACAACCTCCTTTCAGGTAGTTGTAGAGAGCGATAAGGTCTCTCCCACCTGACCCTCCTTTTCTACAGGCTGAACAATCCCAGTTCCTTCAGCCACCTCTCATCAGACTTGTGCTCCAGACCCTTCACCAGCCTTATTGCCCTTCTCTGGACACGCTCCAGCACCTCAATGTCCCTCTTGCACTGAGGGGCCCAAACCTGAACACAGGATTCAAGGTGCGGCTTCATCAGTGCCGAGTACAGGGGGACAATCACCTCTCTTGTCCTGCTGGCCACACTATTCCTGATACCAGCCAGGATGCTGTTGGTCTTCTTGGCCACCTGGGCACACTGCTGGATCATGTTCAGCTGTCTGTCAACCAGCACCTCAGGCCCTTTTCCACGGTGCAGCTTCCCAGCCACTCTGCCCCCAGCCTGTAGCACTGCATGGGGTTGCTGTGACCCAAGTGCAGGACCCAACACTGAGCCCTGTTGAACCTCACAAAATTGGCCTTGGTCCATTGGTCCAGCCTGTCCAGATCCCTCTGCAGAGCCTGCCTGCCCTCAAGCAGATCAACACTCCCCAACAACTTGGTGTCATCTGAAAACTCCACTGAGGGGGCACTAGGTTCCCTCATCCAGATCATTGATGAAGATATTAAACAGAACTGGCCTCAACACTGAGCCCTGGGGAACACCACTTGTGACCGGCTGCCAGCTAGATGTGACTCCATTCACCACCGCTCTTCGGGCTTTCTATTGGGTGGGTAAAAATCATCGAGCAGTCCAGCCAGATCTTTAACCCAGCATAGAGTGCACCTGTCCAAGCCAGTTTCTACAGGAGAATGCTTTTGGGAAGGGTGTCTAAGGCTCTACTAAGGCCCAGGTAGACAACAGCCACAGTCTTTATGACCTTCCAAAGGTCATAAACGTTCCTTTTTTTCCTGAGTTCCAGGCAAACCTCTCTGTTTAGACAGGCTCGTGCCTGCCAGCTCATCTTTCAGCAGATGGAGACGGCCTGCTGCTGCAGCTTTAAGATTTCCTTCTAGAAGAATGTTCAGCTTTCTTGGACCCCCTGGCCCTTCAGGGCTGACCCCCAAGGGACTCTGTCAACCAGTCTCCTAAACAGGCCAAAGTCCACCCTCTGGAGGTCCATGGTGGCAGTTCTGCTGACCCCTCTCCTTACTTCTCTGAGAATCAAAAACTCTATCATGTGATTGCTATGCTCAATGACCTCCAACCATCACATCATCTACTAGTCCTTCCCTATTTGTAAACAGCAAGCCCAGTGGTCACCTTCCCTAGTTGTCTCATGTACCAGCTGTGTCATGAAGTTATCTTCCACACAATCTAGGAACCTCCTAGACTTTTTCTAGCAGACATCTGGTAAGCTGAATTCTCCCAGGAGAACAAGGGCTAGCAATTGTGAGACTTGTCCCAATGTTTGTAGAATACTTTGTCTGCCTCTTAATCCTTGTTGAGTGTACTGTAATAGTTTCCCACCATGATATGTGCCTTGTTGGCCCTTCCCCTGATTCTTGACCATAAACACTCAACCCTATCATCACCATTATTAAGCTCTAGACAATCAAAACACACTCTAACATACAGGGTTACCCCGCTGCCTCTCCTTCCTTGCCTATCCCTTCTGAAGATTTTCTAGCCATCCACTGCATCACTCCAGGTGTGTGAGTCATCCCACCATGTTTCGATGACAGTAACTATATCTCAGTTTTCCTGCTGTATGTTGGCGTCCAGTTCCTCCTGTTACTTGCACATGGCACATGCATTAGTGTAGATGCACTTCAGTTGTGCTACTGATCCTGCCACCTTTTTCAGGGATAAGCCCTAATCCCTACGTGAACATTCGGAGGCACTTCTGTGTTTTCTAACACATCAGTAACCCTTGCATCATTGCTATCACATGGATCGCCATCTCCTGCCTCCCCTGAGATGGCAGACTGAAGGACCTCCCTAACACACCATTCCTCAAATGTTGGCATGCTGCCCCCAAGCTTATCTCTATCAGGCCTGGTTTTATCCCATTTCCCCTTAAAATCTAGTTGAAAGGTCTAGTATAAAAAGAAGAAAATATTTTCCTGGAATTTGTGACAGTAACTTTAACAAATTCTGATCCTAAACTCATAGAATTTGTAAGTTTTTTTCAACTAGATTAATGCTACAGATAGTTGTACTCCACATTCTTCATTCACCTACAACAGTCAAACATGAATTATCACTTCTGGCATGAGTGTCAGAGCCTGTCTTGTTGGTCATATTGAGTCTTTACAAAGATGGGGGTAAATCTCCCAAAAGGGTCTCTTCACCAATTAGCCTAAAGTGCCTTTCTTCCCTAGGTCAAAGTTATTGAGGATATTTCAGAGTGCAGTTCTCGCATGGCTGTGGGAAACAGCAAGAGCTGTTCTGTGACCTTAGCAGTGATTGTGTTAGTTGATGGATTATTCTCCAGTGCTGCCAAGAGATGGTGGATAAATTCTGTACTGGCTGTTTTCACACAAAAGCAGAAGCCATGATGTGGTTGTTCAACTTACCTGCCTTTAACACCCACCTTAGGGTTGAGCTAATTGTCTCCTGAAATTTGTACTTTTGTTTTCATTGAATATAGAGTAATAGGAAACATCTGGTTTATACTGAACACCTAAATTCAAGAAAGTTCAATTTAGCTGAGATAAATTCCTTCTTCTTTCCATACTGCTCATATCCAGAAATATTGGCAATACATTGTGAATGTGTTAGTATAACTAATTACAAATGCTATCCTTTAATTATTTAACAATTATCTTACTCTTTTTCTGTGTTGCAAAATCCTGTGGTCTGTAGTAGAGTCCTGTGTTCTCCAGATTTACATATTTCTAACTTGTGTAATATGCACAAGCCACATTTAAGATGATTAGGCAGTAATCAAGCTATAACATTAATAATTGTATATATTTAGCAAGCTTTAATGAACTATCAACTATTAATAAACTTTAAACTCTTTAATAAAGCAATTGTGACTTCAGACATAGCTCCACCAATCCCCATATTTCTTCTACAACTAATTTTCATTAAATCATTCTATTAACTCCAATGATTTTCATAGATAGAAAAGGCCAAAGACTGCATAGCTCAACAAATATGACCTTAAAATTATAATGTTTCTGGTAAAAGTTGACAGGCTTAGTACTGACCTGAGAGTACAGGGTCTCAGGACTTGTCTGGACTTGTACTGGCCTGAGGTGAATTTAACTTCTTTTAGCTGAGGTAGCAGTTTTTTAGTGGTCAGGTGACTATTGCTGAAATTTGTTTTAGCTTTAATTTATTTCTGTGCCACTGTGTGGCATAACACCTACTACTAATTAGTAAAGAGTAAAAACAAGCAGCTATTATACATTGAGTGAACTGTCTATGACTCTGTGATTAAAACATATTATAGAAGAGTATAGATATCAGATGGCATCAGAAAACCCAGAGCATGACCACAGATCACGGTGGTTGATCGTTTTTCACACAGGGAAGAACTCATCTTGTGTGTCAGGCAAACCTTGTTTTAAAGGTAAGAAAGAGGACACATGGAACTGGAAAACAGTGGGGGAAAAGCAAGTGCATCAGGAAATGTGTGAACATAATGCCAGGTGGACCCAAGACTGAGGAGGAAGAAACCACCACGATCAACATCATATTCCTCCCAACAAAGAACTCAGGATACTGCCAGCTCACTGCAACCCCCTTTTTATTCCTAAGGATCACACAAACTGTTACCTAGGGGGAGGAGAGAGAGTATAAATAACACCAGGGAAAAGGGATATACCAGGAAGTCCACACACACATATATATATAAAAATATATGTATTGTATGTATATGTATTAATAGTGATTATTTTCTATAATTATTAATAGTGATTCTTTTCTATAATAATTTGAATTTGACTAGAAGTGTTCATATCATTATAGCTGGACTAATAAAAACTATCTGCTGCTCTTTGAGCAGATTATTAATCTACAGTAAATTCTTGGCTTTGTGTAAAAGTGTTTTCTCTTTTGCCCATAAGATTTAGATGGCAACATTTGCCTTTGATGAATAAAAAAAGGAAAATCCCAACTTGTGCCTAGTTGAATTTGCTTTAGGATTAAAAAGACTGGCTTTCTCATAGTTATATAGTTCTGACTTTGTATTTTAAAGACAGGGTCAAGATAATGTCCTACTTTCCACTAATGCATGGTTGGAAGTCTTCTTGGTAAAACATCATACCTGAATTTCCTGATTTGGGTATGTCTGGAGTGAGGAAAGTGACTTCTTTTGAATATTATCTCTTCTCTCTCTTTTTTTTTTTTTTTTTTTTTTTTTTTTTTTTTTAGTTAGTTAGTTCGTAATCTGTGATGTTTCTGCTATCTAGATTTTATACCTAAGGACTGAAATTCTTCCGTAGGCAGCTTTGAAATTTCAGACTTTGACAAGAGGTCACATCTTTTTATTAAAGAGAGAATAATATTATTTGATATGGGTTGATGGGAAACCTAGGCCTGTACTCAAGTATTTGTGTATATCTCATTCAAAGAGAAGTATTTGTACTTACAGGTACATTACATACACATCTACATTGAAAATGGTTATTATTTAGTTTGAAATAAAACTTGTCTTCTGCAAGAGAAGTGCTGCAATACAATATTTGGTAAAATCCAGTCTCCAAGAATAAGTACATATTAGGGACCATAACACAGGAGAGCCAACTGTAGCAAGTCTGCAAGCTTTTTTCTTGACTTCTTTTACTGATTATTAAAATTTGTAAAATTCCAGCTGCTTTAGATTTCTTTGCCTTCTTACCACAAGTGAATATTGTTAAGCTATTCATGAAGAAAAAGAGCAACTTAGGCATTTGAAAAAAGTTTATGACTTCATAAATTTTTCAGATATTTTTTGCTAGAAGGTAAAGAGTAGCAAGGCATAACCTATGCCAGAAAACCAGAAAAGTTTTTTTGAGATTATGGTAATAAGAAAGCAAAACCACATAACTGAAAGAGACTCCGTGAGTAATCAAATCAGTCTCTTGCAGTTGCCGGCATCTGAGTTTTTAAATTGTGTTCATGAAATTACCCATTATTTTAACCTCACATTGGTAGGCAGATGCTGCCAAAAGACAGCAAATGGACCTTTGCCCAGGAATCTAAGGTTATTCTCACAGAGCTCTGGAGTACCAGGAAGGAGATCTTCCTTACAACGTGCAGCACTGCAGGCCAGTATTTAATCCATCTCCAATAGATCATATGTCTAACTCTGGAGCATAATGCGATTGTGGCTTTGGCAGTGATTTCCAAGTTCTGTGTGAATAAGAGAGAATTGAAAAGAAGCTGAAGAGCTGCTTTCTCACAAACATCCTCAGTTTTGTACAGCGCAAGCTCTGTTACGTCTGCTTGTTACCTATTTCATACTAAAGAAGAGTTTTGCTGGAAGAGGTATCAGAAAATGCACATAGAATTAACTTACATCTACATAGAAAAAAAAAAAAAACAAATAGAAAGGAACTGTAAGCATTTATTTGGCTGTGTTATCAACAGTACATCTCAGTATTCATGAAGGGTTTCACCCTGTCAATACAGATGTAGCATACAAAATAATTAAGAGAAAAAAACTTTGTTTCGTTTGCCATAGATCAAATAAAACTCCAATTCAAAAAGTGTCACAAATAATAGAAACTAATAATAATTAAAACCCCCTTATAATTCAAAGCTGGTTTTTATTTATTTATTTATTTACCTAATAAAGAGTTACTTAAAACCCCCACCCAAACTAACTTTAATTCTCAGTTAAATTATGCCTGATGCATGTGCAATTAAGAGTTCATACGGTATCAAGTCTACATTGCTTGATTTAAAAATTGTCTGGAAGAGTTCTGAAGAAAATAGCTACATTTGATTTAAAGGTTATAACACTGATTGCTTTTACTTATAATGGCATATTTTTTCAGGCTGTTTAGCTGTACATCTTACAGATATAAGCAGTCACCATATGAAACTTCAATTAGCAATGATTTTCAAGATATAAAAAGGTGCCTATTATAATGGCATGGCGAGAATGTGTGGTATACGTTCATTTAAAGTGCTGTTAATTCAATTGCTTTATCTGATCCAAAGTCACTTAGATTATATTAAATTAGCCATCTGTTTGGCTTTCACCTTGGAATGTCTGCCAGATGCTGAGTTTGTTTATAGACAATTCATTTGCAGACACAGCCTTAACAACAGGCTTGCTTGTTGGGGACTATTCCTGATGGAAGAGTTTACCTGGAAAGAGGAAACCGTACACTGCAAGAAACAACTGCTTGTTCAAAGGGGTAGAAATGCATTGACTGCTTTGTGTCCAGTACACTATTACACAAATTATGTCCTCTTATTAATTTCTGTAATCTCTGCGATGAAAAGACTTAAATGGTTCCACAAAGCTGCATCATTCTGTATAGTGCCCATTTATACATTTTATGGTTTTCTTTTTAATTAAGGTCTGGCACTAAAATTAATATAACATTTTCTTATCTACTGGGCATGGAAGCTTTTCACTAAGCCTCCAGATAGCTTTTAAAAATCTATTAAAAAGCTGTATGTCATTCCACAGTTATTACACATGGGAAAAATATTACTTTATGGGGATGGTCAGCTTGCTTTCTCTCTCCCCTCCAAAACAGCACTTGTTCTTCACCATGAAAATGATACAAAGCTGCTCAGGAAGCTTCCAGAATTAGACAGAATTTAATCAAAGTGCTTTGATTGGGTTTGTTCATCAGCTATTCAAGAGTAATCCCACAAGGACTAGCAAATCTTAGTCACCAGTCCAAATAAACAGGGTACTATGCAATCACCGAGCAAAAATGTAGAAGTGGCTTGTGCTCATCTGGAGAGATGTTTGATTAAATATGGTTCTTAATCCAGCCTTTAGTTATCAAAGATGCCCAACAGATACTGACACTGTTAGTACTAGACATAGACTAGGTATTAATGGCTACTGTCTGCAGCAAAAATAAGAAACTGGCTGTCCTCAAGCAGAAAAATAAATGGTTATTTGTAAAAGAAAAATAACTAATTTTTGTGATATTGAAGAAGTAAGCATGTTCACATGTACTAAATAAAACTTTTGGAAGAAATATAAGCTTTTTTGGTGGTTATGCAATTTCTAAATTACAGGGTTTAGAAGTTTGCCTTTCCTTATGGAAACGTTATACCACCTTTGTTTATTCCATTTTTAAGGAGAGGCTTTTTTATCTTCCTTTGAAACACTGGGTCCTGACCAATGTTAAAACCAAGATAATAAATTGGATGGATTATGATCCAATCTGATTCAATATGGAAATTCCTATGATCTGACTGAATAAATATAGAACTTTGATATTTGGTCACTGAACCCTGGTACTTATCCGTTCCAAAAAGGTTTGATTCATACTTGGATTTGGCATACTACCTTTTCCAAAGCTTTTGATTCAACATTATTTATGTGAACTAAATCAATGCATAAATCTATGGTATATATCTAATGGAACCAGCCAGTCACTCAGGTCACTTAGACTGATTAAAGAAAAAGTACCTTATTAGATACTAAATGGCAGATTGCCAAGAGCAACTTAACTAACAAAGGAAAAATTTTACTTGTCCAGGAAACAGCTCATCTGAGTTTGCACTGGCCAAGAAGCAAAGAATTTGTTTTTTAAGCTAAGTATCTGGTTTTATGCACAGGCTAATTTTGAATCTTATAGTACTTTTTCAAAAGAACAATCCAAACACTAATTGTATACACAGTCTTTAGTGGTTTCTCCATCTAAATTGTGCTTTATAATGTCTCTGGCAAAGAATAATTCACAACATATTTTTCCATTAACCTCCTATACTCTTCTGAAGCAGGAAAAGGAGTGTCAGTTTCTACACTGATATAAATTTTGTGTCTTTTGGGTCTTTGTCTATTGACTGCCAACATCAAGACCAGAGTGGACCAATGATGTGGCAAAAAGAATGGGTGGCATGAACGGATCAAACTATGGGGAGGATGGTTTTACCACCAGAATATTTAAGGAAACTGGGCTGGGGAAAGGAACAGAAATTAAAAAAAGGAAATGGGAAATACTTCTTATGTAGATATAAGCAAACAGAATCTTGAACAAGAGGTCTGATATTCTAAGAAGTGATTAAGAACAAATTCTTGAAATGTTAGAAAGAAAACTAGAATGAACTGGAGAAGTTCTGAAATTATGATCAAGATAAAGGCAACATTACAGTGTGATTAGAGTATGCAACACTGTTTACAAATTGCTTCTGCCTGAAATGTTTCACACTAATGTTTTTTTTGCCTTTGGAAACACTCATAAAATCATCAGATGATTGATTAAGAAATAGATTTTACACTTAAGAGGTGAAATAATGAAAATCAATTGTTTGTTTCAAGTCCATTTTTCAAAATATAATGAACGTTGGTGCAAAATAAACAGGTGATGCATTAAATTAGTTTGCTTACTTAGAAATGTTCTTTTTCCTTTTTATTTCAGCATTTTCAGGTTTTTGTTAAGTGATGTCTTTCAGTAATTCTCAAAAATGTTGGGTTTTTTTATTTGAAAGAGAAACTTGTGCTGATATATCAAAATTTCCCACTGGATGAAAATTCCATTTCACAAGTTGTAATGAGAACTATAACGTCCATAGTCATGACAGAATATGTGTGCAGACACCAAGGCTTAGGAGGCAAATGACTTACAGATTTAGCTGCAAAAATAACAATAATGTATAGAAACAGTGGAAATCTTCATTTTATTAAAACCTTCTAATGGAAACTCATTTTATTTTCAGAGAAATGTAAATTTCTGTTAATTTTAAGAATAGAAATAGAGAATTTATGTGCTGTCTAGAAGAACTCAGCCAGGATTTGGAAGACATAAGTTTATGTAAGGCAAATCAGGGACTAAAGTATCTGTCTTTTCCATTTTAGAACATCAAGCTTTTAACTATTCTAGGTAACTACTTTTCAGACCTGCCTTCACAATAAAACTCAACAGATCTCTTTCTAGCACGAAGTCACAATAAAAGAGAAAAAGAAAAAAAAATGCCATAAACAATTTTTGAAAGAGACTTCTTGTTTTAAAAGCAAAGCTAGGCATGAGGATATTTCATGGTGTTACGTGAGTATATGCAAGATAAAATTAAGTTCTAGTAATCATAAGGGTGAGATGTGAATCACCAGGAAAGGAGATCCAGCCCAGTAACTGCAGATTTGAGGAGAGGATCATCAAAACCTGTGAACAGCTCTTTGGACAAAATTGTAAGGAAAAAAACATATCTATATATTACAAAATTCCAGTGTTTATAGTGAAGTACAGGTGAAATAATCAACCAGAAGTAATTCACAAACTCTCATATATATGTATATATATAGAAAATATACATGTAATATATGTAATGTATATAAAATAAATAATATATGTGTATACATATGATATATGTGCACATATATATTATTTTTTTATTATTATTATTTAATTCAAGCATAGGAAGATAAAGGAGTAGGTTTGTAGGCTCCAGGTTGGTTTTTGACTATATAGATTACTCCAGTGTTAGGACATGGAGCTTATCCTTCAAAGTCCTGACTTATATCAACCAATCTCTTTTCTCCTTTAAGTCCTTGAATAAAACTCCCTCCTTTATGAGCCTTCACACCCTGATCTGCTCAACAACTTTATCTATACTCCTTGAAAAGTATTATCTAGCATAAAATGAAATAGATTCTATAAAACTGAGAATGCTCGGTTGTAATATTTTCAGTACATATACTTTGTCTTTAATGTATGTAAAGTATCTAGCACACATATGGCATGCTATAAATGCATTAATTTAGTTTGAATTAAATTAATCCACAATTCAATATTGTAGGACAAAGTATTGACTTCTGTTACTGTAAAAGTAGTTGTGTTGTTTTCAGAGAAATATCATGCATGCAACTTCTATCCATAATATCTTTCTTCATAAGCCAACTTGCAGGAAAAAAGTGAATAGAGGGAAATGCAAAGAACAAGCAAGCAGCAAAAGGGAATAAAAAGCAAGCAAAGATAAGAGTGCATAAAATAGTGACAGGAAAAAGGATGGGTTATGAGGAGAGAGGCCAGAGAAAAAAAAAAGAGAGGGTAAAGAGAGGGCCAAACAGATGAAATATGATATAGAACAAGAGATACATAAATTGAAAACAGAGAAACTGGCAGCTAAATCAACACAGGAACTATGGAAACAAAGTAGAAAACAATGCGTGAAAACCTGAAACAGTGAGGCAGGACAGTTAAATCTTGTTTGAGGGTGGAACAGTATTGCAGTATTGTTTTTCTTGCTAGGATTGCTTTCAGGTCAAAAAATACCCCTCTCTCCCTGCCACAGTCATGTGGCCAAAACCCTTAATGCAGACCCCAAATGACAGAAGAGCTCTGTTGTCCTCCTATGCTGGTGATATAGTATTGGTAAAACTCATGTCTTCGCTGCATGACTAAATCTTGACTGCTCTTTCTGCCTTTTAGGAGCTAAAAATTCTATAGGCTTCTGTGTATCTATGCAAGTGGTAAAGAGCCTGGCTAAAAGATACTAAGGATGGCAGTAAAAACATAATGCCTGCGAAGGTCCACATCGATGAACAATGGAACCAAAATTTTGATGCAAAGTAACTTTCCCTTATCTGTCACCTCATTTTGAATGTGGTTTAAATTGCTGAGCATCTGCTGGTTAAATTATGTCATTTGTTTCTTTATACACATGGATTTTGCTTCTCATCTTGCCAAAGCCTAAGCATCAGCTACTCAAGACCTTACAACGGATGGGATCCAGAAACTGAACTTTAATATGTTTATGTCACCTGATGGGTCCAATCTGCTAGCTAGCTATTTTGAAATCAAACTCATCATACAGGGAAATTTATCTCAAAAAAATATAGATACAGTAATTTCCTCCAAAAGGCTTTAGAAACAGAAGGTTTCTGCCCAGTTGTTGTTGTTTGGGTGTTTTTTTTTGTTTGTTTATTTGTTTTTATGATTGCACTTATAGGCAGAAGATAAACCATGAAGTTGGAAGCCTGGATTTAATGCATTTCCTAATGTGACCATATTTAAAACTGTCTCCCAACAGCTCAAAAGCTGCCCTGACTTCAAGGCTAGAGTCTAACTGTGGCACAGGTCACAGCCCAATTCTCCTGACATGACTGCAGCAATCAAGATGACAAGAGCTGGAACATGAGTGAGGCCCTTGACTGATAGTTATGGCATATGGGTAAGAATAGGAAAAAACAGGTTTCAGTTCTTCCTGGCCTATTTCTGCATGCTTTAATGTCAGTTTCATTGAATGCCAAATGTATAAATAATATTAAAAGTTGGGGACCCATACTTCATCCACCTTTCCAAATGCCTGGACCACCAGACCAGAAGAAAAGAGGGACCCCTACTTGCTGCTCCCAGGAGCACGTGAACTGAAAGCCCTACCTTCATTATTTCTGGATGAGGATGAAGACAGTGCAGTTTAGGATGCCAGATCCTCAGCTTTGAAGAAGTATGGCAAAAGCAGTATCAAATGCATCCTTAGTGACCACCACATGTTAGTAGATGCAGCAGTGGTTAGTGCATTTAAGTAAATATTAGTGCAGTTCAGTGGATGTGACATGCCCTTTGCCACAAGGTGGTGGTGGGACACCCTGTGCTGCATGCACTTGCCTTGCCGCTGCTGTGGGAGCCAGTGGGAGTGTCAGGTTGGGTACCAAGCAGTACTAAGCCTAAGGGAAATGTTTTATTTGAGAAAACTGTAATCATTAGTGACAGAATGGAATATGAGCGTGTCTTACTGCTGTCTATTTAAAGCCTTAGATTAAAAGTAAGGCAATTTCTAAATGCCTTAGGACTAATGCCTAGGAATAGTATATTTAGAAATGTATACAGAATAAAAAGTTGGTGTTGTCTAAAACACATTACCATCTGCTTCTTTGTTTTATTCCACTAGAGATTAATTGAGTTGATCTGAGTTAGCAGATACTCTCAATGAAATTACATAGTGTGTTGATGAGGATTTCAATTCAGCTACTGATTAACTTGTTAGAATACCCAGGTGAGGTGATAATTGTTCCAGAAATCTGAATACAAAATTTAAAAACCAAATTACTGCTTGTTGTTGAAGGTTGTGCTGACTTAAGGATTTTTTTCTCATTTGTGTCATTATCAACCACACTTTAAATAATTAGCCCTGTGTATGTACACATCATATGAGCTTATGTGTACATAAGTTATCTTTGTATGTTCATGTGTGTTTAGGTATATGTAGATGTATATACACATATATTTATTCAAACATATGTGAAAGTCCTAACCATTGCTATGGCATGACTTTCACGTGTCTGAATTGTAGATTTTCCAAATTATTATGACAAGCAATCTCCCTATTGTTTAAAAAATGCCTAATTCCCTAAGTCCACTTCTGTATATTTTGGCCACTTCAGTATATTTAAAAATCTTGAGTCTCTTTTTAAAATGGGGCTTTACTCCCAAGTAATTAACCTGAAAAGCATACAGCTGAATGACCATATGTTATGAAATGAATGAAATTGCTGAATTAAATGGATGACAGACAAATCAAGGAAATTACTGTACAGCCAGTGTACAGCTACATGGTCTGTGACATCAGTGTGATGTAATTTTATCCCTTGCATACCATCACCAATGTCAATGCTAATATTTCAAAATAAGTAGCAATTATGACTGCTACTTTGACCTCAGCAGGGCCTCTATTGGGTGGAAGGATACATCCACCTCCAGTTGCACATTGGAAAGGAATGTTTGGAATAGATTAATTCTCCTATTGAAATTAATCTTTGTTTCTAAAACAATATTAAAATTTCCATCCAAAAAGCTAGATAATTACAACTGGAAACAAACTAGCATAAGCACTGAGGTAGCATATATCATTCCCAACTATTTATGTTTGGGTGAAATAAAACCATGTGAGTAATACACATTTCAGGAGTGAAAGTAAATTCCAGTTCTAAAGCATGACCAAGTGAAAGATACCCACTGTTTTGTTCATTCTTTTATTGAACTCATAGTAATTCTGTTTCACAACTTTATGTTCCACATAATACAATTATATGCACCTAAGCCTTGACATCTCAGTTTCCGTAAGTGTTTTTACGTATCCAGAGGAAAGCCTTTTGTGAATTTAAAAGTAATTCCTGCAACAGTAGACCTGATGAAGTACACCTAATCACACAAGAGGCAAAAAAAAATGTTTACCTTAATAACAATGCCTCATTATTCTGTTTAAGCACATCAGCACTTATGCTAAAACATTAAATATGAAATGCAGTCTGCTATTTAAGAGTCAGATTTTTCTCTGCTTTTTCGTCTTTTTTTTTTTTTTTTTTTCCTTTTTTTTATTATCCTCAGTACTTCAAGTCAAGCTGTGAGGAAAATCTCTTATGCCTGCTATGCAATTTTATCTTAATCCAGGGAAGTGGGAATCTAGCAAATGAAAAATAATCCAAAAGTTAATGCGGAACAAAATATCTAGGCAAAATTTGGACAGCGCAAAATTCTTAGTGCACAGAAAGCCTGAAGGAGTATTCTGTCTCTCCTAGTAGAAGAGTGATTATAAAGATCATCAACCAAATCTTTTATCTCTTTATTATTGATATTACTATTGGTTTTTAATTTGACTATGAAGGAATTTCTGTATATTTTTTAAGAAAATGTAAGCAAATATTATGGACTGGCTTTTTCATATATGCTTTATTAAAATATTTAATCTTAATATAAATGAACAAGATGGCTTCATTTCTGCAGTGTGAATTGCAATGACAAGTTCCCAGTGTCTGTGTAAAGTCCAGAGTCTGAAAATGGTAATTTATAGTTACTAGCATATTACTAGCATCCTGCTTTGGGCTGATGAAATGTTAAAACTCTTTTTTTCTATGTACAAATACTCTTCCAAGTTTCATTTTTCCAGCTATAATGAATTAATTTTTATTTAGGTTCACTCATTTCGTATTTTAAAGAGGTCTCACTGCACCTCTTTGCAAGCAAGTTTTTAAGAAAGGGGTTTTCATAGTACTTTTTTTTTCTTATGAAAAATAAAGGTGGCAGTTATTGAGACTCCATTTATATAATGTGTAAGATAGGTTACCAAGCATTAAGCTTGTTGGAAAAAAAGTTGGAAAAGTGAATGAAAACTGTTGTTTTCTTTCTTGGTTTATCGCAGGGAAATAAATGGAGTGTTTGGCTACTTTTTTCTATTTTATTTCAATTAAGGGAGATAGGATAGGTTATAAAAAAGGGAAAGGTAGCTGTTATGACAATTATTACCTTGACTTGGGAGGAGTCAACATAAAGATCAGGTAAATTACTGAAAATAAATAAATTGCACTAAATAAATAAAAATGCATAAAAATAAATAAAATGCACTAACATAACAATGCCAATTATTTCTATTAAACCAGGTTGTTAATAGACCAGGTTTTGATTCACAAGTAGATGAGGACTAAGGATCTTTTATTATATGACATTTCTTGACACTGTCTCTCCAAGGTGGCTTCTATCTGTCAGAAGTGAATATTCGAAACAAGTCAATAAGCAAGTGCTACCTGCAGACCCTGATGGCAACTGGCAGCCAGCACTTGGATTCAGTTTTCAGCAAACATGGCATATTGTCATGCAATGCAATGGGTCAGCACCGGGTTTTATTGTTTTGTAACTCATTGGTATGAATTGCTCTTCCCCATCTGCCCCCCCCCCCCCCCCCTTTTTTATTTTAAAGGTATAGGTTTAAATCGAAACCTCAAACCATGTTTTTTCTTTCTTTATATTAAACATTAAAACATGATTAAAGGCAGTCTCAGTATTTTGTTCCTAAGTAAACAGTAGCAATACCAATACGTAAAGTTTTCACTTTTGACATCATCCTGCAAAGGAAGAAGCTCAGATTATTTATTGCAGATCCTGATGGTCCCAGAGAGGGTTTCTGGTTTACAGAATCAGCCATTTGGTAGTCACTGGCTCTGTAGTCCAAGAACCTGGTCTCTAATCCAAGCTCCACCTCAAAGCAGCATCAACACTGAATTAAGGCTATGCTACTTAGGGCTTTGTCCAGTCAGGTCTTGCAGATCTTCAAAAGAATGTATAGCTTCTTTATGGGACTTTTCCAATATTAATTATCTGCAGAGTGGAAATGTGCAGAGCTGAATTCAAGAACAGCTGGTTGGACTGATAGAAACAAAACTTTTGTTCAGAAATGCTCATTTGACTTGACAGATGTTTTCTGAAATACACTGGGGTTCACAAAATTTCCATGGACTGAAGACTTGATCCTTTAAAACTTCTGCTGACAATGTACTGAGTAAGATTTTAGTTTTCTGGACTTCACAGTGCTGAAAGTATCAGCTCTGCCACAGCTTCAAGACTGCTTGTTGTGAAACCGAATGTGACAAAAAGACAAGTGGTATCAACTTGTAGGCAGGACTCTGGGTTGGGATTGTGAAACTGAGACAGGTCAGCCCTGTTCCTGGGCAGAATGGATAGTTTTTATGAAATCTTTGTGGTCTGCTACAGTGGCTTACTTTCTGTTACTGACCTTTGCTTTTGAAACCTGTTAACACGTTGTGTCTCGTTGGCAATCTGATGCTTACAAGCTTCCCCCAAAGCAAAAGCCATAAAACATAATTTAAAAATAAATAAATTATGTCAAAAGAGAATAGTTTCAGATGGTGAATGAGCCATTCCTACTAAAAATGGGGAAAACATGCAGTTATGCCTAGCTTATTTTTGAGAGGCTTGTGCCTGCCTCTCTTGATGGCTTTAAGGCATAATGGTAAAACTCTGACACTTACAAACCAATTCCTGTGCTTTGATTTCTTTGCTAAAGAGTCAATTTTTCTCAACTCATGTTCAGATAAGAAGTAATGAAAGTATTAGTAATTTAGTACATATTTTAATAAATTCTTCCCTCATACTCATCCAGACCTCACTGCTAAGATGTAACATTGGAAGACTACAGTTATTGAGATTTACTTAAACTGTCAAATGATACAAAGACTTAGCTTTGGCAAAGAATGAATTGCATGTCTGATCATGTAAGTATTCGTCCATTAAAAAAAAGAAACCAAATCTTCCTTTTCAGTGCATTTAAATAGATGGCAACATCCTTCCTGAGCATACCTCGCAAGGTGGGTACCCCTAAGACTATAATTAACAACAGAAACGCTGTAAACCCTGTGCTTCTGAAACTGCAATTTTTTCCGGAAATCAATCAGTTTCCCCCCGAAATCCCTCTGCCTTGCAGCTAACATCATATGGTTGCCTTGCTCTACCGGAATAGCAAATGGAAGAAAGACAGCTTGTTAAAAATCTTACCTAAGGAAACCAGATGTGCAAGAAAATATTTGTCACAGAGGTGTTCAACGAGGGATGACTTATCTATCAAAAGCACTTCAACTTCTTCATGAAGGTCAGACAGATTCCAGAGTGCTTCTCCATGGAGAATCATCTGAGTGTGGTATGCAGCAGAAGTTGATGATGATTAGTTTCATCACATAGAATGGCTAAAAATCAGAATTTAACACATGCACATTGATTAAGTTCATTTTGATTCACTGAATGAGTATTTTTTGCAGCAGTGCTGACAGGCTTTTTTGTTATCAGTGCTTCTGCATGATCAATGATCTCAAAAACTATTGCATAAGATCTCACTTTCTTGCTTTCTACTGTCTCTGTCAAGACTGGTAGCTTTTTTTAAACATGTCAGTAGCTGTATCTGCACACTCTTACGCACTTGAGGTAATCCAATATTTCACTACTCAAACTCCTTAAAAAAGATAAGGATTTCTTCACTAGTCATTCAACTGCTTCCTTTAAATATATCATGTTATCTATTCCTTTACATTCTGCTATACATCTGAGTTGGTAGGTAACTTAACCATGTTTGCAATTCATACTGATTCATTCATGGGCAGTATAGACCATACATTTCCCTTTTGTATACAGTCTACTGTCTTGTCTTCTCTAAGTTCAGTCTTCTGTTGGGGAAGGTCTTGTGTTTCATCTGCTTTGCTGCACTTTTTTCCGAAAAAAAGTTTCAAAAATGTGTGTTACTGCCTTTATGATATCTATTTCTCCAGGTGCAGGGCCCTTCCTAACTAAAACTATACAGTTTAAGAGACTTCAAGAATAATTTAAATTGAAAGGGCCCCTTTTAGTTCGTACATCCTAATTCCCAGCTCAAAGTGGGACCAATTTTGTTGTTACACCAGGTTGCTTACAGCTTTGTACAATTGAAAGTGTAATAACTTTTTAAAATTTGATATTTCAAAAGGATTGAGATGTCTCTCTAGGCAAACTGTGAGTGTTTGACCATCTTCATGGCAAAAAAAGAGTCTCCTTATATTTATTTCACTGGAGTTTTCTAATTTGTAAGTTGTGATCATTGTCTCTTGTCCTTCTGCTGCACACCTTTGAGAAGAGTCTGACTCCACCTTCTCTGTAACCACTTGCTAGGTATTGGAGACAGCAATGAGATCTCCCCTGAACTTTGGGTCGAGGTAGATAAACCAGCCTCCTCCAGCGTTTCCATCATCTGGACTCACTCCAGAATGCCAAGATCTTTCTTGTACTGAGGAGACCAAAACTGGGCACAATCCTCCAGATACTTCACAGGTACCAAAGAGAGGGGAAAAGCACTTCCCTCAAGCTCCTAGCTACACCCTTGCTGTTATAGCCCCATCTAGAATTGGCTTTCACTGCTGCAAGGCCACACTTCTGACTCATATTCAGCCTGTTGTTCTTCGAAACTTCACATATTTTACTGCAAAACCCCACTACTGCTGTGTGTATGTATTGGCATCAAAGATGTCTTTGAGAAGATTTTTTAGCTTAGTAGACTTCTGTCAATACAGATTTTCAAGGTTTGGTGGAAACATTGCCTTGGTCTGTGCAGTCAGCTGCTTCACTTCCAAGTGCTTTTACAGTTCATAGAGTCTCACAGTATCATTAGTAAAAAAATGAAAACATAGCACACTGAATCTGAGATTTGTCAGAAATTTTGACAAGGCTCATAAATCCAGTTCTGATGCACCTTTAACTCTACTGTCTGTTTAGCAATTGCATTTTTGTTCTGTGGAACTCTCTTCATGTTTAAATGTGAAGTTACAGTTACATCACTTCTTTCAATTACAAAATAAAATCCACTAATTTCACAATAATAGCATCATATTTAAATACCAAACACAAGAATCATGTTAAAGAACACCAATGAACACCATTCTTCCAAAAGAAGTAGCGTTCATCAAGAGATCAACAGGTTAATGTACACACAGCTGCTAAACCAGAACTATTTGTAACCAGCCTGACATCGCTCTAGTCTTGTAGTGAGAACTGATCTCTGCTTTCCTTATCTCATTCTCCCTCACTGACCGCCTTTTCCCACATGAGGAAGAGGTCACTTGACAGTCAAGAAAGTTTAAGTTGTTCCAATGGAATAAAAACGTCTGTGATTGGAGGAGAATAGGAACTGATAGACATTTTCCTTTGTGACTAGGAGGACACCACACGCTCTCTTTACTAGGAGGGTGAACAGATCTGTGTCTGAACTCATATTAAGTGCACCAGAACTTCACCTCACCAGTCAAATACTTCTTCGGGACAAAACAGATTATCAACAGCACTCCCCTCTCAGATACTGCTCCTTCAAACCAGCAACCCACCTGCTAGACCTCTGTATGCAATATGACGGTGCCATGGAAAAGCGTGTCCTGATGTGGCATGCGGCAGGAAACACCTTCTCATCCTCTCTGTCCTTCGGCACCATACTTCTGCTGTGAAGTGGGGACCGGGCAACTGGGAAGAAGGCAACAAATCATATCTAATCTGGCACAACACTTCACCTCTTGCCTGAGAAGTGAGCTACACATTGCCAGCTCGGGGTGTCAAGTTCAGTAGATGGGATTCTCAATTTACAGGCAGAACAGCTTGATTTAAGTCTGTTGGCTCATGGCTTCAAAACACAAATGAGTTACTGCCGGGTAACATGCTACTGCATATCGGCAGCTTGGCAGTAGCTGTCTGAGTGTGTGTATATAGTGAACAGCAAATGTGAGATCATTTAAGATATCTCAGATCTCCTTCACAATTCAGAAAGATAGAGGGAGATGCTGTTTCTGACTCTGGTTAGTTAGCACATTTACATGGAAAGCACAGATACAGTTGCTAATTCTTCCTCCTACCTACTTTTGGGCAGGTCCAGGTATATTCCCGGATCTGAGAAACCAACTCACCTCCAAAAATAAAGTTAATTTAATCTTGGAAGAAGACATATACTCATAGGATACATGAATCAGAGAAAACGCACATATGTGCATTTACCCCAGGTTTTGGAGTTCTCATATCCCTGGTCGAGAAACAGCAAGTCAGAAGAACTGAAAGAGGATTTCATCATCATTTTCTTTTATCAGCAGAGTAGTCAATTTTATATCAATGCTGTGATAATAGCTCACTTAGCTGAAGCTTTGAGTTGGCTACATTTTCTTTTCTTTTTTTTTTTTTTTTCTCTTTTGCTTGCTGTTCAGGAGCATTAACACCAGGAGAAATATAGCACTCAGGTCTATAAACAGAGGTAAGAAAAAAGCTCAAGGAGTTAGCATGGGCTTGTTGAGTATTCTTAAAGGATTAGTATTGTGTGAACAATTAATGGGTTCACTACAGAACAGAACTGATCCAAGGTTACATTCTGACACCATTGTTATTGGTTCTAGCAAATTATTGGATACTGAGGAAAGAATAGTAATTTGCAACAATTTACTTCTTATTGATGTTTTAAATTGTGTGTAACTCCTGCATAGAGAGAGCAATACACAAGGTAAGGAGGCACTAATTATTCCATTGCAGTCTCTTTAACAAAAATACCTTTTCTCTTTGTAGAAGAAAGGACAAAAAAAAATATTAGGTAGTTTTCTTTTGACAGAAACTTTATGGCAGAAACATTAATATAACTATGTTAATGGAAGAATTAAAAGGATCAAATAAAGATTTTGATTCTTGCTTATCTGAGTATAAATACAAACTAACACGAGTTTGTACTGGCTTCATGTGCTTAATTTTTGATATATACTAGCTAATGAGTAGGCAGAAGAAGTTACACTTTTCAGTTTCACTGGATTAGGAGTGAGATAAAGGTTTATGTGTTAGAAAGGGCAGGCCAATACAACGTGTCACGGTAGGTGTCTGCTATGGATATATACAATGCTATGGATATATATGGAAGAAGTATACAAAGCCTTCTTTAGACAACTGCAAATAGCTTCATGATTACAGGCTCTGGTATTCCTGGGGAAACTTAAACACCCCATTGTCTTTTGGAAGGGCAACACAGCTGGCTGGAAGCAGTCCAGGAGACCCTGGAGTGTACCAAGAATTGTTTCTTGCTGCAGCTGATAGATGCTCCCTGTGTAATCCCATAGGAATAGCTTCCTTTGAGCCATAATTATGGATCACACATGGTTTAGTGGTGGACTTGACAGTCCTAGGTTAATGGTTGGACTCAATGATCTTAAAGGTCTTTTCCAGCCTGAACGATTCTATGATTCTATATGCTAATGCTCATCAGATAATCTGCTGGATCTGTTATTCAGAAGGTGGAAGCAGAGAAGGGCTGCCCAGAAGTATAGAAGCATTGCTCAAGCATGCAGGGATGGAGTGCAAAAAGTATGAGAAGGATTTCAAAAGCATGAAAAAGTCCTTCTATAATTATATCACCAGCAACATTAAACTAAGGAGAGTGTGATCACAGTGGTCCTCACTGCTCAGTGGGGCAAGGGACCTAATGAGTGGAACAGGCCACGGATAAAGTCAAGGTACTGAAAATCTTGCTTGCTTCAGTTTTTACTGGTAAGATCTGTCTTCTGGTCTCCCATGTCCAAAATCTCCAGACAGAAATACAAGCATATACAGTATATAATTTTTGCCCAGGGAGGAAAATCCCTTCAAGAAATGCAAAACTGGGTGTGAACATACCAGCTGCGCAGTTTACATGGAAAGCATTGAATACTGTATGATCCACCAGATTCACAGCATGGCTATAGAAGAGCTGCATCACCACAGACCTGATAAACCCAGTGTTTTAGAAAAAATATTTGTTGCATATGGCTACACAAAATGGATTTGCTCACCCCACCAGAAATCTTAAATAAACTTTGGTAGACTTACCTTACTGTCTTTCAGTAGGACGGGATTTATTTGCCCAAACACAGACATCTAATACCATTTGTGATACCTTAAGCTGTTTGAAATACCTACACTGGTTTGGCAGATATGGCACACCACTTTTGATAAACCTATGTCCTTCTGAAGGTCAGACGGAGTACTTGAGGGACTCTAAAATTACACTAAATATCATTTAAGCAGTTTGGGTAAATGAATCCAGCCCTGTTATAATTAGCTTTCAAGGCAAAAGACATGGGCTCAACTCTTCCAGCTTCATATTTCTGTAGCAAGAATGTTACAATACTATCTTTCTGGTTTCCTTAAATTGTAATTGAAGATACACATTAGGAACATTACTGTCAATAAGTACTACTAAGATAAAAATATAAAAAGGCTTAGGAAAAAACTTAAGCCCTAACAGTCTTTCTCAACAACTCAACCAGCTGCCAATTTTGAAAGAAATCTTCAATATGCATTTTTGCTATCTATCTCTTCAAGCACAGCTATTTTCTTTTAGAATGCTTTCCACCTTATCTACTTTCCAAGTCCAAAAGTAATCCACTTGAAAATGTGGATGTTTTACCTTTGAGGTCTTATGTGACTAGTTCCAAATTGTAACATGCTTACATTGTGCCTTTGCAAGCACTCTGAGCTAGACATGAAAAACCAGGCTCTGCATTAGACGCATACTCCTGTGCTGTATTTGAGAATGAGATATTGTGGAGGAATTACAGGCGCTTTTTTTTTTGCCTTTTTTTTTTTTTTTTATGTTGGATTTTTAAGCTCTTGTTTCCAGGGCTTTAAAAAATGTGTTTCAGCACCTGGGTGTAAGGTATCTTTTGAAATCCAGGAAGGATCTTGTTACCTGCCAGGCTTAATTTAAGAATCTGGGGACATCATTAAGGGAAAATCTGTTTTCTTGTTCATCTGTGCACCAACTTTCAGTAATTTCATCAAAAGCTGCTGCCACTTTTTATGAGCACTTATATCCCAAGCCTGCAAAACATTTCTGATCTTTGGCCCCTGCTTTAAGAGGACTCTTATATACCAATCTATATCTTTCCACTCCTTTCTGAAGGCTTACTTGTTTTCTGGTATCAAAGATTTGCTGATAATGAAACTCAGGAAAAATCAGATCATGCCAGTTCAGGATGTCTTGTCTTTTTTGAGAGTAACGAGTGACAGAATGCTTCTGCCTTCAGCTGCATTAGAAATAAACCCAGTAAAGTCCATTTGGAAAGAGCAGATGTTAAAATCTCTCTTATTCTTCAAGCTTTCCAAGCTCAAAGGGTTAGTGGCACCAAAAGCTGTAGGTAACTGCTGGAGATCTTGCTTTCAACAGGGAAATAGTAAACAAAAGGCTTGTCTGCTCTTTGCATCCTACCCCCACAGAGTCTGACTGTCGCCCAGGTTCAGAATTAGAGTTCTTCCTTTACTTGCAGCATCTTCAACTTTCTTATCCAGGACAACATTGTCCAAATGAGACTTGCCTTATCCTGCTCCCCTGGGGTGGGAACTCACACTGTTACCAGAATATTGTTAACATCTTCAGATACAGTTTACCTGGATAATGTACACAAGATGACACTGCTCTCAGAGGACCTAAAAATATTTTGCAAGCTAACAAGAATGTTAAAGAAAACAAAACAGAGATCACAATGAAAATGGTTCCAGTGTAAAAAATGTTTTAAAGATTTTTTTTTTCACCTGAATTGGGGAAACCTACTGTGATCTGCATTGGTGAAAATACAGAAGCATCCATGTAAGCTTGCTTTCACTTGCTATACATGGAAAACATACTGTTGTGATTATTTAGTAAAGTCATAGATATTTACTTAAGTGAGAGGAAGAAACGTTTTTAATTTCTAAGAGAACCATGAACAGATTCCTGATGGTAGGAAATGCACACTTGTCTTTTACTCTTCCCTGCTCCTCAACGTCTAGGAAATGAAAAGAAAAAAAGGAGTTACAAGACTCACAGCAGTATGTGATATGTAAAAGCCTTCTTAGACTTGATTTACAAAAGTCCATAACTGTACTTTCAGAAGTATTTTTCAAAGAGGACCAACTAGCTCACTTTATGATGAATACTTTTCAATAAATTTAAGATTTTTTTTATTAGAAAAGTTTTAGAGAATCACAGAAAGTTTAGGCTGGGGGGTTTCTTTTTAGATGGACCATGAGAGTTAGATATTTGATTCACATATAAAAATCAGCAACAAGGTCCCCTGTAAAAATACTGCTGTTAGAGCCAAATAATGACAAATGTGTAACACAGACACATGTAAGGGTACAGCCAAGGGGATCTAAGCATGTCCATAATACTAAGAATATATTTAAACACTTTTCTGAAATATGACAAAATTTGCTCATGTTTTGCCCACTTCCAGGATTATAAGCTTCAGAAAATTCTGTAATATCTGAGAAATTCCCACAAAAAGTGTAATTTACAGAGATAACATCTAACTCATGGTGATTCACTCAGTAATAAATTACACAGGAGCTGTAAACAATGCAAAATAACTCTGGAATATGGATATTGCTTTTAAACACCATATTGAAACCTTAAAAAAAGAAACCCAAAACCAAAACCCCCAGCTCACAAAGCAGTTATACTAGCAGAACATAAGGTTAATGAAACCTCCTGTCTCAGACAAAAGGATCGTGAGTTCAGTCACTAAGAATATATAAGACATAATACACAAAAAACACAGGGTAACTGCTGAAAAAGATGATAGAATTACTTAAAAAAAATAATCGTAAGATCACCATCTATATCATAAACACCATTCACCAACTATAACATAATCATTAGGGGAAGAAATGCTGTTTGAAATATTATTGGTGAACACTGCTGCACAACTGTTGATTTAACATTATGTATATATGAAAATAGCTATACAAACCTTATGATATGGGGTAAAAAAAAATTGCAAAGCTGCAAATTTGATACTGTGGAGATGGGATTTAGAAGCAATGTTTTTTCCTTTCATCTCAGCCGCACTGATCTTTGACAAATCATTTCAGCTCACTGGTCTTTGCTTCTCAGTCTGTAAAACAGAAATACTGATATTTATCTTCCTTCCTAAGTCACTTGAGCATGAGTAGGTGAAAAGTTCTTTATGTTATTTAAAGGGTATTTGTTTACCCATGCCTGAGTTAAAGACTTCCTTAGCAGAGCTAGAAGACTGAACCTTTGGATTCCAGTTCTGGACAACTACTTGCAAACACGCAGGCTGACATGTTCCATCCCATGATTTATGTGGTCCATGCTTCTCAAGACCCAGTGCTCCTCAGAAAAAAAGTACAGACAACACCAACAGGACCAATACATATAGGACTATAAAGTACATCTATGCTGCACATTTCAACAAGATGAAAAGATACAAGTTAGCTTGGGCATGCGAAGGATTTTCCTTGAGGTAGTAACAGTGTTCGTTTTTCCTTTAACTAAACTGAAATTGCTTTTCAATCCATCAGACTAAAATATCCTGTGCTGAACAGTGTAACTCCATGGAAAAAAAACAAACAACTCTTTCAGTTTAAACCACAACAAAGTGATCTGCCATACTCTGATTACCACCCTTGACTTCCATGGATAGCTCTTCTGAATTTTTACTTCTTTCATGCCATTCTGTCCTTCATCATGAAGATGAGGAGTACCAGAGCTTGCTATGGAAACCACGTGCTAGCAGGCAACCCTGAGCATCCCCAACCCAGTTGCTGATCAGCTTTTTACCAGGTGGACTAATCAGAAACTCCTAAAAAATTTAACTTTTAACATAAATGTGATACTTTGTAGCACCTTTACATTACGTGAAAAACCTTGTCTACATAACCATGCAATAGCACTGGCCAGCTACTGGTGGCTACAAAGACCTAGGGGGTAGCAAGACCTTTTAGAATATTCACAGAAAATGATCTAATGTTTATGATTTTCTTATCATATAGTTAGAATATGAAGATCTCCCCATAAGTTTCTATGAGACATAAAAGAGGAGGGCTTAATATCGACAAATTCTTGAAGGAATATTGTACTTTTTTTATATAGCAAACAGCACAAGTTTTGTCAGCCTTTCACAGACTTAACTCACGTGCCCAGCATTTTCACATGGCAGATGCTGAAAATCTGTGATTTTCGTATTTGCAGTCCTACAGTTCTGCAGTTTCTCATATGTATTCTGCCCATACACATATATGGTTACATCTTTTCCCCTTGAGCCAATATAAGCTTTCTAGTCACTATCTAGAAATATTAGGTTTGCCAATCTTTATTTTTCTTAATCCTCTAGTGAGGTGTGATCTAGTCATCTGGCTTTTGTTTGAGCTTCCCGAAGATTTATTCAGACCAAATCTTTTGTGTGAATTACCTGCAGGAGTTAGATAAGCAAGATGTATCTTCTTCATTGGCTCAGGGAAATTTGAAAGTATATCCCTGGCATAAAGCAATACTCATCGGTTAACAATATAAGAATTAGAAAAGTCATTAATATAATTAATGATCCTTAATTACATAATGGAATACCTGTTACATGATTCTCTAAGTGTCTCAGCATTTCCATGCATTATTGATAGCCAATTAGGTCCAGACGAAAGAGCTGGGAGAACTATTTGCAGCAAACAATCTATTTGATAAATTTAGCCTCCCTTTCTGTTTTTGAATTACCTATAAGGAGCTTTTCATTTTTACAAATGTCATTGTTACTCCAAGTAAATCTTTTAAGCAAGGGTCTTCCAGCCTATGCTCTGATTGCAAACTATTTTACATACTATTGCTTTCTAGGTATGAGTTATTCCTATGTCTCCAAAACAATAGTTACGTCTTCAGTCTGGAATCATATTCTGTTCCTTCAGTGTATGAATACTAAACTCACGCTCTTCCTGATTCCTCCTCTTTCAAGACTGGACTTATTCAGCCTGGGCCAGTTGTAGAGTTCAACCTTATACTAGATTTATCATCCAGTTTTCTTTATTCAAAACAGTGTGAAAAACAGAAGGTGTTATCATCCTTTGAAATAAATACAACACAGCTGTCCAACACCTGGAATCCAAAGAATAGAAGACATGGCTTGCCATCATTCTGTACATTTTACCATTTAGTCTCCTATTGCCTCGCATGTCCTCCTCCACTATGTTTTTCATTGTTCAGTTTACTTACATGCTAAATAAAAGATATCTTTCAATGATTTACAGCATCATGCATTGTTTGGAGACATTAATCTTGTCACATGCCAAATATGGTGTGTAGGCTCACATCAGTCCTTTGAGAGATTGCAGAAGTCCTGTTCATTAGTCTAAAAAGTGGTTACTTATCAGTCATGTTAAGTTTATACAACTTGTACAACTACAAAAACTAGAGCAAATGTTTATTAGGCTTTCAGAAGATTGTTTTAACCAAGAGTTATCAGTTCAGCTTCAGTTGATAGAATTAGGCCCAACACAGTCACTTTTCTCTGAGACAAACTGAATTTTCTTCTAAGGATAGCCAGATCTGGTAGAGTGGGAATTAGCAGGTTCTTCCTTTTTCTGGAAGATGTGGCTGCTACTCTTCCCAGCTCCCACACACAGTGGCAGAACATGTATTCCCAGTAAGAAGATACACACACTGAAGACTTGGCAACTTGGTTTTTGAATATCTCCAAGGATGACACTCTGCAACATCTCCTGAGCAACCCGTTGCTTTGTTTAACCAGCTGCACAGTAAAACCAATTTTTTTCTTACGTTTATGCAAAGATTCTGTATACAATTTTGTGCCCTTTGCTTCTCATCTTTCATTTAAGCACCACTGAGAAAAATCTTGCTCCATCTTACTTCCCTCATCAGGTGTTTACACACATTGATAAGATCCCTCTCAGACTTCTCTGTTCCAGGCTTACAGGTGCAGCCCTCTCAGGGATTCCTTGCATATCTGATGATCTGGTCCCTTAATTGTTTTCATGGTCCTGCTCTGGACCTTGTCCAGTATGTCCACCTCTCTCTTGTACCAAGGAGCCCAGAAATAGAAATAGGACTAGATACTGCCTCACCAGTGCTGAGAAGAAGGATCACCTCCTTTGACCTGCTGGTGTTGCTCACCCTAACACAGCCCATTAAGCCACAAGCCCATTTGCCACAGGAGCACACTGCTGGCTCATGGTCAACTTCTTGTCCCCCAGGACAATGTGGTCTTTTCTGCAAAACCACTTTCCAGGTTGCAATTCCCAGTCTTTCCTGCTGTATGGGATTATTAATTCACAGACAAAGGACTTTGCATTTCCCCTTCATCAAACTCTGTGAAGTTCCTGTCAACGTTAAGGGATAATATTACACTAAAAGGGTGAACAAAAACTCAACCAGTGTCCTTCATCAATAGCTACATTCAAAATTCATCCTCTTTGCCTGAGATGAACTGCAACTTGCCTGGATATTTGATCATTCACATCGTGTGGCTAGTGTCAACAGATTTGCATAGGCAGGTTGTGCTGGGAAGGCTCTTAGGCAGTCTGGATGTTGGGTCCTTGTGGAGTCTGTTCATTCCGGTATCTTCAGAGAAATTAATACCATTATCTTTCAAATACTCTCTCTGACTAAAGTGTAGCTCCTTCCTAACTCTGGTAGATAAAACCAGCTGATTTAAAGAGAAAATGTGAAAATGAATGAGCCTTTAAAAAACCAACATATTTTCAGTTTTGTTTTTGAGTTACACATCAGCTATTCTATTTTTTTAAAAAGTGTACCAGATTAACTACTAAAGAATTAAAATGAGAATAATTTTTATTTTCCTCCAAGATCTCCTCCAAACTACTTAATATGTGTTTAATAAAATCCTAAAGATAACTGTAATGTCTATGAGTAATATCTAAATAATGCCCATGTCATCAGCTATGAAGGATGCATAAAAGAACAACAACAACAAAAAAAGACCTTAGGTGTACGTATTAAAATTTGTCCTTCAGAGATTTTCAAGAGCAGATCTGCAACTGAGTAAGCTCTGTAATATCCAACAAGCATTTCAGAATGAAGTATCTCATATTTCCTTCTCCATGAAGCAAGTGATTGCAGCAGGCAGAAAAACTAGTGGTAATCAGAAGTCTATATCACAGAAACTTTAGCTATCTTCCCCTGTCCCCCTGCATCTTGAATAAAACCATTATTGTGGCTTGAAATTTCAAATGACAGGCTAATTTAAGTGTAGCTTCACCTTATGGTTCCCAAAAATTACAAGCTACTGCTTAGATTTATTTGCTAAGTCAAGTAGCAGAACACTGCGTAAAACTGTAAACCTAGGCTGAAAAAAAGAATATGGTTTTAAAGAAATGATTTTAAATCTTTGTTACATTTTGGTTTTTCATGGAGTGAACATGAAACATGAACAACCAATGACTTCACTTACAAAACTCTAAAAATGGTAAAATTTTGGTGCACCATAATCTAAATGTTGTCTTGTGAAGACATGGAAAATTCTGTGCTCTTGTCTCTCATAGGCAGGGATAAAAGACAAGAAAACACTCCAACATAGCCAAACCCTAAAATTTTCACAAAACATAACTCACCTTAGCTTGCAATTGTCCAAACCGTAAGAGAGGAAAACTGCCTCAGATGCTATAGTAACCATTCAGCATAGGCATTTACACCTACAGAAAATGTCCTAACTACAAATCCTTCAAAGCCTGTGTACCATTCTGTGAGTTGATGAGGTCATGAGAATTTGGTGAAACTATCCCCTTTCAGGAAGGAGCACACGGCTCTTTAAAAACTGTGGGTGGGAAATAGAGCTGCAACAGGGAGAGTAACATGCTGAGCAGACTGTGAAGTATGTAATGTCAGCACCATTAGCTTTGCCTGACATCTCTTATTCAGTGCACATGTTGCCGATTGACAGAGACTCAACATGTTGATTCATGCTATTTAATTGTTAAGTCAATGCCTAAAAAGTTTATTGCCATCCATGATGTGATTGTTGATGAAGTTCCTGACTTTGCATACATTACCAAGGGCTGCCTGGATGACTCTGTAAAACAATTATTAGTCCAGATGTCTTCTTTTGAATCTTAGCTCATCAAAATTTGAGAAATGGCTAAAGCAGTGGTACTACAAGGCTTTTAATAGAGCAGACAAAGCAATAACAGAAGGTGGAACTCAGCAAAGCTCAGACCTGAGGTAAGATGTATTCTTTTAATGATAAAGAAAGTTTTTCCTAGAGGCAGACTGCAGAGTAATAACTAACAGACTAACTCAACATACCATTGACAGTCTCAACAAAAGGCATTCTCAAGGCTGCCTATTCTGTGCTGCATTGTCTACAGCACAGCACAAACTTAAGCAATAGCAATCAATGAGGACAATGTAGTCCAGCAGCGATGTGGGGAGGGGGGGGGGGGGAAGTTGCTTAGAACAAGGTGCAAAGTAATCTGCTTTTTTTAAAATATAATTACTTATCCTAGGAAAAACCTTCCTCTTCCTTTCTAGAAGCAATTACTAATAATTAGACATTCAGCAATCCACTTTTTCTCTGTAAAATAACTGAGATCAGGACTTATGCAATAGTTGTATACCACACCTTGATTTACCAAATTCCAGTGAGTGAATGTAAATTAAGAACCTGGATATTTGGTTTGACCTGGGAATTCATCATTTTGGAAAGTGTTAATTTGATTCCCATTGTATTTAAGGGACAGATCAAATGAAGGATTTAGGATAAATCTTCATCATAAAATATTGGTTCATGCAGAGATATCAGAGCTAGTGCTAAACAAGATATCTCACGTATCAGAAGATATATATTCCTGTTAGGTCAAGGTCCCATCTGGGGTATATTACACTGCCTCACTACAGGTGCTTGATTGGTAGTTCTGGACCCTGGTGATATCAATTTGCATAAATCCTGCTTAATTTGCTTAAAATTTGCTTGAGGTACAGGTGTATGTAAAGTGTTTTGTTGAGCAGAAGTAAGCGTAAACATGTGCTTATATCATGTTAATTCCCATGAAACATGTGCATTAAAATGCTTATGAACAATTAACTTCTGTATTGAGTAAACAATATCTGCTACCATGCTACATTCATGTAGTGCACATGCATATATCGTAGTGCATGTTTGGTGATGGTTGCCTTGAGACTGTCTGCTACACACTGGGAAACCGGAAGGATGATCAATATCATAAAGCTGAGTATTAGTTATTGCTAAGTGTTCTTGTTGATGCATGCATTTTTGGCTGGTTTTTCTTTTCCTTCTTGCTTGCCTTTTTTTCTTTTTTTTTTTTTTTTAAATCAAAAAGAAAGACAGAAAAGCTATAGAACTGCCCATGAAGCAGTGCTCTCCTGAACTTATCCTTTTGCTCCGAGACACTTCTGGGGTTGTTGCTGTCCTTCTTACTGTAACCCTAGGTTTGACTGTGGTTACACAATTGTTCTAGCTTGTGAGCTTCAAGGTCAATCTCAAGTCAGCTCAAACTTCCCCAAGATTTACTTGCTGTGAAACAGAAAGAGAATTTCAACATCATGCTAGTAATTTTGCCCTTTTGAGAGTGGTGGGGAATTCTTTTTCCTACTCTATTTAATAGTCACAGAAGACAAATTAGTTCTATGGACTAGGCAATCTGTTCAGCAACTGTCAAAATGTCCATGTTCCTGAAGATAGTCTGCCTTCCTGTCAACCTGGAAAATATTGGCTAACTGGTATTTTTCAGTTAAATCCTTCAGGCAATAAAGCACCTAGTCTCCTGAGAATGCAGCCCCACTACTTTTGTATACAGGGAACAGCTGAGAGCAGAAAAGTTCGGATAAGCAGAGAACAGTAGGTTGAAAAGATTCCTAACTTGCATTGTTGCATGTATTTTCTTCTTAAATTACAAATTCTATCCATTTTCTTCAGAATACATGCTTGGCAAAATGCATGCCATTTCATGCTGGAAATAGCATTCAACACATAGAACTTGAGCATGCACTTTCACCAAAATTCATGCAAGTAAATGTGAGGAACTGAATATATATACATATATGTATTTTTTTTTTTTTAAAGAAAATTCAGTGGAATATTTTGGGTTTCATAATAACGGTTCAAAAAATTTCTATTCTACCCACAGTAGATACTATTTTGCTACCACCATGTTGTTTCATGGGAGGTGATCTACTAGTGTATCCTTTTCTCATTTTCAATCAAAGTCCTTTAGTGTTCCTCGTAGAACATACCTCACCCATGATACATTATGGCCCTCTTACAGTTTTTTGTTATTGTAATTCCTCATGGGTCACCATGTTCAGTTGGTGGACACAGGTAAAGTAGGACATTGGAATTCAGAACCACCTGCCCTCAAGACCCTTTTAAGAACCATCACCAGCAGAATATGAAATAACAAAGTATTCCGGTGTTTTCATGGAAATTGCATATTTAACCATTTTATGTCAATTTAACTTTCAGCAAAAAGAAAAGCAGACATTGATCACTAAGTACCCTTCTAATCAAAACCTTCACTTGGCATAATCATATCATTTCCGTTGTTTTCTACAAGTCCTGTGTTAGCAACATATATTTGTATGCCACAGGGCATATATATATGATAGTCATAATAGTAACAATAATCACGTTTCTGATTTCATCCAGTTTCATGCTTTTCAAAGCCTTCTGTTACCAGCTAGTTGAAATTCTGTAGCTGTGGCTTTAGAATTCCCCCATACATATTAACTCTCACTCTAAGTGGCATTTCTATATGCGTGAGTGTTACATTAAAATGAAAATGCTATTATTAATTTTAAAAACTGATTATTAAAAATGGCCAAATTAACAGGCATATATAAATGAAATACTAGTAATGAATATATAGTACCACTAGGTCATAATCAACAAACTTATGTGTTAACAATACACTTTCAAAATATTTCTGGCTTTCTCTTATCTTTGGCAGACTAAACTCCATGTCTCACAACCTGGACATTTCATTTGCGAAGGAGCCTTAATGCTTCTATGGAAAGTTCTGTCCTGACAGCAGCCTTCAGACGCTTCACAGATACTACCTGTGAGTTACAAAAATTTTGAGCTAAACCTGCAATTTTTCCCTTATATGCATCTGATGGAAAAAAGCCCCCTTTTGAACAGGATTGCAACCTGAATGTAGACATAGCTGAAAATTAAAACTGAAATCTTTACAAACGTTCCTCCAAAATCTATAAATACGTGTTGTTGCATTCAAAGTTTTCTGGTCACTTTAGCCCAGTCTTCATGCTGCAGCATTATTCTGGCAGCACATTTGCAGGAAACAGATGTAAAATCTTCACAGGAAGACTTTGAAGAGACTGAGATGACAACTAGGGAGGTACCACAACTTCAGTGAGATGGTTCTAACAGTAAAAGATAGGAAGTTACATACTCCCCATTTTTCAGCTGAGATCCAGACCTCAGGATACTCTACTGTCACAGTACTTTGTCTTTATTCTTTTTCCTTCCTTGTTTTAGTTTTTTTTTTTCCCTGTCAATGTTCTCCTAAGTCTTTTGATGATCCAGAGCCTTATTTTTTTCTCTACATTTTTCAGTGATTTTTTTGTTCCCAATTCTGATATTCCTATGACATATCTTAAGCCATTCTCTGCTGTAAATACAGATAAAGCAGGTCAGAAGGACATAAGCAAAAAACTTCACTTTGTATTCATATGTCCATATTCATGCCAGAAATGTGTGCGTGCTTGTCCAGTCTTATAAAGAGAAACCACGTCATGAGACTTGTCTAGCTTATTAGATTCAAATAACAATTCTTTAATTTCATTTTTTAAATGATTAATCTGTCAAGGAAAAAAAAAGCACTAACAAAAATTTGAGATAACAATTTCTGAGGAAGATTATGAGAGATGCAGCTTAAAAATATCAGGCTGTTCAGAGACTGTTTACATACCAAGAGGCTAAATTTATCAAATACACTGTTTGCCATTGTTAGTTCTAATTTAATTGGGATACATAGGAATTAGTTTCTTGAGCACAAGCAGAGTCTAAGTTATGTCCTGTGGAAATTAAGCTGTAGTACCTATTTGTGTGGCTGTACAAGTCCAGAATTGTATTAACTTTCACCTTGTCTATGCTCTCCATCAGCAGTTCAAGAAATGGGATATTTATCAAATTTAGAGACCATTTGACCTTCTTCGAGTTAATACAAAATCAGATTGACCTATGGTTGCCAGCATCAAGAACTAGTTCACTCATTAGATGACTTCTAGATAGGGATGGCCAAACAGTTTGACCTGAGATCACTGATGAGCTACATCCCATTAACCTCCAAAGAAAGAAGGAGAGACAAGAAAAGGAAAGAGAAATAGGTAGGGGACAAAAGAAGCTTCAAAGTAACAGCTATGCTTGATAAAAAAAGCAGAAATATAGTATAATGGTTGTATACTTGATCTGCTCAGCTAAGAGAGCACTCTGGGGAAACAGGGCTGCAAAAGCATTAGTTTTAGCTGTCCCAGCAAACTTCAGGGTAGCCCCCTTCTGGTGACCACATTCTTGCCTTTCTACACCTGAAGCCAACGTTGCTTTCCTCTGTGTGTTAGACAAGTCTTGCCAAAACAAGCGAGACAAATGGTCCAGGACACAATCTATGTCAGTGATTTTACTAACTCAAAAATGGTATGATGCCTGAGGGAAGCAGCTGATTTACACTAGGATCTCAGGAATGTGATTTTTTTTCTTCTTTCTTTTTGGATCCTTGCATCCTAATCTAATACATCAAATCTCACCTGATTTTATAGGAGGATGATGAAAACTGAGCTGTTTGAGTTGTCTGTTTGCAGGTGAAGGGTTAGGTGTTCATCCAGAATGGTTTTTTTTTTCTTTCCTTCTTTCTTTCTTTCTTTCTCTCTTTCTCTCTTTCTCTCTTTCTCTCTTTCTCTCTTTCTCTCTTTCTCTCTTTCTCTCTTTCTCTCTTTCTCTCTTTCTCTCTTTCTCTCTTTCTCTCTTTCTCTCTTTCTCTCTTTCTCTCTTTCTCTCTTTCTCTCTTTCTCTCTTTCTCTCTTTCTCTCTTTCTCTCTTTCTCTCTTTCTCTCTTTCTCTCTCTCTTTCTCTCTTTCTCTCTTTCTCTCTTTCTCTCTCTCTCTTTCTTTTCTTTCTTTTCTTTCTTAATGTGCACTGTTAATCAAATTTTCCAGGACACTGTCACAGAGAAACTGAGGCTGATAATGAATTCTGAAATAATTTGTGTCTAACTTTTAAAGAATAATTCCAAGGCCCTCACATGATTGATTCCACAAATATGCGTCCAATAAATGAAATTGAGGGACTTTGTCTATCATATTTTCTGTGAATCAGGTGTGAGATCTGTTCCACCACCTTTCAACTCAGGCCAGAAACAGAATCAGGTGGCCTTCCAGAAAGACTGGAGTCAATGTAAGAGTCAGTTTTATTAGTATCTTTAATGACACTAATTAAAATAGTACAAAAGAAGAAAGAGATGCCTTTCTGAATGACAGCTTTGTGTAACTTTTCTGTTAATTTTGACTGGTGACCTATACATACCTAAATCAGCATATCTGGTGTTACCCTTTGCTATCAGGCTCACTGCAGAAATGGTTGTTGTGGTTGGGGTATTTTCACTACCCCAGTACTCTTTTCTGAAAGTTACCATTGTGAAAGATCAGCATTACTACAAAATCAGATAATGCAATCTAAACAGAACTGTGAAGAACCAGCCCTGTGGGGGAACCACAGCTGAGGAGGTTTACAGCTGGCCATGTATTTGTTTCAGCCACCCTCTGCTGTCACAAGGTCAATGGCAGGGGGCAGCCAGTTCCTGTTGATGTGGGAGACCATCTGAGGGTAGAAACACTTTGAATTCACAGAGCTAAGTCCATCTGTCTTGGAAAGAAACAGACCTTTAGAAGGTATTTAAATCTTCACAAATGGGCTCAACCCAGGTTGGCTTCACTGTAAATAAGGAACATGTTCTATTTAATAGGCTTTTGGGAAAAAGGTGGAATTCAGCTTTCTGGAAAATTTAGAGATTTTAAATTTGAAAAGGAATTTTTTGCATTTTTCATTAAAGCATGAGGAGAACCTCCGAAAGAAAACTATTCTTATGAAAAGATGATTTTATTTCATCTTACTAATGGGAAAGGTTTTTTAAAAAACATTACTTTTTTACATTTTTGTTTTGTTTTGTTAAACTTCTGCTTTTGCACAATAAAAAATTTATCAAAATAATGCAAAGCAGGTCTACTTTACTTCCACTTTATATATTCCTGTATATGTGTATCTGTATACCTTGAAGGCTAGGCTGACAGTAAATTTGCCTGAATGCATTTTGCGTCAAACAATGCTGCCAATGTCTGTGTGTGAGTGCTTTGAAAAGAATACTTAGGTGAAAAGAGAGAACAACGCCTCTCTTTCAGTGCACAAAATGAATCCCTGAAGAATCCAGTAGGTTTCTGAATTAAACTTTTTTATTTTCTAGGTGGTCTGCTATTCTATTTTCAAATCTGTATAGCCACTTTATAATCCTTATTGCCCATGAATTATAGCTTAGATTATATTCAAGCCCAAAGTGAATCAATAAAGTGCAATATAATTTTTTACCAGTTACACAATCAAGCATTATAAAGATACACCCATGCTTCAAAATAGAAAACTATTTAATCAACTTATTTTAAATTCAAAATTAAGATAGAGATACTAATCTATGTTCATTAGTTCATATCGTTATGGATACTGTCAAATAAACATACAAGTACATTCCCTGCTCCTGAGAATTTATAATGTAATTTAAGGAATTTTCAATGTGGGAGCATATTACATTCCTTCATAGCTATTTCTGAGGATCAACTGTAGCTTAATTCTGTTTTTAGAATCTATAGAATGCTCCCAAATTCTTCATTATTTTACAGATATGCTAAATTCTGACTTTTCCACTCAATTTTTGTTTTCTATGTCCAGCCCAATGACGAAGAACACCTAGCTGTATTTTATGTGAAACTAAAAGGCCAGTTGTGTTCCTTGGCTGACTGCAGGTCAAAATTAGTTTCTTAAGTCTCTGTCATGTGACTGAGGAATGATTATAAGGCTTTGTACACAGATGTGAAAAGGCCAGGCTGTGGAAAGTTCAGTATTCCTGGACGACCCCACCAAATAACGGCACTCTGGTCTTCAGACTCATCCCACTGGAGAGATCTCTTTCTCAGGTTCTATTTCAGTTTTTTTATGTATAGGTCCAGGAATTTCAGGAAAATGAGCAGTAGTCTGCAGGGCTGAGTCACAAGCTAGAGCCTTCCCAGGTGATGCCCCATCAGTGGTTTTCGGTGGTTCCTTTCCTTTGTCCACAGTATCCCTTCCTCTCTCCAAAGCTTGCTCGCTATCAAAGAGAAGAAATACTATTTTCTCTCCTTTGAAATATGATTCCAGAAACACAAGCCACAGGCTGACTTTATTTTTCTGCGTAGGTAAAAGCCCAGTTTGCCATTGTGTTATTGCAGAGGGGTTAATATATCCCTCTAGCTTTATAATTTATTGGGACCTGAGAGATTAACATTGACATTTCTTCACTGAATTAAGAAAGAATGACTGTAATGAAAAGGTAACGTATTAAAACAAATGTTCTTGCTCCTATATTATTCACTTTCTCACTGAATTATTACAGTATATTAATTCAATTACAGATTATGGCAATACTATCATATTAGAATATCAATAATAAGAGTATTATTTCTGTTTCTCTCAGATTACTTTTTATTTTAAAAATATATATGTATATATTTAATGGCTGGTTGTTTTGCTCCTCAACAGGGACAATTCTGCTGTATACTGGTTTAGGAGATAAAACCTGTCCAAACTTCTGTAAAGATCAGAGTGTCTTATCTTAAGTTGGATTACTACTCTTGCAGACTGAGACCAGATAAACAAAGCCCTTATATAACTTCAGGGCTGTTGTGATCAATTTGCCTGGTGCACGACTCTGGGGACCATGCTGTTTTACCATCTTGATTGCAACGATAAATCCATCATTATGTTCAGTGCGGTGGAAACAGCTCAGAGCCTTGCCATTTGTGGCAAATCTTTTCTATGGCAGGCTCATAGTAAATCAGTCTGACCTGAGCTGACAATGATTGATTCTGAACAAAATGTCATGAACAATCAAATCCTCTCTTTTCTTCTTCTTTTAAAACTGAATAGATTTAACCCTCTAAATCTAACTAAACACCAAATAAGAGAAAACAGGGAGGGGTTATTTGTTCTCCCACCACCACCACCCTGATTGATAATTGTGAAAAAAATCCACATTTTAGAAGTCTAAAGTGTGTGGCAAACAATGTGCCTGTTATTTGCAGTCATTAATCATTACTATCTTTGAGAGTCAGAGAACCACATTTTAATCCACATCAGAGTGCATGTGTGGGAAGGAGACGGGAAGATTTATCAGCTCTCTGAGGCAGGTATTGTTTCTTTCCTCCTGCTTGCTTAAACCCCTCCCATAGTGGAGCTGTGTTAATGATTGGAGTGTCTGAAAAATTTCATAACACAGATGGCATCAGTATTGTAACATGGCATTAGAATCATCCAATCAGCCTACTGATTTATCAGGGTTGTTTTTTATAGGCTCACAAAAGCCGTTAGAAAGGACCCTGAACCATTAGGGGTGTTACGGGGAACCCAAAGTTCTCCCAGAAATCTGTGTTGTCAAAATCTAACATATGGTTGAATGTGGTTGACACAAATTTTATATTCCATTGACAGAAAATTTACAGAAAAGAACAGAAAACTGTTCTGGCTCCAGAATTAAATGTTCCAAAAGTGAGAATTAATTGGATCAGGATATTTTTGGTGGGTTTGGGGTTTGTTGTTTTTTTTGTTTGTTTTTGTTGTTGTTGTGGTGGTGGTGGTGGTTTTTTTTCTTTTTTTCTGAGGATATATTTAGAAAACAATATACTTTCATTATGTCCCTTAAAGCAGCCAAGTTTGTATGTAATAGATGCAGAACTTAAAAAAGACATGAGCAGATCTTTCTACTTTACAATTTATGAGGGAAAAAAATGGTGTTAAAGAAAAATGGCTTTGGCTTTTGTGCGTACTGAGCAGAAAATGAAAATTATATAGTCACTGAAATGATTACCTCATTTGTTTGTTTATCTAGAATATTGGATGAAAGAAAGTAAAGGAATTGAAATTAAATGAATTGTAAGGTCTTTCAAATCTATTCTTTTTATAATCTACAGGGATCAGACCCTTTGGAGAGGCAACCAGCTTCAACGTGAGGTAGAGCAAACAGAAGCACCTTTCAGCTGAAACAAAGGGCTTTGCAGAGGTCATGTGTTTGTGAGATGTGAAATGAATATCTTAAATTGACTATCAGATATTTTTATCCTGTTTTGGAGGAGTTGGAATCTTTCAAATTTAGTATGTGAATATCACGCTTGTGAAACTGAAGCACAAGTAGAACTTACTGTAGATGGAGTATTAATCTCTGCACAGCTCTACTAATGCAACTATCTCTGACCTGAATTAAAATCATTATTCATATTCACAATTTTATAATCAGAATTGCTAGGGGAAAGGCAGTTCTTCTTCACAGAGGATTTAATCATATCATCAGGTTTTGATATTCAAAACTTAGTTTAGTTTTGATTCAGAACAAATCCCAAAAATTCTCACTGACAGAAGTAGTCCAAAGGTTCTTAATACAATGACAATCCACTCTGAGAGGCTGAACCTGGGCGCATTTTCTGAAAGCCCTGGGATTTGTGGATTAGAAGCAATCTCCCTGCTTGGCTGCCTCAGTGACACGAAGCTTCATAGTCTTGTCTTTTCAGCAAAACCAACTGGTATCCACATATATGAGTTTTCAAGAAACCTGGGACATTTACAAGATGCCTGTCAGGCAAGCTACTTTTGCTTGATTTCTAAAATAACTGCTATTAAATTGAACTCATTGTGGACTTTTTCATGTCATTCCCAGATAAAACCTTTTTTTTTTTTTTTTTTTTTTCCCAGAGATTTTCCAATCCTGTTATGACTATGCCTACATAATCAATGCAGCACAAACAAGCATGGGCTTGTCAAGTGTGAGGACCTACATCCACACTGTGCACAGGGTTTCAGGGAGTTTTATTTGGACTGGCTGTAGAATCATAGAATTGTTTAGGTTGAAAAAGACCTTTGAGATCATCAAGTTAACCCAGGACTGCCAAATTAATCACTAAAACATGTCCCTAAGCACTGCCTATAGGTGTTTAAATCACCTCCAGGTGATTCTACCACCTCCCTGGACAGCCTGTTCCAATGCTTGAACACCCTTGCTGTGAAAAAATTTCCTAATATACCAGCTAAACCTCGCCTGGTGTAACTTGAGGCAATTTCCTGTTGTCCCATCATTGGTTAGCTGGGAAAAGAGACTGACACCCACCTGCCTACAGCCTCCTTTCAGGTAGTTGTAGAGAGCAATAAGGTCCCCTCTGTGTCTCCTCTTCTCCAGACTGTACAACCCCAGTTCCATCAGTTGTTCCTCATAAGACTTTTTCTCCTAGACCCTTCAGCAGCTTTGTTGTCCTTCTTTGGACACAATCTGGCACCTCAATATCCCTCTTGCAGCAAGGGGCCCAAAACTGAACACAGGATTCCACATGCAGCCTCACCAGTTCTGAGTACAGGGGGACTACCACTGCCGTGGTCCTGCTGGCCACACTGTTTCTGACAAAAGCCAGGGTGCTGTTGGCCTTCTTGGCCACCTGGGCACATTGCTGGCTCATGTTCAGCCAGCTGTCACCCAGCACCCCCAGGCCCTTTCCCACCAGGCAGGTTTCCAGCCGCTCTGCCCCAGTCTGTAGTGTTGTGTGGGGCTGGTGTGACCCAGGGGCAGGACCCGGCACTGAGCCTTGTTGAACCTCATACAACTGGCCTTGGCCCATCAGCCCAGCCTGTCCAGATCCCCCTGCAGAGCCTGCCTGCCCTCCAGCGGATCAACACTCCCCAACAACTTGGTGTCATCTGCAAACTTACAGAGGGTGCACTTGATCCCCTCATCCAGGTCATCGATAAAGATATTTAACAGAACTGGCCTCAAAAATAGTCTGCCTGTGGACTGTATTCTCCTTAATCTGAAGCCCATTCCTTTTTCAAATAACCCATTTCTTATTTCCTTTGTGAGAACCAAAGTGTGGTGAACACACTTCTAATCGGAATTAAAATGCTAGAGTAAATATTCCATCTACAGAAGGTTAGATCGTGAGTTATGGTCAATGAGAATCTCACTGCCTGGAGATTTCCTCCATGAGGTAGCGATGGCTGCTGTTCAATACTGTGCCCAATACCAACTTTCAGAATGATGCGTAATACTTTAACAGGTGGCAAAGAAGGTTTTGCCTTCATCAGGAAGTTACTGTGTTACTTTTTGTAGACAATTTGAGCAGGTCACAATGTTTCACATTTAAAAAAAAACAACACACAAAAACAACTACAAAGCAAACTAACCTGTTATTGATCAGGACTAAGTACATCCTCTTGCCAGAGGAGGCTAAGAGGTTAGCAGAATTAAAACAGATATTTTAAATATGCACAGATAACAGTCAATGAACAGCAAAGTCAGCAATAACAGGGCACACTTTCTGAACTGACAAAACTACTTGTAAGACCAGGATTCAGATATATTCACCCCATCCAAGGTTTGGTAGCATTTTTCTGAAAGGCCTTTCACGTTTTTTTCTGAAATACCTCATCTACCCTCTGCTGGTTATGATACAGGAAAGTAGATGAACAATGAGTCTACATATTGCACCAGTAAGAAGCACACATATACTCACAGACTTATTTTGTATTTCTCTTCAAATATGAACATAATCTTAGCATTTAAAAAAATAATCTTTAGATTATATTTCTGGAAATCATCTTTTTTTTTTATCTGACCAACACCAAGATCCCTAACCCCCTAAAAGTATACCTGTATTAGTCACATAAATAGGGTGAGGGATAAGGCCCATGCAACAGTACCTGACTGTTCACCTGCTAAATTGTTAGGCCACCCTGACCCCGTTTTTGATGGGGTGAACCAGCAGACTCCCAGTCAACACTGGGGCAAGTTCTAAGTGTGGCATGGATAGGACTATTCCAGCGGTGTTTGTGAGGATAAGGATATTTTATTGTGCAGTTGAAGTTGTGCTGTGTCACTAGGCTTCAGAGCCAGAAAATATTGCCTTGCACATTTTATTAATCAAATATTATAGTATCCGATTTCCACTGAATCCCTTTTTTTCTTCAGCAAATTTCAGTCTTTCTTAATTTTCTCAAACATATTACTCCCAGAGGTGAAAAAAAACATTGCTGGCATACCTCTATGTATATGAATAGCCCCTCTGTTGACACACATTGGCTTCAGTGGCTACATCTGTGCTACCAAAATGTAAAAGTGCCTAGGCTGAGGGACTACCCCACAATCATCCAATTATCCATATAGTGAGATTGTAAGTACTGCTGTAAGGGGATTCTAACATATTCTTGGCTACCCAAAACTGTCAAAAAAATTTTATAAGTGGACTTTAGCTTTGCAGATGTGAGTTATGCTTTATTATTACAATCAGAGTGGTCCTTCAGCTGTTTTGCTTATTATTATAGAAGTAGCCAATGGGTAGATGTAGCTATAGAGTGACAGGACAGTGCTAAAGCGACTCACTGTTACAATGCTTAGGACTGGCTTACTCTTGAGCAGACTGGCATTATGGCAAAACTCCACATCACTTGTCCCTGGACCATCTCAGGGCCTCAGTGACGCCTTGTGTGGCCTTAAAACATAATTATGATTTTACGTGGTTTTCACTACAAGGTGTCAGAAATAACATGAGATCTGTTTCAGCCCAGCAGCACAATACTTTTATTGCACAGAAGTAAAGATAACCTCTTGGACATTGCATGGCAGTGGATATTTGAAGGTGCAAAGGCTGTGGGGATAGTACTGAAGGATGATGTGGGGTGGGGAGTACTGAACCTGATGCAGTTTCATCCTCATTGCCTTGGAGGAGCAGTCTTCGGAGTCTGCAGCCTGGCTTCTTGGTGAGAGTTAGAACAACTAAGCAATATAAATCACCAGGGGTCAGAGACTGTCTTTGCTCCCTTGCAGTCTTTTATTTAGCAGCATGGATTCACTTAGTGTGGTTCCTATAACTGAAATATGCATACGTGTTTTCAAGATTAGGAAAGTGGTGATTTATTATCTTTTCACATGCAATTGCCTGTAGGATGAACAAGAACAGCTGTTCAGTATTGTAGAGCAGCAATACACAGTAGTTTGCTGCAGGCTAGGAAAGGAAGGAATTCCATAATTTCATTTGATATGGGAGCTTCTGTCCACAGAACACAAATGGCCAAATGCAGGTTTATGCAGAAATCTTTGTCTCACTGTGAAAAGTGCTATTGTCTCTTAATTACTACCACCAATAGCCAAGTCTTTAATATTACATCTGTGCTGAAAGGCAGCATCTTCCAGAATTTTGCTGAGGCATTGCCCGTGCTCTGGCACAGATGATGTAAGACCATCCCAGAATAACAGCACCCTCTTTTGATCAGTTGTGTGTTTCTTGGTTTTTCAACTATCCATCACTGTCAGCTCCCATTACCACAGTTCCTTAGATCCATCAGGCTCCCAGCACAGTGTTGTGCACCAGATAATACCATAGGAAATGAAACCATTCCCATAAATATAGATTCCTGTCTTTTTACTGAGTAGGGTGTAAAACATGATGCAAGTTCACATCCAAGCAGGAATTATATTCATGGAAGTGCAGAAGAAAAAGGATGGAAACGATTCCTGAGTCATTTTGTGTACTCCCTTGAACATGTAAATATTTTCCTCCACTCCCTGCTGCCTCAGTGTTCTCTGTATTCAGCTTCACTTCAGCTGAACAGACCGTGTCCCTTGGTTGGCCATGCTGTGACAAAAATGTTGTCAGTTGGCAACATATACATACTTGCCTTGCAGAGGACATTGTTCAGGGGAATGTGTTATATTTAAAATCAGTTGCAGCATAGGTAGACCTAGAATATATTGTATTTTAGGTGAGGCTTCCAATCAATGCTACTACATTTGCAACATCAAGCATTCAACAGTCAGTACATGGGAAAAATAAAGTTGCATGCACACATTTGTCCACTTAAATGTTCTTCAGGTCTCCGAATTGCCTACAAGCATGTGAAAAGACAGTAAGTCACTGCCTATCTTTTGCACCTTAGAAAAAAAGTCCCTTTTAGTAAGATGATCAGACCTGAAGGTTTGAAATTTGCACTTAAGGTTATATATGCATGAGCAGTCTCATTGCATAGACAACACAGTAAAGTGCTCAAGACTTGTTAAGACTTGGCGGGTTCTTTCGACAGAACAGCATTGCTTCATCCTGGCTGCTCCACATTAGAGATCACTCTCCAGATTGTGCAACTTTTAGATGAGGTATAATAAGATGTGAGAAAGGCACAGATTTAAGAGAAGCAACTTAATAAAAAAAAGTAAAACTTGAACTTATGGTCTTGTCATTATCAGCCCAATCTCCCTTCCGTATGAACCCACAGTATTGTTTAAATGAGGAAAGAGCAGCTGGAAGAGAACCAGTTTTGCATGATCCCATCTGGAGCTTCATCTTTGTGGCATACTTAAACGAGATGCTAGGTTGGTGCATGGGCAGGACTGATAGAAGGCTGACGAATTTTAGCAGACAGCCTCTAGCAAGCTCTAGTGAGGAAAGCACAGATGGGGAATAATGATTTTTGGCAGCTTACAATTCAGCCAAACCTGAATGGATTGAAGACATGAGAAGAGTAAAAGGCATCTTCCTGACCCCAGAACTGTACTTATGGCAAATCTCAAGTTCCTTTTGCAAAACACGGAAGTATTCAGCTATGTGAAAACACCAAATACAAATAATTGTATTTCTTTTTAAAGTTGGAAAACATTAACCATATTCTTATGCATGCTAAAGTTAAAGATTGATAGCACTTTCCAAACAAAAAGTATGTGAAACCTTACTATTCTAGTCAAGTACTACATATTCCCATAAGCAGCTCAATGCTGTCTCAGGAATTTAATGCCTTCCCAGAAATAACAAACAATTCAAATGCTAGACCTCATATGGAGGAACCAATCTACCCTCACAATAGCTTGCAATGAGTCTTTATGAATCCTCTTTCACAATGCAAGGGCAGTGATTGCCAATGAAAAAAATCATGTTAAAATGCAAGACTAAATGGCCAGAGAGAACAAGTATAGCTGCATGTGCTGTTGAAATGAGTATCCACTGATTTTTTAAGACAGTCTTCTATGTGAATACCAATGAAGCAAGTGAAAAGATCTTCCAGACAGGCATATTTTTCCTTATTAATATTTCTTTAGAATCATATGAGAAACTAGAGGTCATAAATGAGCCTGCCCCTACCCTAAAAAGTTTAATACACAAATAGACAGGAGGCTAAAAGAAGTATTATTAACTCTGTATTATAGAAGTGAAAAATGCCTGATTCTAAGAGATCTTGACAGCTGCTGCTCTAGTTTAACTAGACAAAACTTTTTTAGATATTGAACACTTCCAGACCAGTTCTTAAGTGTTTTATTTTTTTCTGAAATCTAAAGTCAAATACTTGAAAACAGTTTCCTAAATCTCTTATAAATACCTTAATCATGACACCATCCTTTTACTCTTCAACATTTTCTTTTGGGCTTCTTGAGATAACAGAAATAACTTTAAAAAAAAACAAAACAAAACAAACAAAAAAACCAACCAAAAACAAACAAACAAAATGCAGAAAGCAAAACCCATTTGTATAATTACAATTCTGATCTCCCCTCATTCTCCCAGATGTAATCCCCCCTAGAAAACTCTCACTTAATGGGCCATTCCAGTAAACCCTTACAGCTCAAAGATTGCTGTATTTATTAGAAGCCCGTAAGTGTTGAAATAGCAAAACTTTCAGCTAGATTCCCTGAAAGCTGTGCAAACTAACAAGCTTAATGGATTTTTAATGGTCCCTTTACAGACTTATGTAAGGGCAATGGAGGCAGTGGTGGCAGGAGGTTATGCTTATGCATAAGATTAAAAATATTTTGAATGCTCCACAGCAGCATCAATACTCAGTAGGGCTACATTCTCATAGAAAGTTACATTAAAGTGTTTCTAACAGAATAAAGCAGGTATTATACACCTTTACCATGAGTGCAGCTAATGTAACGCTCCTGGGGACAACACGATGCTCCTGTTGCATTAAGCATCCCTGTATGATTAATAGATTATAACATAAAACAATTATGGGCATGACTTCTATGTCTAATATGATAAGAACTCCAAATCACATATTTTTATGCAAATACAATGTTGAAAGCTGTTGTGAGGTTAGTAAAAAACTACAGAATGAAAGGTTCTGAGTTTAGAAAATTTGCAGTAACTCTAACAGACAAGAAACTAAAAATTAGAACTGACATCAGCTAGAGCTGCAGCATTATCTTTAACAGGAAAAAAGCCTGGAGGAGAATTATGGGGGATACATAATAGTTTAAAAGATCTTTACTCTGGAGACAATGTGGAAAATTTCATGCATATATGACTTCAATCTATCCTTGCCTTGTTTTCAACCTCTTTTTTGTTGCTAAGACAATGAGCTAAATTTTATTCTCATGAAAATTATGTTAATTTAGTCTGGAATTCTTTATTTTACTTCCCTAGGTACATAGATGTAACATGACCAACCATGGTCCTTTGTGATGATAAGGCCATCTAGGCTTAGGCACATTATTGCTTTGGCAGGCAAATGCAATAGATCCTTTCCTGGTTTGCAGGTCTAGTTTTGTGATTGTTCTAAGAAAAAGCCCTTAATCTGAACACCCCTAAAGTACCTGAAAAGAGATGATCTCTTCTTTTCTGTTGCAGTATGTTTTTAAAGATGAGAAGTTCTGAAGCAATAATATCTTTAGTTTTCCAGGGAAATTAATATAATTTGCAACACAGCTTTATTTCCCCCTTGCAAATGAACCATCACAAATTCAATACTGCCCATTTTTGAGTGTTCAGATAAGTGGGACTTAACAAGTTTTTTTAAAAAAATCCATTATTTTGGTTTTGGACTCTCTTTTGTACCCTAGATTCCCCATAACAAAAGCAAGCATAAGTCCACTGCCATTTTCCCAAAAGATGCTTCCTATTAGCTGGAAACACTTTCTACTTTGACTTATACTTTAATTTGCATAAAATAGGTTGCATTAAGCCTGTCTACCTACCTGTTTGTAAGTGAAGTTTCTGTTCTGGATATGCTTCCTAAGGAGAAGTGGCTTGGAGAGCATGTTGCTCTGTAGATTTGAATGTGTTGTTCTGCAGTGTTGGAGAGGATAAATAGTGACTTGCTGCTCTGAACGTCTCTATTTGTTCTGATCGACCATATATAATGTAAGCCCCTGTAAAACAATGTGGTCAAATTCACCTGTCTGCTGAGAGAGAAATCCTTAACAGTGGAATTTCACACAGTTTATAGATAGCTGCAATGTAGTCTTTGTACTCCTGAACCTCAGGAAGGGATAGAATTGCCAGGCCCTTTTCCCTGATGTAGTAAGTGCTTTTCATCAGCTTTAACATTATCTTCCTAAAGTTACAAGCATAACAAAGCCAAGTTCCCTTCTTTATTCAAGTATATTGGAGTTCCTCCCACTCCAAGTGTCCTAACTATTGATGCTCAGGTTACCTCATTTCATAGTAACAAATATAAGATAAAATGCTATGCTTTCAGAGTTTTAAAAACAACTAGATTTTATTCTTACTGTCATAGCTCTGGACATCTGTGAGAGAAGATAGACATCTGTGTAATTGCATTTTTTGTTCTCTGGAACAAAATTGCATGCTCTATTTTTTGAACGTCTTTACATAGTCATGCTACCAAGTTATCCTAGTTATGTTAGGCACACATTTATTTCCAGTTTGCTAGTCTAGGAGGTCTCAAAGTTCAATTGACTGACTGAGTCATCTACAATATAAGTTTCTCTGTCTAAACATATCACTTGTAGCATACATCAGCTCAGAGCTAGTCAATCCGTTGAATTTGGAACACATCTCCTCTTATAACAGAGAATTATTTTTGACCAGATGAATCACAGCTTAAACTCCATAGGCTGTATTTACTGATCTGCACTGACTATAAGGGGAGTCTAAACAAATAGTTCAGATGAAGAGATCTACACAATGCAGTGGGTGTTTCCCACTACCTCTCCTCTCCCTACCCTGTATTCTTTCATTGCATGATAGTGAAATCAAGTTGTTAAGGCCCCAGTCTTACTTGCTATCCATCTGCGGATCTTAAGAAACACAGAATATCCATTTTGGATCAGACCAAAATGGACCATCTAGCCCTGAACTTTGTCTTCAGTAGTGATCATAACTGGATGTCTGAAAAAAATATAAGGCAAGAGAGCAAGTGCATGTGATGCCTCTCCACAGTACTCTCCCAGAGATCAGTAATTTTCAGCTCAAAGACCTTCTAAAACAGAGGTAATTTATTTGTATTTAAGAATCCCAAGGAACTCCTCTTCTGAGTTTGTCCAACTGTACTTTAAAGGTGCATAAACTTCTAGCTAGCATCTTGTGATAGGGATTTCCACTAAATCTCTGCATTCATGTGAAGACCTCCTTAAACCTGCTACTTGCTATCTTGTTTTAATGTCCAACTCTCTCCAGCTTTGTCCTGGAATAGACACTGAGTAACTGATCTTCTCAGTGCTGTTTGTAACCTAACTGACCTTAGCCCCAGATCTCTTTCAATACCCTCAGCTATCTCTTTTTGCAGGCTGAAGACCAAACAATTATCTTCCAGCTTGCTTATTTAGCTGTTCAATGCTTTTTAACAGGTCTGCTAACATTTTGCAAATTTTCTAGTCTTGCTGTATAATTCTGCAGAGATCAAACCAGATCACAAGCCAAACCAATATAGTCAGATGCCATTACCTTATGTCAGTACATATTATAATATTATTGACATTGATGATTGACATTACAAAGTAGCTTATATGTCATACATTCTCTGTTTTGTCCTATATTCTGCTCTTAATAAATCATAGTTTTCCAACTGGGTTTTGATCATTAAGCAGAGTACAGCTGATATTTTCAAAGGAAAATGTGTTATAATACCAAGATTTAATTCCTCAGCCATAACAATCAGCTCAGTCCCTCATTCCACATGTAAAGATTAAATTATTTTTCCCATGTGCATGACTTTTGAAATTTATATTTATTGAATCATGTCTGCCTTATTAATGTCCAGATACTAAGTCTTGTAACATCTTTGTACCATTTTTTTTTCATTTTGCTCTCAGGCACGTTACTTCCATCCCTCAAGGATTTACAATCTTGGTTGTTTTATACCAGAACAGCACCTCAGTCACTGCAGAGACCTTAGAGCCATTAGTCTTGTTTTCTTCAAAACTTCATCTATACAGCAACACTATCCCATCAAAACCACATTTTCTTTTCCTGTGAAACACTTCAGGTCCCTAATACAATCCAAATTGTAGTGTGAAGCTGTAAACAGGCCTATGCCATGAGCTGAAGAGAAAGCTTTAGAGCAGCCTTAAATACATCAAGCCCCATAAAACATGCTTGAGGTCAAAAACTGTACCCCACCTCTTGGACGAGCAAAGGTCATAATAGCTGCAAAGGAACTAAGGTGTCCCTTGTCCTGCCCTCCATGTGCCTGACCCGCACAGATCTTATGAAGACCAACCTGCCCTTGTGCCAGCTGAGGATGGTATTTAGGAGCTCTCTAAGAGCTTAATAATCCCTGCTGGCATATTTGCTTTTAAACTGCTTGTGTAGCAGGTGAATTTGGATTTGAGGAAGAGTTACAACTCCTATGTAATAGAACAGGCAGAGCCAGAGTTTCCCAATGGGAATGTTAAATGTGAACTGTGCAAATTCATGTTGTTACATTGAGTGTATATACACAAGATGAAAGGCTGTATCTTTTTTTTTTTTTTTTTTTTATTCTCCTGTCCTACTATTAAGTACACTCATATTGTCAGCTCTTAAACTCATTAACTCCAGGACATTTAAGTTCTGCCAGTTTCATTCCTGATCCTACTGAGAGTTTTTTATTTCTTATAAATTAACTCATCCTCAATTGCTTTGATGCCTTGAATTCCCAGTCAGTTCATACCCTGATGAGACCAGAGGCTTGTTTCCACTTGAAAATTAATGTATACGCACACACACATATACACACACAGTGTAAGTGTAACTTGTAATTTTTCCAGTTCATTATTTACCCATATATTTAGTTTTCATGTTCCCTTTGGGGAGTATGTTCCCTAAAGTGCAAAGTTTTAATCATAAGGTTTGTGGCTTTTTGTTCTGTGCCAAATTCACTGTTTCTAATAGCATTTTGGCACCACTTATGTATCCAAAGGTCTACTGCTGGGGGGGAAGGAAGAATGATTGCCTTCCAATAACACTGCCCAGTGTAGCACATATCTTTGTAAACATGAAACAAGGGAAAAGCTGCCTAGAACACAGCTACCCCCTGCTCCACCATGCACAGGGTGACATAATTCTGAGACCCTTGTTCAATTTAGAATTAATAAATTATACATTTACTTTTTGGTTGATCACTTAGGGATTTTCTGCTGCAGTTTTGTCTGTTCTTTCTTTGAAAAAAGCATCTGAACTAATGATGCTGCTGGCATCCTCTTTGTCCATGCTGTGCAAACTCTGACTTCACAAGCAAACTCTCACGAAGAAGTCTAATCTATTGCAGTTCCTGCATCTTTTAAAAATCTTAGGTACTTTACACTTCTATATGCCATTTAGTGGGAATTCTGACTTTGAGCTCTGCCTGATTTTCCATTATTTTCTGACTTTGATTTTTTTTTTTTTGAAGTATTTTGGATTCCCTTGCAGAACATCAGCACTGCTAGAGCCTTGTCTGTCCTCCATGGAGTTAGTGGTAGAGCATCATTTTTTCTGGGCAAATTCTGATTTTTTTGTCAAGAGTCTGTTCTGAAACTCCCCAGGTTTATCTGTGCATGTGTGTGTTTTGTTCAAAATATCATCTTATCTCTGGTGACTTATCAAGCTTATTTAATCTTCTTCCACCAAAATGAAGAGGCTGGTTCTTCCACTCAGATAAGTCAGATCACCTCAGCTTTTTTGCCCACTCTGACAACATCACTCGTTTCATTTTCATACAAGTGTCAGTGCTCTTTAAATTTCTATAATTAGTTTCACAGTTGGTCACCTCTGCATGACTAAACTGAAAATTACTCAAAAATGTGAGTGCTTCAGCATATGCTGTTTTCAGAAATAGTTACCTTATGACTATCTTGTGTGTGATGTCTATTTGTTGTACATTCACTTGACTTTTCAATATAAAAATTGGAGCTTTTCTGTGAAGCTTATTTTTATTGCTATTTCCCATGTGGCCACCCCATTTCCACTGTTTCATGACTAAGGGGTTTAGTTAATTAACTCATTAATTTTCTCATCTCTATTTTTTCTTGAACTGCTGTTGAATAGAGAAAGCTAAAGAAGTGTGGTGAAAGTGGGATTACCCACCCTCTGCATTTTTCTGGGATAAGGCAGTCTGGCTATGGAGCAAATATTCTGGATTATTTTACCTTCCATTTCCAGCACCTTCTACAGCCAACAGAAAGGCTGAGCAGTCAGCAGTGATATACCCACTAGAAGAAATGTTCCAAAGGGCTTCTTTTGCTCAGACTTTCTCTTCTGGTTACCCTGTTTTCCTTTCTCTTCTTGATGCTTGTGGATTAACAGTTTGAATCACTGCTTGGTACTGGGACCAGTACTGTTCAACATTGTCAGTGACATGGACAGTGGGATTGAGTTCACCCTCAGCAAGTTTCCCGATGACACCAATCTGAGTGATGCGGTTGTCATGCTGGAGGGAAAGGATGCCATCCAGAGGGACCTTGACAGGCAATTTCATATCTCTTCCCTTAGAAAATCATGTCTCCTCTTATACCTGTATTGTGTTCAAAGAAAACGGAACTGATAGAAGACCAAATTACACAATAAGAGTGGCTGGTAAGAAATTGATACAATTCAGAAAAAAACCAAAATGTTCACAAACAATCTTTTCAAATAGGGTATGTTGCGGAGAATGGATTTAAGACTCTCAGGAGACCACCATATCACAGCTACACCATAACTGGGGTCTGTCCCACAGCAGATACCCCAGAAACAGAACAAAAAGACACAGAGCATGGCTTCTCATAAGCATCACACTACCATAACTAGACGGTCTTCACCCCCAACCTAACAAATTCCCATTTTGTTTGGCAGACTTACCAGCTTTGGCTTTACCTACTTTAGACACCTTTGCACTATGCTCAAATCACACTGTACCTGTGTCCCAAAAATGTAGTACCGGGAGGATGAATTACTATAGAAAATTTCCTTAACTGTGACTTGGATGATTTGGGAGTCAAGATCAACATTTCTGAGCATAAAACTCATTTGAGGTGGGGCAGAAGAACCTTCTATGTTGAAAGCCAGGACATGTCTTCTTTTGCCTCTCTGAGTCCTACGATGGGAGGAAGGGAAAGTGCAATTTAACATACCTTCTGGTATTATTGGGTTGATTTTTTTCTTGGGGGGTGGTGGGGGGAGGGTTCTAGAAAGTTCTGTGGAATTTTTATTTTGTTCATAGGCCTTTGTATCACAAGGCTCAAGATCATAACTGTAACTAACATCTATGTGCAACCACAGTGCAACAAATAGAAACCAGAAACAGCCATGGATCCTGAAGCTACATCTTTATTTGTAAATCAAATAGTCCAGGAACTACTCTGTGGTTCTAAAGGCAGAGTTTGCATATGTACAGCTGAATGTATGACAGGGAGGTGATTTTAGATAGCCTGCATAGCTTCACCATGGGCAAGTCTTGCTTGACCAGCCCCTTCTATGGTGGAATCACTACAACAGTGGACAAGGGAAGAGCTATGGATGTTGTCTATCTGGACTTCTGTAAGGCCTTTGACATGGTCTCCTACAAGATCCTTATCTCTAAATTGGAGAGACATGGATTTGATGGATAGACTGTTCAGTGGATGAGGAATTGGTTGAATGGTCACTTCCAGAGTGAGATCTGTGACAAGTGGTTTGCCTCAGGTGTCTCTACTAGGACCAGTACTGTCCAATATATTCATCAATGACATAAATAGCAGGATCAAGTTCGCCCTCAACAAGATTGCAGACAGCACCAAGGAGAGTGGTGTGGTTGACATGCTGGAGGGAAGAGATACCATCCAGAGGGACCTGGAAAACCTTGAGAAGTGGGTCCATCTGAATCTCATGAGGTTCAACAAGGCCAAGTGCAAGGTTCTGCACCTGGGTCAGGGCAATCTCAAGCACAAATACAGAACAACCCTGAGGAGAAAGACTTGGGGGTGTTTGTTTATGAGAAGCTCAAGATGAGCTGGCAATGTGTGCTTGTAGCCCAGAATGCCAACCAAATCCTGGGCTGCATCAAAAGAAGTGTGGCCAGCAGGTCCAGAGAGGGGAATCTACCCCTCTATTCCTCTCTGATGATACCCCACTTGGAGTACTGTGTTCAGTTCTGGAGTCCCCAACATAAGGAGGACATGGACCTGTTGGATCGAGTGTAGAAGAGGGTTGTGAAAATGACAAGAGGGACAGATCACCTCTCTTATGAAGATAGGCTGAGAGAGTTGGGGTTGTTCACTGTGGAGAAGAGAAGGCTCCAGGGACACCTAATAGCAGCCTTCTAGCACTTAAAGAAGTCCTACAAGAAAGACAGAGAGGGACTTTTTACAAGGGCAGAAAGGCATAGGACAAAGGGGAATGACTTTAAAGAAGGTGGATTTAGATTAGATATAAGGAATAAATTTTTTACTGTGATGAGGGGAAGACACTGGAACAGGTTGCCCAGAGAAGTTGTGGATGCTTTGTTCCTAGAAGTGTTGAAGGCCAGGTTGGACAGGGCTTTGAGTGACCTGGTCTAGTAGTATGTGTTGCTGCCTATGGCAAGGGGGTTGGAACTAAATGATCTTCAAGGTTCCTTCCAACCCAAACTATTCTATGATTCTGTGATTCCATTTCTTGAGCCCACACCAACTACATCACACACATCCACCTTCTGCTTTCTTCTCTTGGGTCTTGCAGTTGAATGGGAAAAGTGAGGATTAGGGAGAGCAGTCAGGGGAGTCCCCAGGCACAGTGGAACAATCCTAGACCAGAAGCACTTCCAAACAGCTTTGATGCAGCATCATTTGGAGCTAACTGACAAACAGTTTTGTCCCTTTGGCTGCTGCTGCTTTTGCTTCAAAGGTCTATTTCCTCAAATGCCCAAATTGTGTGCATGCTATTTCAGTCTTCAGTTGCCTTCTGAAGCCAGACAGTTCCAAAAAGAAACCAAGACACACTGTCAAGATCACCATGACATTCACTCCAAATCAACAGCATGGAAGTGTATCACATCAGTTCTGTTTTTCTCCAACAGTGACATTCTTCTAACAACATCTGAGCCAGCCTTGTCCTCAGTTTCTTCTCCACACCCTTGTAAAAGCATGAGGCACACAACATAATGCTGCAAAAGCACTGCTTTAATGAGCTCTGACATAACCTTTTCATTCTTTTTATCCCTTTGATCTGAAACAGAGAGACAAGCAGAGCCCAGAAAATAATGAGTATGTGTCAGAGCCACAAGAAAGCCAAAATGCTCAAAAGGACACCAATACCAACAGCTGTTTGACATGGAGATGTGACTGGTTTCCTCTGGAGGGTGCTGGGACTGGGCAGGGAGGACAAGGGCCAGCCCACATCAGCTGGGGTTTTCTCCACAGTGATGTGATTTCCAAAAGATACCTCTGAGCAACAATCTTATGGGTTGCTCAGTGTCCAAAGGGAAGACAGTTGTGCTTCCTCACCACCTGAATATTAGGTGGCACTGTGTAAGAACACCTTATCTGTAAAGATTATGCAGCTATAACTCTGCATATTGTTTCTGGATATTTGAATTTTCATTTGTGAAGTTGGTAGTGCTGCAGTTTCAATGTGCAAAGCCGACTGGAAATTCTGTTGTAACAGAAAACAGTTATTTAGTTTTCACGCCAGTCTACTTCCCAGAGTTATATTGGAGTAATCCTTTTGAATAAGCAGAAGCTTGTTCAGAATGAAACTGAATTTGATATTCAACTTAACTCTAGAAGCAGAACCTATGAAGTTGCCATCAAAAGAAAAATTACTTCAATATTAGAAATTACTAATATCCAGAATCTTTACCTGCTCATGTTTTCTGTGTTTTTATGTTTGGAACAAGGTCAAATTGTCTTTAATAGAAAATTCATATTACTGTATAGCTTCAAGAAAAGAAACAGAAAACTTGAAAGGGGAATACCCAAGTCATTTATGTGACAATTGATTTTGTTTTCCTTAAAGTATGCACATTTTCTGAAACTGTATTTATTTATTTATTTATTTTTAACCCATTCAGCAAAGGAAAAGCTGTTGAAAACTCAGAGTTCTTCTAGGATTGTATAAAATTTTCCTGTCCCTTTCTAATGCTGTGCGACTCACCTGACCAAATGCAGATATCCCTATCTAAACCAGTCTGCACCAACTTCCTCTTACAATCAATAGAGATAATGAAGTATTGTCAGGGTAAAATTAATTTCATCCTAAAGGACAAATGAATTGTGCCCTAGAAATATTTGTGTCTCACCATTGACCACAGGAGACGCAGATTGACTCACACAGACATAACCATCTCCGCTATATCTTAGCTATATAAAGGCAGCTGCAACAAATCTAAACCTAGGCCCTAATTTCTCAGATTGGACCTCACACATAGTACAAATCACTTGATTGGGAAACACGGACTGACTGACTTTCAAGGTAAATACAGGGAACCAAGTAGATTGTTAAATAGCTCCAACCCATTATTGCAGTTACGTATTTCCCAAAGAGAATGCTGAAAATGATTAATCCATTAGAATGATTTTTTATTTTTAAATTTTCTTTATAGACCAAATTCTAAACTTGTTCTGCCCAGCATCAGTGAAATACATATATTTCACTTTAGAAAATAATTCAAAAATTTAGCTGATGAGAAAGCAAAAGCTGGTTCACCTGAGGCACCAAGAGGTTTTTTACTGAGAACCTGTGAATCAGAAATGTGTGATGCAACACATACATACATGATAACGGCAGCTTGAATGATTCTAAGCAACATAATTTTTTTTTCTTATCTGAACCACACAGCACACATTAAGCAAAAATGTGCATGGGGGGTTTAGTTTTGTTGTTTTTTTTTTTTTTATTTCAGATACATTATTATAGCTCTGAATAAGGTTCAAAACTAGTCACAAAGAAATAAAAAGGCTCCCTTATAGCCATGTTCCACAAGCATCCTCTTCAGGCCATTGGAAGAGAATTTATTTGCTATGCTGAATAAATCAATATATTTCAGAGGCTGTATGGAAGGCAGTTTAAATAGACATGACTGTTGTTGAAGGACTTCTTCAGCATCCTTTAACTCCTTAGTCAGTGTCTTTTCTGCAAATAATGACTTGCAGAAAGACCGAGCAAGCATGTTCTTCAACTGTGTTGTGGGATTTATATTCGTAATCCCAGAGGTTCCCAGTTGGCTATAAGAACTATTTTACTAGAGCAATGAGAGTGCCTACTAAGAAGACTGGTGGTGGAACTGACGATTTGCAATTGAATATTGGTAGCAGCAGAGGCGATTTGCAGTTGTTATTTAGAAGTGAATGTGGTCCTGCAATTTGCTGTTTGTGTATATCTGGGTGACTTCTTGAGCAATCTGAATGTCTCATCATGCATGAAAAAAAATTGGTTGCGAAGAGGTCTGTTACTCTGTGAGACTCGCCAAAACAAATTCAGCTCACAACCCAAGCTACCTTGGCCAAAGACCAGGGAAGAGACAGTTCAGTGTATCGTGAGGGGACACCCAACAGTACCTTTTTATTTTCCTACTACAGAGAAGTCACTAACTGACTACTTAGAGAAACTGCCTGTATTTTTTTTTCTCTTTTTTTTTCTTCCTTTTGTATTATCTTGACAGTGAAAGGCTTCTGGCATAGGATTTATGAAGGAAAAAGCTAAAAGGAAGCATTTAAGATTTATGTCCTACATCTTGTGCCAGCATCTATCACAAGAAAAATGCATATGTAGCAAAATCATACCAAACTGTCGTAAGTGGAATATCCATCCCAGGGAGTCCATTCAGGGAGCCTAGGCAGGAGCAAAAGGAGACCAGGCCTGAGCTGAAATGGAGCCCCTGAGTCCATGGGCAGGGGTTGGGAAGGCTGTAGGCGGGGCTGACTGGAGACCAGTAAGGTCCATTGATGCCCTCAGGGCCCTGATTAACAATCAGACATTTTTTTTTGTCTTGAAAAAAATTATAGATGTAGATCATGTGGTTTGGTATTGTTGTAAATAGTTTTTAAGCTTTAGTTTCCCTGTGTTTTGGAAAACATCTACTACCCACAAAACGTGTTTTCTTGTACAGCTTGCTTTTGATCTTTCTTTTAGCAGCATTAGCCAGACCAAAAATGGGTAGGTGCCTCTTCATATTGAGATACTAAGTGAACCAAAGCATGGAAGGCATGACTGAGTGCTTACAGTCAAAGGAAACATTGGTCTTGACTCCTCTGAGAGCAGTGGTGGACATCTGCATACAGAGGCAGGATTTCAGGATGCTCCATGAGCCAAACAAGAATACCTTTTAGTGAGCAATCCATTTTCTAAGCACATGCTGAATCTATGTAGTTAAACATGCACACTAATGCTTTCTAAAACTAGAAGTATTTAACAGACTCAGTGATGCAGAAGTGTGCTCTACCCCAATCAGTCATAACATTTCGATTTAGACTAAATTTTGAACATAAAAGTAATAATATTTGACTTACCAATGCTATTCATGTGCTCAGTTTGCCTCCTCCCTTCTCTATCCATTCTCTTTATAGAGAAACTGCAAATCTTTCTAATTGTATCAAATATACGATTTAAATTAACTAAAAATAAACTGAATCTAGATGCCAAAATTATGAAGCTCTCAGTTCAGATATGGCTCTCCCTTTGCTTCAGCCTTAGCAGGAAATAAAAATTCTGTAACTCCTTGGACCTGACACTGACTTTGACCTTGGGGTCTTTAATTCCCCATCTCCCACCTTTGGTGCCGGATTCTTAGAAGGCGATCCAACTTTTATGCAAAAGAAGAAAGGTTTACATTCAAAGCAGATGAGGAAAGTCACAATTTTTATCTGTCCAATAAACAAGCTGAATTATAGTCAGACATATCTCTGTCAGGAAGTTTTGTTGGAAGATCTGAATGCATTTCCTCAAATGACTTCCAAATAGGAAACTGGTTAATTTTATAGATATTTCTTATTCTATTATATTCTGCCCTGTTCTGTGCTTTCTATTAGATTCTGTTTCCTATTTCATGTGGATTGAAAAATAGTATAACAGCTGGGAACTGGATTATCACTTCTATGAGGAAAAAGCAAGAGCTAGGACTGTTAAACCTAGAAAAGAGATGGATCAGGAGGGGGTCTTATCAATGTATATAAATTCCTGAAAGGAAGGTGCTAGGAGGACTGAGCCAGGTTCTTTTGAGTGGTGCTCAGTGACAGGACAACGACAATGAGCACAAACTGAAACATGAGAGTTTCCTTCTGGTCATCAAAACCTGCTTTTGTCCTGTGAGGGTGACCAATCAGTAGTAAAGGTTGCCCGAAAAGGTTGTGGAATCACCCTCCTTGGAGGTGTCCAAGAGGTGGCTGGACATAGTCCTGGACAACTGGCTCTGGGTGGCCATTCTTGAGTAGAAAAGTTGGACCAAATTACCTCCAGAGGTTCCTTCCAATCTCAATCCTTCTGTGATTCTGTGTTTTAGTATTGCCATCAATACCTCATGCATGCCAACTCTATACTGTTCAATTTATCGAAACTTTCACCACATTTTCAAAGTGGGATTAAGCAAAAAAAACTTTGCTGAAAAGAGGTTTTCTTTTTCCTCTTTCCTGAAAGAATCTTACTTGCTGTTGTTCTCCAGAGGGTGGGCAAAAGAAAAGGGGGAAAAAAAGCAACAAAAATTATTAAATTATAAAATTATGAAATATTAAAATTATTATTTTTTAAATATTAAAATTACTAAAAAGCATTTCCCAGAATCTACACAAAATACATTTCCTGACTCACTCCCTCAAGAATTAAGCAAATTAGTTTTTGTAACACAAACTCAGTAGACTTGGAGAGCAATAGATCACTGCAACCTTTTGCATATTTAACCATGGTTCTCACATGCCTCTCTTGCAGCCCTCCTCTCTTTTACTTATTCTCATTCTCTCTTTTCTAGAAAATGCAAATCTAATTATTTAGAACATTTCCTCAGAGGTGATGTTTTCCAGCCTCTAATCATTCTTGTATACCTCCTTTGGATTCTCCAATTTATCTTCATCTTCTTGAAATGGACATAGTACCCTAGGTGCATCCTCCCCTAGCACTAGATAGTGAGCAATAATTACCTGGTTGTCTTCCTCCAACATTATTGTTCCTATATTGCAGAAAGACATTTGCCCTTTCTGCAACATCTTATTGTTAATGTTGAATTCAGCTTGCAATCCATTTTATCTCCCTGATGCTTTTTTGCAATGGTATTGCCTAGTCAGCTACTCTTCATTTTGTATGTGCGTAATTGATTTCACAAGGTACTTCACATTAGCTTTTTGTTGAATCTCATTTTGTTGATTTTGAACCAATTCTCCAGTTGATTAAGATCATTTCAAATGTTAATCCTGTGCTCCACCTAGCTTAAAACTTTCTCACTTTGTCATTAACAAATTTCATCAATGTAATCATTTCCATCACATAAGTAATTAATATTTACCAAAAAAATATTTAGCATATTTCTTCAACCAGTGATTTAATATAGAAGGATTTAAGGTAGAATTTGTTTCTTTGTGTTGATGCCTTACACTATAGCATTGAAATTTCTACTCATGTCAAATGGTGCCTCAGAACATTTGGACTCTGATGAATTTCAAAAGTATTAAAAAAAATGTTATTGGCACTTATCCTAGAAGCATTAATAAGCATCTAAAAATCTAAAGTTGAAGCCTCTACTAAAAGGAAACATGGACAACATCTTTATCATACAGTCAAAAATCCAGTCTGTGACCCAGGTAGTATTTAATACTTCAATAGAAAAGTTTGTGGATGATATTCACTATGCCTAATAGGTAACTAACAGGCCTTTTTTTCTAAAGAAAATACCATAGCTTCCCATAGAGTTAATGGAGAAGATTAGTGTCCCTGAAGGTTTCTAAAAGGAAATCCAGTCCATCTAGATTAGTTACCTATGTTAGGCAATTTAGATACTACCTTTATATGATTTTCCAAAAGGAAAATGATTTCATATCTCTTCCCTTAGAAAATCATGTCTCCTCTTATACCTGTATTGTGTTCAAAGAAAACGGAACTGATAGAAGACCAAATTACACAATAAGAGTGGCTGGTAAGAAATTGATACAATTCAGAAAAAACCCAAAATGTTCACAAACAATCTTTTCAAATAGGGTATGTTGCGGAGAATGGATTTAAGACTCTCAGGAGACCACCATACCACAGCTACACCATAACTGAGGTCTGTCCCACAGCAGATACCCCAGAAACAGAACAAAAAGACACAGAGCATGGCTTCTCATAAGCATCACACTACCATAACTAGACGGTCTTCACCCCCCAACCTAACAAATTCCCATTTTGTTTGGCAGACTTACCAGCTTTGGCTTTACCTACTTTAGACACCTTTGCACTATGCTCAAATCACACTGTACCTGTGTCCCAAAAATGTAGTACCGGGAGGATGAATTACTATAGAAAATTTCCTTAACTGTGACTTGGATGATTTGGGAGTCAAGATCAACATTTCTGAGCATAAAACTCATTTGAGGTGGGGGAGAAGAACCTCCTATGTTGAAAGCCAGGACATTTGAAGTAATGTCTTCATGTCTGGGGAAAACCAGCTGCGGTGGTAACAAAAAAGAACAAAAAGGAACTGTTTGTAAAATGCACTATGTATGGTGAATTTGGTCTTATGTGTCAACGAAGAAAAAACATATTTGCAAACACAGAGAAAACTGCTTCCATTGGATCCTAGAGTGAAGTAGAAGGATCTGTCAACATCATACTCCTCCAAGGAAAGGACTCAGGAGGCTGATGACTTGTCATATTCCTTTGCCCAGCTGAAGCTCTAGACATCAGGACTCAGATTGGCAGCAAAGAAATGATCATAACAAGAGATAAAAGGACTAGATACTTGGAAGTGTCTGTATAACAATTATAACTGTCTCATTTTTATTGAGACTTCTTTTCTGTAATGGTTTTATAGTCTCCATTTTTGACTGGGTTCCCCAGCTAGCATTGGTTAATCTCAGACAGAATTGTGTTGTGAAAGGCAGGACTTGCTTGATAAATCTGATATCCTGCTATGACAAGATGACCCACCTAGCAGATGAAGGAAAGGCTGTGGATGTTGTCTGCCTGAACTTCAGTAGTCTTTGATATCATCTCCCACAGCATTGTCCTGGAGAAACTGGCTGCTCATGGCTTGAATGGGTGCACTCTACACTGGGTTAAATGCTGGCTGGACAGCCAACCCAAAAAGTGGTAGTACCAGTTGGTGGTTGGTCACAGATGGTGTTCCCCAGGACTTCAGTACTGGAGCGAGTCCTGTTCAATAACTTTATCGACAGTCTGAACACGGGAATTGAGTTCACCCTCAGTGGAGTTTGCAGTTGATACCAAGTTGTTGGGGAGTGTTGATCTGCTTGAGGGCAGGAGGATCTGCAGAGGAATCTGGACAGACTGGACTGATGGGCTGAGGTCAATGGTATGAGGTTCAACAAGGCTCAGTGCTGGGTCTTGCACTGGGGTCACAACAGCCCCATGCCACACTACAGGCTGGGGGCAGAGTGGCTGGAAAGCTGCCTGGTGGAAAAAGACCTGGTGGTCTCTATGAAGAGAGGCTGAGGGGATTGGGGTTGTTTAATCTGTAGAAGAGGAGACAGGAACGATATTGCTCTATACAAGTACCTGAAAAGAGGCTGTAGGCACCTGGGGTTAGGCCTCTTCTCCCAGATAACAAGCAAGAGGACAAGTGTAAATTTCCTCAAGTTATGCCAGAAGAGGTTTAGATTGAATATTAGGAAAAATTTCATCACAGCAAAGGTGTTCAAGCATTGGAATAGGCTGCCCAGGGAGGTGGTGGAATCTCCATCTCTGGAAGTGTTTAAAAACATATGGATGTGGTGCTTAGTGACATGGTTTAGTGATAGAGTTGGCAGTCCTGGATTCACAGTTGGACTTGATCTCAAAGGTCTTTTCCAACCTAAATGGTTCTATGATTCTATGAGTCTCTTTTTGTTTTCTTTCTCTACAGTAATTAGATCTGGACCAATAATATCTTTTTATTAGACTGTTAAGATTTCAATTAACAAATCTTGGCTTTAAATATATTTTCTTTCACACCCATAAGATTTTGAGGACAACACTAGCAATTACACAGTGAAACAGTCAGTGCTCAAGTCCATGGCCTGGACCTTCCCAATTTACTAGCTAAGCTGACTGAAAGTTCAGGTCAGTTCATCCCACTGTTTTTTGGCATCTGAAAGCTAGAATGGCCAGATCAAGTCTCTGTGCTTCAACACCTAAAACATAAATGTCATTAGGGCTGGAACAGAGACAGATAAAGGTTTCCTCCCATGAGGATTTAATCTTTGCTTTAGTTACACTGGCTACTTTGGAAAACAACAGTGACTGAAAAGGTGTAGGTCCTGGTCTACCAGCCAAATCAATCAGCCTGAGAGTTGGGAACCTAGAAATGTAGTTTCTTTTCAGTGTTGGGACAAAGCATATGCAGTAGGGTATATGAAATTACCAAAAAGCTGCAAAGCCTGAAGAGCACAATACATGCTGAGGTGATTCAGGCATAGGAGTAATAAGCGACTACTAAGGAATAATTAGCAACCACTACTGGGAGACAGATGGAAATAACAATGTCATGTACATAAGCACAAGAGCCCCTAAGGACACCTACCAGTTACAACCCGTCATTGCAGGCAAACTGTTTCCTGGGGTTTTGGGGTTTTTGTTTGTTTGTTTGTTTTGGGGGTGTGTGTGGTGTGTGTTTGTTTTTTTCTACACTAAGAAAGTTGCCAGCTGTGTGTCTTACCAGTAAGAGACATGTCTGCAACCCCATGCTCCCAAGAATGGAAGAAGTAAGATTTCTCAAATATTGATAGGCTTTTTCAGTATAACTAGAACAATAAATTCACCAATGGCATCCTTCTCAGACACATCTGGATAGGTCTGAGAAAGTATCGAAAACAAATCAGCTGGAATGAGTCATCAGGAGCAGGAATTTTCAGCCTGAGTCAGATAAAGCTGTGTGTAGCTGAAAGTCTTCTAATAGAAAGTGTTACACTACAACCAGTCCTAAATATACTGCTCCATTTACCATCAAAAGCTTTTATATGTTTAATAATGACAAGGTTAGTTTCTGATTCAAGTTAAGATGGATGAACTTAGGCCACACTATATACTGCACTGTGGTCCTCCTTCATTTGGGAGTCATCTGGAACTACTGCACAATGAAATATAACTAAACATTTGGAGAAGACTTTATCATCAATTGTCTTGTTATGCTTTTTGAAGTTATGAAAGAAGTCAAACACACACAAAAAATCTCTGGAATAAGATAAAAAAGTTTATTCATCATGAACAAGCAAACCCAGAAATGAAGGGGTGAAATCAGGCTCCGAATGGGGCATTTTTAGCACAGAATGTTTTGGGCAAAAATAGAAAATCAGGTTTTTCATACAGTCTTCATATGTGGTCATTATCTTGTAAAGCAAAGAAAAGAATGGGTCAAAAGCAGAAGTCTGAGCATCATTTAAACCCTTAGTTACAGGTTGAGTCAGATTCATGTCCCTAAAGTATTACTTTCCTGATCATAGTCTGAAAGGTGCTGTATAAAGGAACATAACTGAGGTCATTGCTATCCACTTTCAGAGCATTGTGATTGACACTGGCATTGTAAGCTTTCTTTAATTACAAGATTGCAGTCTCAGAGAACAAGCCCTTACCCTTACCAAAAGAGAAATATGATTAGTTAATTCCACAGGAGAAACTAGGCTAGAAGGCAAGAGAGCATGAAGAAAGACTACAGAACTGGTCTATGCAGGGAAAATAAGACATATCGAGAATGAATAAGGTGTCAGATAAAGAACAGAGGTATTTTTGAAACTTCAGACATCCCTATGTCAAGCTTACTTCATCCCTAGCATTTGGAAACTTAAGGATCAAATTTGCTGTCAGTATAAGTCTGTTACCACTCCATCAACCTGCATCAACACTACTGGGCTTTATGTACTTTTTTTATATGAGCAGGCAATTCTGTGATTTGAAATTTAAGTTCAGTGTTTTCCAGTCATCCAGGAAAAAATACCCTTTCCCAATTGTGGCCGCTGAAACAGGTTTGACTTGTGTGGTACAGGTTTGCTTTATTGTCCCCCAGTGATGAAGAGCAGAGCTGCCCAGCACCACCTTCAGTCAGCACCAAACACATGCTTCTCAAACCTGATTTTTCCTTTTTCCATTTCTTGACCATCTCTTTCATTTCCCATGTGTCTCCTTTTTTTTTTTTTTTTTTTTTTTTCTCCCACATCAATCCCAAATAGTTTTACTCCTGTTCAGCTAGTTTAACCTCAAGCCAGGGCAAAGTCAGAGATCTAGTTGTCTGCCTGCAGCCCTAACAGTTTTTCTATACTAGCCTAAGACTGAGACAAATGTCAAAACATAAAATATCTTCTGCAAACTATAGGTGTTACTATTGCAAATTCAGCAGAACACATGTGCTTACCTGGTGCAGTGCTGCACTATTTTAGAGACTCCCTGAACATGAATGACTTCATGGCACAGGGCAGCAGTCTACAAAGCTGGGCATTTGGGTCCTGAAAACCTCAGTACAATTTTATATCTGTGCTAATTAGTCCTGCTTCGCAGAGACAGCCCCACAGCTAGATCAGTCAGCTCTGGGACCATATATTGCTCACACAAAAAGACATGTTTCTACAGAAAAAAAGATGAAGATGTTGTCATGGAGGGCAAACCAGAATTAAAATATATTTTCTTAAAAATCTTGGCATAAATGTTGCAGATTGTTATCAGCTTTATTGGGAGGAGGAAGAAAGGGAAGAGTAAGAGGAAAATTACCATTTAGTACCATAAAGCCCAAACCAAAATTGTGCTATAAAATTTTAACATATACATATGAATACATAGTTTATTATGATATTTTAAGAAAATTATAAGTCATAACAGCATTAGTTCTTCTCATATTTAAGATTAAACATACTTAAATTTATATTGTTTCATGTCAAAGTGAGGACAGCCTCTTTATATAAACCTAAATAATTGTATGGATTCAAATGTGGAATCACAAATCAAATGAATGATTTTTTCTTTATCCCACAAGTCTGATGATGTCAGTGGCATTACTGCTGTGGTCAGATCCTCTCAGTATGGGTAAAAGTGGGCAAACTGAGCCTTAATATAGACTTGAAAGAAATGGGAAAGGTGACATTTGGTTTAGAAATTGACTTCTTTGTTGATAAGCAAAAAAACCCCAACCTTCAAAGCCTGTGTAAGTATAGGTGGAAGTTACATATTATCAAGTAAACTGTCTATACAAAGAGCATTAGTTCCAGATGACATGTTACACATTAGCTGCATGTAAACGTGTGTATAGGAACTACTCCATTAGTTATAATGAATGAATCAGGTGGTGTTCAAAAGCAAAGGAATAAAAAGTCCACAGGAATGTGACTCCTCATAGCTCCCAGGAAGGAGTCAAAAGAGACAGAGATTTACCTTTTTCAATGGGGTTCTCGAAAACTGAAACATATATATGATTAGTATTTATATAGTTGGAGATACTACTAGAAGACCAAATGGCCACTTTTGGTCTTAAATTGTGTGTCTGTGACAAAAATTAAAAAGTATGTTACTTATAATTTATAGGGAATATCAGTCTCCCAAATGACTGAGTGGAGAGAAAATCATTGACCATCAATGCCAGAAAAAAACAATTTTTTTAGCCATGCAAAAATACCCTGGTCCTGGTTGGGAAGGTCTGATTCATGGTTTCTAATCTATATACACAAATAAGAAGAGGTTTGAGAACAAAGGCAAGGCTGTAAATACTTGACACAAAACCCTAGCCAGATTGTTATGAAATAAAGAAATTAACTGCTTGGGAAAATGGAAGCAGAAGAGACTGAAGAAATACCATGGACAAGCATTTTTTTCTGCGGTGGGTAAAACTCAGCTGGAAACTCAGATACCACCATTGGTATCAAAGAAGAGTTTGGTTTACATGTTTTACAATCCTCATTTTTGCACCAGCTACTAAGTGGGACTGCCACGTTGCACAACACTTACGTGAAAAATGAGCATACTTTTTCATTTGATGGGTATGAATGAAACCTCCTAAACTGGCAACAAGGATCTTTTTCTATTCTATAAGGAAAAACTGTTCAGAAGCAGCCCAACACACAGCATTTTAATTTTGCAAGGTATAAGGGAGGGAGAATTACAGCATCTGGCTGAAGAGCTCGTATACCACCTTTGCTCCACCCAAAGCAAATTAAAACAGCTGAGTTATAAACCCCTCAGATAGAAAAGGGGGCTTCAGCAATGATATTCTCTTAAATACAGCCAAGTTGCTTGGGTGCGCTGCATAACATAAATTGCTGAAGCACTCAAGTACTTAACTAGTTACAGTACATGAAGTTGGGTTTAATTTGACAATGCTGTAGCTCAGCATTGTTTGCCTTGCAATTATATACATTGATTAGACTTCGAACATAATGAGCTTTTGCCTGAAGGAGTCTGACAACAAAAGCAATATTTTAGGAACTCAGGGCTGCAAGGTTGTAAAGCCAAAATTTTGCTTGAATCCAGTCGCAGAGCAGGCTGTTTTAATAACTTAATATTCTAAAATCCTGTGGTTAGAAGATGCAAGGTTTTGTTATAACTCCTGGTTTCACATAAGTAATGCAAATGTTATTTTTATTCTACGTGCACATTAAACACATAATCCTCATTTCTGTTAAAACAACCCAGGTAGTAAACACTCCAAATGTATCTTGGGTTAATATGCACAAGATGGAAATTAAGTTACACTATAGCATACATTACAATAAAAATTAGTGAAGTGTGTAATTACTGTTACTATGCTGTGTGTTACGGTATATATCGCTCAGTGTAGCCACAGCAGTAACCATCGTAGTGTCACTGTCTTAATTATAGCAGTTTTATTGTTATTATTATTGTCAGTCTTTAAGCTTTTACTAAATCCAAAGCTCAAATCCAGCAAAGCACAGAAGCACGTGATTAATTTTAAGCAGGTGTGTAGTCCCACGGAAGCCAGTAGAATTACAAAAACTTTTAAAATACACCTTCTAAAATGAATGGGATTAGTTACACATCTCAAATTAATGACAGGCACACCAGGGATTCATATTATCTTCCACAGAAATATTAATTCAGTAAAAATTCTAGACCTGAGCATCTTGTTGACTACAGGTGATTTAATTTCCATTGAACCAGTCCTAACGAATTATCTATAGTCTCAAGGTCTCCAGTGTCTTTTGAGCAAGACTGGAAAAGAAATAAACCTGGTGCTGTCAACTGGAGAAACCAGATGTGAAGTCCTTTACATGTAGCATGACTAAGAGCCTGTTTTGTTGGTGTTTTTTTTTTCTTTTATTTTGCTATTTCTACATTATATACTTTGCTACTTCTCCTGTCCTTCTCTGCACTCCTGATAAACACAAGGTATTTTTAGAATCCTAGTGGTTTTATCCAACTGGGTTGGGGTTTCATTTGCCAAAACATACAAGATCTCCCCATGTTACTGTAAAAATTCTTTTAAAATGTATAGAATCATAGATTCATAGAATCATTTAGGTTGGAAAAGACCTTTGAGATCAAGTCCAACTGTTAACCCAGGACTGCCAAATCCATCACTAAACCATGTCACTAAAGCACCGCCACTACACATTTTTTAAACACTTTCAGAGACGGTTCCTGGGCAGCCTGTACCAGTGCTTGAACACCCTTGCCGTGAAAAAATTTCTCCAAATACCTCATCAAAACCTCCTCTGACATAACTTGAGGAAATTTCTTCTTGTCCTGTCACTTATCTGGAGGGAGAGACCTACCTCCACCTGCTTACAACCTCCTTTCAAGTAGTTGTAGACAGCAGTAAGATTCCCCCTGAGTTTCCTCTTCTCCAGACTATACAACCCCAATTCTCTCAGCTTCTCCACATAGGACTTATTCTCCAGACCCTTCACCAGCTTCATTGCCCTTCTCTGGACATGATCCAGCACCTCAATATCCCTCTTGCAGCAAGGGTCCCCAAACGTTGGATTCCACATGCAGCCTCACCAGTTCTGAGTACAGGGGGACTACCACTGCCGTGGTCCTGCTGGCCACACTGTTTCTGACAAAAGCCAGGGTGCTGTTGGCCTTCTTGGCCACCTGGGCACACAGCTGGCTCATGTTCAGCCAGCTGTCACCCAGCACCCCCAGGCCCTTTCCCACCAGGCAGCTTTCCAGCCACTCTGCCCCAGCCTGTAGTGTTGTGTGGGGCTGGTGTGACCCAGGGGCAGGACCCGGCACTGAGTCTTGTGGAACCTCATACAACTGGCCTTGGCCCATTAGTCCAGACTGTCCAGATCCCCCTGCAGAGCCTGCCTGCCCTCCAGCAGATCAACAGCACCACCCTCAACCCCAACTTGGTATCATCTGCAGACTGAGTGCACTGAAGGTGCACTCGATTCCCTCATCCAGATCATTGACAAAGATATTTAACAGAACTGGCCCCAGTACTGAGCCCTGGGGAACACCACCTGTGACAACCATCAAATGGATGAAACTCTGTTCACTACCACTTTTTGGGCTTGGCTGTCCAGATAGCTTTTAACTCAGTGTAGAGTACACCCATTCAAGCCATGAGCAGCTGTTTCTCCAGGAGAGCGCTGTAGGAAAGGGTGTCAAAGGCGTTTCTAAGGTCCGGGTAGACAACATCCACAGCCTTTCCCTCATCTGCTAGGTGAGTCACCTTGTCATAGGAGGAGATTGGGCTTGTCAAGCAGGACCTGCCTGTCCTAAACCCATGCTGGCTGGACCTGATCCCCAGTTGTCCCGCATGTGTCATGTGATGGTGCTCAAGATGATCTGCTACATAACCTTTGGCACTGAGGTCAGGCTGACAGGCCTGTAGTTGCCTGGATCCTCCTTCCTGCCCTTGTAGATGGGTGTCACATTGGCTAACCTCCAGTCTTCTGGCAAACAGCAGGCTCAGCGGGCACCTTCCCTAGCTGGCTCCCTCACCAGCTGGGTCAGGGAGCTGCCATCTTCCACACACTCCAGGAACCTCCCAGGCTGCTTCCTCTCCGCTGTGTTGTATCTCCAGTGGACATCTGGCAAGTTGATGTCCCCCATGAGTACAAGGGCTAGCAATCTTGAGACCTCTCCCAGCTGCTTGTAGAATGTTTTCTGTTTCTTCCTCCAAGTTGGACAGTCTATTCCCACCAGGATAACTGCCTTGTTGGCCCTCCCCCTGATTCTTACCCATAAACATTCAACCCTCCTGTCACCATCATTCAGCTCTAGGCAGTTCCTGACATACAGAGCTACCCCACCACCTCTGCTGCCTTGCCTTTCCCTTCTGAAATGTTTGTAGCCATCCATTGCATCAGTCCAGTCATGCACATTATCCCACTGCGTTTCCAACATGTAGTGTTTCTTCAGTTTTTGTTCAGCCTACACACAGGTGTGATGGGAGCTACACCTGAGAGAAGCCCTCCTACCTGAATGTTTGGTCTGGACAGAGCTAGGCGGCATGGCCTGAGCACTGATTTGGATCGTTACTGGGACTAATGATAAGAAAGGCAGCTTTTCCTTTGTTCTTGTCCCTCACTGGTTGCACAATTAACAAATAACTCTGATACCTACAGGAAATGATCACTTTTATCAAAGAACAGTGCCTGGGAGAAATGTCTTCATTCCCTCTAAAGGTGTTTCTTTTGGAGGAGGGAGGATAACTTCCCACCCTATTCTGTGAATGAATAATGTGGAAGTCTAGCCTGGACAGCCTAAGTTTTCAACAGTTGTTTTTTAGTATTTGACTTTCTTTTATCATGATTCCCATTAGTTTTCCTTCTGGTTTTGTTCTCATCATATAACTGTAATGACAAATATTAATTTATATCTTGTGCTAACATTTTATATTATGAATATACCATTTGCTAGATTATACGTATATAACTGCTGACCTTGTTTAATAAGCATTGAGTCCACACCAGGTCACTGCAAAGTAGAACACATTTGGATTGTTATTATAAAATTAATGATACTGGTACAGTGTCTGTGTCAAAACTTGTTCCATAGAGAACAAATGATGGAAACATCAGTCATACATGCTTTCTCCTCGGAAGCATGCTAGAGTAGCCCAGAAAGAGGAGGTGAATTATATAAACAGTGTAGGCAGCTATTTTATTTTATCTTGCAGATATTTACTGCATAAATAATATATAACATTCACAAAAGTAAAGTAACTCAGGAAACTCAACTGGCCACAGATCGGACCTACCTTATTAAACAATCAAAATTATCTGGTGATCTTCTTGTAACTGGATATATATCCATAACATCCTCAGATTTAATGCTAAGCATAAACTAACTTAAAATGTCCCTGGGAGAGAGCAATAGTCTCTTATGGGGAGAAAGTAATGAATTTTCTTGCTAAGAGAAACCAGGGAACTGAGAGTTTTGTGCAGGTTAAAGGGCATGTAACTACAAGAAAGGGGCTGTATTCTTACAATGCAGCAAGCAATGTAAGGAATAGACCAGTTCACCTTAGGAGAGAATGAGTCTATTATACAGTGTCATTTAAAAATGTGAGTGGCAGCTCATTCCATAAGGACAAAGAACTGAAAGTTCACAGGAATAATATGTGAATAAAAATCTGTTAGCTATTAACAAAAACAAAATATCATTCTCCACACAGAATTCTCCAATACCCAGTGAATTGATAGGAGAATGGGTTATTTCAAGAAATGCTCTATAAAAAATTTAGGGACAGCCTTCCAAATGCTGACTGTTAAAAAAGAGGAAGATTTTAAAAGACTGCCAGTAGAATAGCAACATTTTTATTACAGGGACAGGTGTGGGAAGGTCCATATTTATTTCAAAGGTTGAATTCTCATAGCAGAAATTATGGATACAATTCTCACCACTGTAAACTCACAGCACCTGAACTACATTTGTTGAATATTTTTAAACTGTATTGACTCAATGAAATGGCAATGTTTCTCGCAACTTTTTCACAAAAAGCTAAGTATAAATGAAATGGGGCGGGAGAGGGAGTGCTACACCAATTTTTAAGCACGCTATTGCCAAGTATTGTATCATCTCTGAGTTAAATAGCAACACTACTGACAGATGGGTAAGTTAGGCAGATAAGATTGAGACTTGCAGAAAGCACTGAGGTAAGTGGGGAAACACCAAGACTAGCAAGGAGAAAGCTAGTGAAAAAAAGGTAGGGCTTACGCCTGTTCCCTAGGAGGTGTTCATGTAGAATTGAGTGACACTTTTTTCTATGGATAGTAAATTCTCTGCATAAACAACTGTCAATTCAAGTGAATAATTTTGGCCAGAAAACAGGAATTTATTAAAGTAAAAATATTCTACTTACAATTTTTTTCAATTAAATGCTTCATTTTTGAAATGCCGTAACTTTTCATTTTGGCTTTTTTAATGAAACTTTGTAAATTTTTTCTTCTTAAAATATCATTTTTGTTGAGGAAAGACCTACATTAGCAAAGTCAACAGGAAAACTGGATGAAATAATAGGAAAATAACTGAAATAATTTCTCTCTTTTTTTTTTCCTCCCCAAAATATATTTGTGTTATTTTGACCTAACAAAAATTTTAACTCAATATTTTTATTTCTGCAGTTTAAATAAAACTCTACCCACTTTTTATGGATATCTAACTACCAAAGCAGTTTGAAAACATGTAGTTGTGAGTGGTCCCTGAAACTAGGCAGTAAAATATGGCAGCCATTTTTCATCTGCAGTCAATAACTTATCAAGTATGTCGATATATCCCCCAATCCTGGGGAATGAAAGACCTGTTTCATGTAGATGTTCTTACCAAATAGAAAAGCCTTTAAGAAGATACTGTCACCTGCCACAGAATAGCAATATCTTCTGATTCAAGCATTCCTTCCAAATGAGGAAACAAAAATGTTTTCTATCCTATAGGTGAAAACACTAGTCAGTATGTTATTTGATGTAGCAGAGCAAAGCTGTTTCAAAACCATCCTATCTTCATTTGTTGTTTGTGGCCTCTTGATCTTGAGGGTGTGGAATCTGCACCGCCAAAAAGCTACAGCAGGAGAATGACAGCCAGAAACACAAAGGTGAAGCAGGGCTCTACAGAATTTGGTGGTCTTTAAAATTTCGGATGTGTTTTCTGACACAACAGCTGCTAAAACCTCTGTGGTCTGGTAAACACTGATTCCAGATTTTCTCTGACTGAGGTGTCAGGGCTGGATTAGGAGGCATAAACAGTGGGATTCATCACAATTAATTTCAGACATACAAATGGTAACTGCATTTCAACAAGTCATTCTCAGACTTTTTTATAGTCAGTGTAGAGAAATAGAATCCTCCAGAGGACAGTTAATCTTACTGGTTTCAGACACATTTCCTAGGATCAGATGGCTTGTGCATTGGAGATATTTTTTAGCCAGTGATCACAGGGATATTTTAGGGTGACTAGCTCAGATTTAGAATTCTAGGTTTTAGGCATATAGACTAATGAGTTTAATCACACCCAAAATGGTAAGTAAGAAATCAAGGAGAGACATAACTGCTGAAATTCCATGGACTGCAACTAAACAGATCTGTGAAGATGTCCCACAGTACATGTAATTTGTTTGTTCCCCCTGTTATCAAGATGAGGAACCTGTCAGGGAGATTATATAGAAATCACAGTACAAGACAGGAGACATGAAAGGTGTTTGAGCTTGTCTGCATCTTGTCCCATGTAACTGTCCTGAGAGTTTAAAATACAAAGTACTTAAATATATGTTTTCATGAATCTTGGCCTTGGTCACCTAGAGAAACCATCCACCCCACACTATGTTCTTCCATTACTTATTAAATACATGGAGAGCATTAAGCCCCTAAATGCACATTTAGATAGTTTGTCTTTTTCTCACTCAAGCAATTTTGTTTATTCTCTGGGAGGGTCAAACACGACCCTTTACCCAAACTTCTATAGCAGAAGGAAACACTGGGCCCAAATGATGGTAAATCAGAAAATGAACTGTCTGTGTGTGCCTGTCCCACAAAGAATGGGCTTAACAAAGGCCAGGAGAAGCCCTTTACAAAACACCCTGTTACAACCATCTTCAAGCAGGTTTCAAAGTGGTCGTGCCCAGAGAGACTGGTAAGAAAGAAATAAGTGGAAATGGGTTCCTGAACTGTGGCACAATGACCACTTCCACAGAATAGACAAGTCCAGTTCCTGACAGCCTGCAGGCATTTGTTTCTGAGCAAACAGTTACTCATGGAATGATGGGGCAGGTGGTGGTGGTGGTTAGTGAGAAGGTATCAATCACAAAAACAAGAGCAAAGAGGTCAAATGAGGATTTCAGTTGCTGAAACCCTCCGTCAGAGAGGAGACTGATGCACATCTCCTGAGCACTTAAAAGCAACAAGCCAGCACCTGAGTAGGCATCATCTGTTTCTGCTGTTCCTATTGCTGTTGGTATCTGAAGTTGTCCTTATTACAAGTAACTAGAACCACCGCTGCTACTATTAGTGGTACAGAAGCAAAGCTCAGGAACGTGGTAAATACTGATATTTAAATCTAGCTATGCTTTTGGTTTTGTTGTGGTTTTATATTTATATATAATATTAATATATAATGTTATATATATGATTCAGTATTTCAGAGGATAACTTCTCCACGTATACTCTTAGTTTATGTATACAGGTACTTGTATGTACTCTGGAACCTCACTTTAAGTCTCTCAACTTTGCAGGCATAATATTATCTTCTGGAAAATGGAGCTAGCAGTAGTAATAATCTTGGCATACCTCACCTGTAAATGAACATGTGTTATAAATGTTAAATAGCCTTATTACTCCAAGTTCTTTAACAGACACCAACCCTTTCTCTGATACCATCAGACATTTTCAGCTTGAAGAGTTTCCCTCTATTTTTGAGGCAACAGGAACTTCTGGTCAGTAGTGTAGTTTTTTAAAGGCCTATAACACCATGGCTCTGAGATATTAGGGACTGAAAAACCTCATATAGTGGAAAACTTAGACAGGTTTTCCAGCAAGTGTAGTCACTAGTCAGCTCATGATTCAAGGATACAGTTTGAGGTGCAACATCTGCAAAGCAAGGAGTCAGGAACTTATTCTATACAGAAATCCATAACAATCAAACCCAAAGAAGCACATTTGCATCTGTTATCCAACACACTATAGTGGGTTTGAGTCTCAGTGCTACCTACAGCAGCAAAGTGTGACACCTGTGTTAAGCTAAACATTAAGAGCTTTTTTCCAAGCATTTCAATAATGGCAGATAATGTATCATTATATATAGAAAAACACCCACCAACCACTCATTGAACCATATGCCCAAGGGGCATGTGAATCACGTGAACTATGTCCTGCCTGCCAGAAGAATGGCAAGCTGACACTTTCAGAAGGAGGAACGTGCAAAACAACCTATTAAAAGGGTTACCATAGGTATAATCAAAGACTGCAGATCATTTGACTTCCATTGTTTATCAGTTAGTCATTAATGTTAAGCATGTTAGTGTGTTGTCACCTGACATTTGATGCAGAAGAGCACATAATAAGAATGGTTATAATAGAATAAAAGAGCAGTTCAGAACAAACAATTTTACTGCCACTTTACATAATGCAGGTTCAGTAAATCTTGTGTGTTCAGTAAGGATAGTATTTACCTCTTGCAGGGTGCTTTGAGGTCTCTGTCTGAAGTCCACTGAAACAATAAGAAATCTTCCTACTTCATTGGTCTTTTTTTGGTATAAAATGGAGCTCTGAACAGAGGAAAAAGATGTTACACAGTCATAGGAATGTACCACATATATACTAGGTGAGTCAGTGGAAAAATGATATCCAAAGAACTGCAACTATTAAATGAGAGCAAATTTTGGCCTCTGTTAGGTAGATCTGATTATTGTTCACCTCTCAAAGAAAAGATACATTTTTGGACAAAATGCTCTCCTAAATATGGCCATTTTATGTGTATGGAACTCTGAGTGTTGTGGATTGTGTTGACCTCCATAATTTTGCCATCTGCAGCTGCAGATATCATCATCTGAACTAGTCAAACTGGCCTCCTTTTTCAACCAGTGGAGGTAAATGAGCACATCCATAATCATTACAGGGTGACCAATCTCTCCAGTGTTGAATACCTACTCCATCCATAAGGGCAGACTCGGGTGACTACTTCAGGTGTGGAAATCAATTATACAAATGAAACTTCCTAGGTAAGCACAAATGCCTGATACCACAATTCTCTGTACCTAAACCAAACACTTGGGTGGCAAGATTAATTACCTTTACTAATAGACCTCTGCATTCTTCTTTAAAATCTGAGGCCTTTTTCTAGTTTTTTTTCAAATTCAAATTCCAGACGTAGGCTCCTTATGTAGCACATATCACTATATGAGAATGTGTTGGAAACAAATGTTTCATGGAAGGAATCACTGGATGCAGTAATTTATTTTTTTCCCCAGCATCAGGCATGATGCTATGATTCCTAAAGACAAGCTACACAGATTTATCAGGTATAATTTTCAAGACAAAATTGCAAAGGTAGCCAACTCAATAAACAATCTCATTTGAAGAGGTGGTATGTACCCAAAGTTCTTATTGATATTAATAGTTGTTACAGGTGCTCCACATGTTTATCTAACTCGCTTTTCTATTACTGTTGAAATTCAAGAGCCATCATCAAAATAATTAGTGGTTGGGGGTGCATAGATCTTCATATGTGCAGCTCATGATAACTTGAAGGGTCCAATTTTCAGGTGGTAGGTTAGAAATATTTTTTTCCTCATCGTATCTTAGAAAATACTTAAAGCAGTAAGAGTTTTATTGTGGTATTTGCAGTAGCAGCTGAAGGATGTAAGCATAGTGTTGCTCATGACTGCGCATGCTCAGAGCTTGTAGTTTATATCTCTTCTGAGAAGTACTGGCATGGTAGCAGCAGAAGTGCACAATATAGGTACGCCTTTGAAAGCAGCAGAGTATGACAGCAGCCACTGCAATTTGAAGTGAAAGCAACAGCAAATGAACATGCCTAGCAGCTGCTTTGTCTAATGGCAATTATATTATTTCAGATAAGAGGAGTAAAATGTTCACTATAGCATGTGAGGAAGTGCTTGAATCCTGTGCTACAACAGACTGGTGAAATAAATGTGATAGGAAGTAATATTTCCCTTGTTCAAGCTGTTTATGTTTGAAATGCAAACCTATTGACTATTGCTTGTAACTCCCAGTTCATAATCAGTGCCAAATTTTGCATTCACACTTATCTGTGGGTGAAATATCACATGCAATAATTTTCAGAGAATATAAAGCCCAAGTTTTTAAAAGTATCACCCTTCCAGCCTTCAGCAGAACCACATCATGCCCTCCATTTTTAAGCAAAATTTTGCAATCCATGTAAAAACTTTTTTGTCATTAAATGATCCTTTTCTTCTAACAATGGAGTACAGGTCAATATGAGCTATTTACTCAAAGGGCTACTTTTTGATGTCAGAGGCAACAGAGGCAAAGTTCTGCTCATTACTGAAAATTTAGCCATGATTATTTTAACAGATAGATTTTGCCTTTTCAGCTCCAGCTTAAAATCTATAAAGGCGATATGTCACTTTTTTTTTTCTTCTCCCTCTCATTTAATAAAAAGTTACAGTTCAGTTCAAAAGTGTCATTTTAATATTCCCACCCACTCTTGTTCAGTTTGGCTGCTATGGAAGAAGAAAAAGGTGTTGTGCATTCCTAAATAGGCACTGGTGAGCAGATGGACTCTAGCTAAAAAATTCTGGGTGAGAGAAATCAAAAGTGTTTCATTTCCATGTCTGCTCTATTGGCAATGCAAACTCTGGTTCTGCTCAGATGTGCAGATTCCAAGAGGCGTGGAGTGGGAGAATGGAGATCTCAGAAGTTTCTGTGAAGTTTTAGAAAGATAGTGAAAAATATGATGTATTGTGAAAATGTGGAAAGGTGGGAGGAAGCAGAGCACATCTCATGAGCATAATTTTGCAATTACAAATCTGATTGCACATGCAAACTCACTGCCTGCTTACTATCAGTATACTCCTAAATTTCAAAGAGTAGCTATCGAGATAATGAAATGGTCCAGGTCTAAAGCTGACATGACAGTTCAGCATATTTAATCAGACCTATTCCCTGTGTGTCATTTCTTCCTCCCTATGCACCATCTTCCTTGCAAGATGTTCTCAGCTTGGTAATTGGTAGTAGAGTACTAAAGACTTCTTTTTAATAATGTCATAGTAGTAGATTTATTATTATTTGTAGTGGTTTATCACCTAAAGACCTAGATCATATTCTGATGGTGCTGAGTTCACAGAAACAAAACAGAGAGACAGTCAATGAGTAAAATCTATTGGGGTAGGGGACTGTGGGATTTGTGTAGAACAGGAAGTATACCACAAGCCTTCACCTTCCCCAGTGGGGAAATACTACCCTGGCTCCCTTGCAAATTAAGGTCAGTCATGAACATTGTAATTACCCAGATGCAGCATACAAGAGTACTGAATCTAACCTACAAAGTCATAAATTCTGTTCTATCCCTATTCCTTCACCTCCGCATACCAAAAGGTATTTTGTCACCTGACCTTGGTTTTGCAAGACCAAATTGCTAGTGAAGAGGAGACGATAACATTTTTCCCCTTCCCCTGCTCAAACGTGCTTCATGAATCAGGGGTGGAGTTGGTCCCTCTGCAACTGAGACTATGGAGCCTGATTACTCCACATCCTCAAAGAGTATCTATCACATGGAAAAGGTTAGGGAGAAGAGAGAAGGAATTGTTCATAACTCAGCATGGAACTTGTGGAAACCAAGAGTAAACTGATGGGGTTATAATTGTCTCAGTAGTGTCACCCAGCTGGTAGCTCAGCTCCAGGAGGAGGCCATGCAGACCATCCTTTTGTTACGATAAGACCTGTAGGAACTAGTCAAAAGCCTTTCCTAAATTTGTGGATCAAAGCAGACAACATTATCAAGTGATGTTTTTATCAGTGACAGTGAGAAGAAAAAAAAAGGCCTAACTTTGATTCCAGGAAATTAAAGTCAATGCTAGGCAATACATGTCACCTGCCTGGTCCTGGATGCATGTTCATAACCTGAGATAACCATTTCTCACCATGCCACCTTTATTGTTAGATAATATAGATTTCCCATCTTAAAAATATTGCTATCAAGTATCTCATAACACCTGTGCCATAGAAACCTGTTAGTGTGATTTACTTTGACAGGAGACAATGGGTATTTTATTGTTTGACCCTTTCTGCTCTGGCAATGTAAGTTATTTTTTTTCATAGGAGCTGTTTTATTTAATCTTACAGCAGGTAGTATTGAATCTTCATAGAATTTTTTTCCCTTACCTGGGTATGCTCTTAAAGTAAATAGTATAATGAAAATCCAGGATTTCGCAGAAAGGCACCCACTTAAGTAACTGCACTCTCTCAGAAAAGATCTATCTCTAAAAATGCATGCATTGGAAGTGATTCAATGAACCCTCTTTTTCTTTAACATGTGAAAGTAATGCTGGATTCCAACAATTAAATCCATTAAGTTTAATGTGAAACTTCAAATGGCTTAAACAGTGCTTTCCTTTCTTAAAAGGCCAATGTCACAACTATGAGTGACCCTCATGGTGATCGTCTTGAGAATCAAGTCTAAAGGAAGGCTCAAGAATTTTTGGCTGTTTGGTAGTGAGGTTAGCATAGTAAATTTTCAAGAAGGGAGGGGGGAAATAACCACTGTCTTGCCCCTTACCTCATAAGCATGAGTCACTGCAGTGTGAGCTAAAGTTGAACCATAAAATGTTGAACCATGCAATTGTCACTGTAAGAGGTTCTAGTCTCTGGGAATCAGGCACAGAACTCTAAAACTAATTTATTATCAGAATTAACATGTATGTACAAAGGAACTGAGACCAAGCCCAGTGTCAGTGCTTGAACTAAACATATAATTGTTATCTACAACTACCTGAAAGGAGATTTTAGAGAGGTGGGTGTCAGTCTCTTTTTCCAGGTAGCAAGTGATAGGACAAGAGGAAATGGCCTCGAGTTGTTCCAGGGGCTGTTTAGATGGGATATTTGGAAAAATTTCTTCACTGAAAGGGTCATCAAGGATTGGACTAGGCGGCCCAGGGAAGTGGTTGAGTCACCATCCCTGGAGGTTTTTAAAAGATGTGTAGATGTGGTGCTTAGGGACAGGGTTTAGTGGGGGACTTGGCAGTGTTAGGTTTACAGTTGGACTTGATGATCTTAAAAGTCTTTTCCACCCTAAGTGATTGTATGTTTCTTTGATTGATATTCCATCTGTAACACTTGCTTATGTTTGGGACCTCTAGACTTGACAAGTCAGCAAGTCTGGGAGTCACCATTAATCTGACTGCATCTTCCAAATATTTTGAACCTGGCCCAAACGCTCAGAAACAGGGTAACTTATACCACACACATGTGAATGCCAAAGCCAGTCTTAAAGCAGTGATCTTCCCTGATGACAGCAAGAACTGCTTGCGTATAAAGAAAATCTAAATGATCAGTTAGACTTCAAATAAGCTTTCAGGAAATAGGGGCTTCCAAAACTCTTCATCAAAAACCAAGGCAGCCTGCATTAATTGCTGAGGCAAATTATCTGCTATGCCCCAGAGACTGCAGCCTGCATCACTGCAGCCAATGTGACAAAGGAAAGTTTTAAGATAGGATATAAAGAACAACAAAGTGTCTTTGATCATTAAGCATTTTCCTCCAGCTGAAGAAGTAGCCAGGGACTGTTTCTTTGAAATCTAGCAAGCACATGATTGTGTGTAGTTCTGAGAAGACATGACCCTTTGGTACTGAACAACAGGTAGCAAGACAAGAGATAAGCCAAGTAAGTTCCCTATAGTATTAGTTTAATACTTGTTTGAACGCTTGAAACTATGTTTGAAACTATTAGAGAAGAGATGCAAATAAGCAGTGGGACAGGTTCAAAATAAATTAAGAGGGCTATACTGGGAGCAGCATTCTGACTTTTAATGGTATTCCAACATTTTGTGCTGTAATGGAGAGGGTTTTCCCAGTTGAATACTTTTTTTCAAGATGAACTTGATGGGGATGCCACAGTCCAAGGCTTTTGACGAAAACCTTATGTATTGGATCATGTTCTTCCTCGTAGTGCCATTTCTTTAACGTACAATGTGAAGGTGGAAAAAAACCACTCCAGAGTATTCGCTGAGTAGTTTTCCAACATTCATCATCTGATATGTATGGACTTGTCAAGTGAAAGTTCAGCTACTACTTTCTTTCTGCTGGACTTCTAGCCACAATTTTAACCATGCCATATGTTCAATCTGAATCAATTTGGGATCACCAGGTTTTAAAGATCCAATTCAACAGATATATTAAGAAATGGAAGAACTAATTTCAGCAGAGTAAATCAATCAAATCTTCAACTTGGAAGCTACTTACACACTACTCTGTCTTTTTCTCGTGGGTGAAAAAGTCACCACCCTGCTACTACAGTAATAACCAAGAAAAAAATATGGGTAAAAACTCCAGTCAAAGTGACAAGATAGATGCTGCAATTGTTTTTGCAAACAGGAAGTGTTGAATTCTGATCCATAGCCTCTGGTGGTGGAGAAGAGGAAGGGGTAGAAGGTTGGTTTGAACTAATTAGTGTACTCTCTGGTTGTGAGACACCTGATGTCTGAGAAGATGAATTCATAAAGAAGAAAAACAATGTGTGCTTGTTGGTAAAATCACTTTATAGAAGGATACAGGCTACAGGAAAGGAGGATGTGTTACGGAGCACAGGAAGGAGGCCTCTCCCTACTTCCATGCTCCCTGCCCTGCCCTGCCATCCCATGTACTGCAGCCCTCAGTTGCAGACAACCAACATGACTTACATGATCCTAGTCAAAATCTAACATTCCGGTGTTTTGCCTGGCTCTCTTGACTTCCTCCTGCAGACACAGCCTGAAAGAATCAGAAGTCATTTGTCCTGGCTAGAAATACCTTAAGTGCCAGGGTAGGCACATAAAACCTGCACCTGTCCTTACTGGAATCACAACATCCTGCAAAAGAGACTGCTTGGGGTGTTTGCCGCTCACCTGGTGCAAAATGGTGCTGTGGTAAAGACAACGTAATGGCTGATGCTGTTCCTTTAACCACTCATGTCCTTGTGATTTTGCGTGATACCACTTTGAGATTTTGGAGATAACTTTTATTATCTCCAAAATATTATCAATTTTTTCTCCAGCACTCACATTTCATTGTGAGATACAAATTCCTTTGCTGACAAATTAAAATGTATTAAAATCACAAAGCCATTTTGAAAGCCATTTCAGACCAGCTGGCCTAACTTGACTGTCCAAAGCCAAGTTTGCCACACAGGCAATTAGGATATTATTGCCTTCCTAAAGAGGTATGTGCATTTAAAGCATAATCAAATTCCAAATACAATACTGTACAAAACAAGACCTAGCATAGATATCTTCACTGTTATGTCTAATTTTTTTACTTACTAGTTAGATCAAGGTGTTAGACCTTGGTAAGTAAACTCTTTGTATTATTTCCGGAGGTTTTATTTATCTGTCTATGAATGCTGAAGTTACTAAAGCTGTCTTTAACACTTGAGAAAATACTGAAGACGTATCTTCATTTTAAGGCTTCTGTGGCATCTTCACAAATACATCACTGTTATTCTGTCCACAAAAGCTATTATAACAGAGCAGCTCTACTTTTATGGCTCAGGAAAGGCAGCTGGAAATAGTCCCTCCTGGATCCCATAAGTGTCACTCACTGTTGGTGTCACTCAGAGGAGGTCTTTGTGGAAAAGTGCAAAGCACTTAGCCCTCTGGGGCCAGCACACGTGTTTCCATTTTATTATTTGTTCCTGTTGGCCCAAGGAAAAAAAGAAAAGATTTTAAGTCATTAACCTCATGAAACTGGAAATGAATGTGACAAACTCTGCCTTGAAATGCATGCTTCACTGACTTTTATTGGAACCTGTAGAGCACTGGGTACAAACAGGAGCAGAATTTAGCTTCTTATATGATGGGAGTAATTTTTCTAAAGCTACTGGAATTGTTCCAACACTGCTACAACATTAGACAAGTCCTGCTATATAAACTTTTTTAGGATGAAGATTTGAACTCATATCGAAGAATTCTTTTAAAACTTAATGTACATTTTGAGCCCTTTTAAATTTTAATTATATTGATGAATTTGGAGTATTATTTTTTTTAATAAATGAATAATTTCATTATTAATTTGGGTCAGATACAGATTACACAAGTATTCTATAATTGAGGAACCCAGCCAATTTTTCAGAAAACTTATCTTTGTCCACCTCAGCAATTAAGAAAGTTTCCTTAATTCTTCTGAAAGGTTTTTAGGGACCTGTGAAAGCTCAGCAACATCCTTAGTTGAAAAAACATCACATAACTTGTTAGACGTGGCCAGCCCTGGTCATCATCATATTTTGACTAACTCTAATTAGGTGACATGGTTTTTACTCTACAACATGGTGGTGCTAGTGTCTTGCAGAATAGGTTAGCCTGTTTGCTTTGGAAACAAGATTCCTGGGGGAGGGGCTGCCTTATCCCTGGTGATTTCTCACTCATACTACTCATTTTGCAGTCAGGTGCCCGAAGAGCAGATCACAAGAAACTCTGCATGGGTGGCTCACCATTTCTCCTATTGAAACTGGATCAAAATCCAGCTACAGGTGTGAGTGACATGTCTTCAGAGCTAAAAAGCAACACAGTGGGCACAGGAGATGCAAATTACAGTGAGGAACCCTTTTGGTTTGATTTACTTTTTTACTGTTCATATAGAAATTTCCAGTCTAAACTGTAAAAATAAGAAAGGGTCTAGATCACCATATACTAGATTTCTGCAAAATAAGTTACTCTTGATTCTTACTTTTTGTCAATGACAACTCATCTACTTATCTTAATCTGATGGGTAAAGAGTCAAAATAGAATCAAGGCCTTTCGCTTTCCGGATGTCTTTCCCTGCTTTTGCCTTAAAAGATGTTGTTCTGATAAGTATCTGTTTTTAGAAGGTGATGGAGAAGCAGAGTTCCGCTTGCCTTGGGTACATTCATCTCATGTCTGGTCATTAACGATATAGACATCACTGCCTGTCCTAATGTGTTCTCACCACAATCTGCCATAAGAAACAGACCCTTTTAAGGAACCAGTTATTACAAGACAAAGAGAACTTACCAGTCCTCCAGTTCATCCTAATAATCTATTATCTTCATAGTTTAAAATCTATTTACACATTATTTCTGATTGGAAACAGTCTCTTTACCTTCTGGTTGGTGGGATTTTGCTATGCCTTTTACCATTCAGATAAAGAGTCACTTAAACTAGCTGATGACAGAGCAAGGCACAAACATCAGCCAATTTTGACTACTTTTGTTCCTTAACTGCAGAACTGTGGAGTCCCTAGAAGAAAATACAGAGAATGGATCATTCATTGAGATGCCTTGATTAGCTAATGGATACCGTACATATTAAAAATGGCTGTGACATACTAGATTATGGATGCATTGCATTATGTCACATCAAAGCTATCAAAAACTAGTCTGTCATCTTCTAAATGACAAAGGATTTCTTTTAAGAAAAAGAAGAGGAAAGACATTATATCATATTCTCCCTGTCAATTTGGATAGTCTGCTTAAGCACTGCCTTTTAAAAATAAAATATAAGGCTGCAAGAAATGAGCACTTTATGCATATTATTATCATATTTATTTTTATATTCAGCTACCTCTACAGTATAACTCAGTGTGGTAAATAGTTCATGCTAATTACTTAAAAATCCATTAAATTTTAAGTCTCACAGCAGATGCAAACACCATTTCAAATGTTCTCATTGTGTTGCCTACATAATTCATGAACTCTTATTAGAATGCAGACTCAAAGCGGGCATTTGGTATCTGAGCCACACTCTCCAGCTTTTTGTATGTTCCTGAAAAAGTTAAATACACACCCACAGAGCCTCAGTATCAAATCCTGTTCAGCAGCTATGCTGACCTATATTAGAGAGTGAGAGGTCTTGTAGTGAAGCAACCACAGGAGATGATGCAGTTGCACAGGCACATGGGAGTGTGGTTAGTGCAGGCAGTTACTCCCAAAACCAGGGCTGGGATGTTTAACAAAAGGCCAGGAAGGATCTCAGGTTCTAGTCACCAATACCAAACCCATTACATGATTTTATTCATTGACTCTTTTGGAGTACATCTCCCTCTTGTTTCTCTTTTGCTGGACCTATACATAACTGGGAGTTCAGGTTGTGGCAGCCCAACTTGACCAGGAAGAGCAGAAGGTTGTGCTGACCCAGCCTTACCACCACCTCAATGTGATCTCTGCCACCTGTGCTGGCTTTGGCTGGAATAGAGTCAGTCTTCTTCATAGTAGCTACTATGGGGCTATGCTTCGAATTTGTGCTGAAAAGAGTGTTGATAACACAGGGATGTTTTAGTCCTTGCTGAGCAGTGGTTACACAAAGCCAAGGTCTTTTCTTCTTCTCATCCCTCCAGCGAGTAGGCTCAGGAGGCACAAGAAGTTGGGAGGGGACACAGCTGGGACAGCTGACCCCAACTGACCCAACAGATATTCCATATTGTATGACATCATGCTCAGCATATAAAGCAGGGGGAAGAAGCAGGAAGGGGGGATGCTCAGAGTGATGGCATTTGTCTTTGCAAAGTGTTACATGTGACGGAGCCCAGCTTTCCTGGGGATGGCTGAGTACCTGCCTGCTGATGGAAAATGATCAATTAATTCCTTGGTTTACTTTGCTTTTATGCGCAGATTTTGCTGTACCTATTAAACTGTCTTTAACTCAGCCCATGAGTTTTCTCACTTTTAGTCATCAGATTCTCTCCACCATCCCACCGTGGGGGAGTGAGTGAACAGCTGTGTGGGGCTTGGCAGCCGGCTGGGGTTAAACCACGACACTACCACTACCATCCAGCTGAGGATGGGGCCCCTGTTAGCGTAGTGTTTGTCAGCTTTGGCTGTTGGTTCCAAAGGGCATTATATGTCCTGCGCTGTATCTTCAAGAGGTCTTGGATGCCCTCAGGTATTTAAAATGGCATTAGATACCTATGCTTAGGCATGTGAATCATTTCTATATCGAAGAGGGTCCCCCGTGGAGAGTCTGCTAAGTGACGACAATCACACCAGTATGGCTACATGCCGTGCTCACTTTATTAAACAAACAGGTCATATTTATAACTTAAACCAACCGCTCACACGACTTTACACACAGGTGATTGGGTAAAAGTCTCTGGCCACATGGAATCTGTGTTGCTGGCTGGTGGGCACACTGCAGGTGCCAGGTCAGAGTGTCCCGATGAGAGTGTGCTGATTCTGCAGTTCCCAGGACTTGCTCTGCACCTTCTCACACTGCTTGTTCCCAGGACAATTTAAAGTTGCTCTGCAGCTTCAACTAACAGGCCTGGGTTGTCCAACCCAGACAATGGTAACATATGTCTTCAGTCCTTTAAAAATCCCTCTACACTACATATATGAAATTTAGCCATTTAAATAAAAAGTAGATATTTTGGGTTCCTTTTATAGATTAAGTTAGAGGCTGATTCATCCCACCTGTGCTAGTTACCTGTCTAAGCATGATATGTAGTGCCCTTTAGAAATGACTGCTCTTCCTATTCATTGTAAAACAAGTTTACAGACACACAGAATCACAGAATGGTCAAAACTGGAAGGGACCTCTGGAGGTCACCTTGCCCAACCGCCTGCTAAAAGCAGGTTCACCTACAGCAGATTGCACAGTTTAAAGAAAGTAACTTTAGGCAACCAACATTTATACTGCTACAAGCAGGCAAGAGTCTTTAGGTCTACCATTATAGAAATTTGATAAAAATTCATTATCTATAAATAGTATCCTAAGTCCCAAAATAAATATTTCTAAATGTGGTAAATAATATTTTTTCCCCAAATGAACTAGTAATTCACCTTTATGTTCTCTGTCTGTAATATATCTATAACAAGAGTCTCATAGTTCTGCAAGATGTTCTGATAATAAAAGTATTAACAATTGTGAAGCACTCTAACTGCAGAAATGGGAACTTGTAAGTACTTCAGATAGTCACTTCTCCAAGTACAGCTGTACTTTAAGAACAGACCTCTGTACCCCAGTCAGCTTTTCTTTAGCAAAGCCCACCAGATCTGAAGATCCAGTGGTTTTGTACTCATATTCAAAACTCTGCTTTTCTCAGTTTAGTGTCTTGCAGGTAAATGGATACATGGTGTGCAAAGCACAGTCAGTCAGCATATTTTAGTGTTCTTTATACATATTTTAAAAGCTTTCATATAGTACTTTGGCTATTTCTAACTTTCATGCTTTAATTCCCTATTCTATCCTGTAATATTTTATCTATCTTCTTCTCTGATCTTCCACTTTGATAGGGGTAGAACACCTTTGGGAGAATGATCTAACATTTCTTGCTATCTTTCTTCTTTGTTTTTTTTTTTTTTTTTTTTTCCTCCAATATACTTGTTTCGTTGTATTCTTGCCATCTTATTTAATACCTTTCATGTATAACAAATATGTCACAATTTTTCCTTTTCTTAGCAGAAAACCATAAGATCAGATTTGTTTTCAGCTTTAACCCTTCACTTTAACCAAGAAGGAGATAAAAACATTAACAGATAGTCCTAATCCAGGTAGAAGAGGAATTAATCCAGGTAGAAGAGGCTTAACAGAACATCACCTGTTCTTTCTTCAGGCTTCATGAAAGCCCCACTATGTAAATACTTTAGGATCAGTATCTCCAGTCTCCAACTATCATCACATTGAATAGTATCTGGCACAGTTCTACTGAGCTTGGGGAGAATAGCTTTAGGGAAGGGAAAATATTTAAGGAGAACTTAATTAAGATCCTATAACCATGGCTAAGAAAAAGGAGGCTTTTACCTAGAAGGACCTGCTCTTTGTCAAACCCTAGTCCAGGTTTCTTGCACACTGACGAGAGCTGAATTTACCTGTACTTATTCCAGTTGTATTTCTCTTGCATTGTTCAAAGTCCTTGGTTTGTTCTTGAGTATTTTAACCCTAAAATGTAAAAGATCTTTTCATCACTGAGGTCTCTCATACTTGAATGTCAGTGTACATATATATATATATATATATATATGTATATACACACACACATATATACACACACATTCTCTCTGGTCTAGTTTTAAAGAACAGTGTTAGAAATTAAATTACTTCCATCATAAATAGTTTGATAATCAAATTAGCACTCAGCTTTCTGAAATTTTGCAAGTCAATTTTTTATTCTACGAATTTTACCATTTAATTCATACTTCCTTTCTACCAATCTTGTTTCCACTTTTCAAACACAAAAGAATTTTTAAGAACTCATATGGCATATTTCTCTATGCATCATACTCCTGGGACTGATATAAGTCTATGTAGAGAATTTTCTCAAATAGTAAGCTGATAAATAGTAGATTACTTCTGTTTTGGTAGTGACTGTGGCCTGAAACAAGCCAATGACTATGAAGTTTTAAGTGCTGAAGGATTTTTATACTATGTAACTGCTTTTCTTAGATAACTATTAAATAATTAAAGAGGTTTTGCTGTTCATTAGTCTAATGTATTACCCATCTCCACAGAAGATATAAATCACTTCAAAAAAAAATATCTTATGGTTTGAGATTCAAGACTTTATGATTGTGCTTTAGAGCCAAAGATTCTTGGTGAATTACAAATGAAGACAAAGGTGATGCCACACTATTTTATTAAATGTTACAAACTATTTCAGCCTTTATTTCACTTTTTGCTTCTTCCTTTCCTTTGGAGTCAAGATAAAAAACAATCTTCATCTCCATCTGCCTCCAGCAAATCCAGAAACAGGATCTTTATAAAAAGATGCATATCATATTCACATAACATTACATTTTGTAATGTTGAATCATTGATGAAGGAAGAGCATAAAATCCTTACCTATGAATGCACTATGCTATGAAAATTTGTTTGAAATATTTTTATGTGGATGATGAAAAACTCAGAAATTTCACCAGTGAAGTAATAAGTAATCTATAAGCTGTGTTTCCTGATAAATGCCTGCTTGTGAAGCTATTTTTATTGCAGCTTTTGTTGTAAATACTTGTCAAAGTTTTATGAATTCCATTTTCTTTCTGATAATTTTGTAATATTTCTATGATTTACATTTTTTGTTGGTTCAATTTCAATTTATAGTTCAGTAAATTTTTAACCAATTGACATTTTAGTTTGCTCTACTAATAGTATAACTGGTAAAACACATCAAATTATTCTGTAGTCATTAGAATTGGTGGAGATACTTTAAAAAAAAAAACAACAACAAAAACTATCTTCTCTGCTGCTTCCATCCTTTTCTGTCCCTTCTTTACCTTTTATTTGAAAAATAAAAGTGTTTGGAAATTGAAACTTTGAAAACATTTGATTTGTACTTGCTGATTCTTCCCAAGGTTGCCAGAGCCTTTCTTCTTTTGGACGTTCTCCTGGAAGACAAGTCATTACCATGTTGTGACAGAGCAAGGACCCCAGATCCTGTCTCTGACAGTAGCCAGACAATTCTACCACTAAACATTTCAGATGAAGCTGTGGTATATATTACTTCTGCAAGTGTGTTAATACTAGACCACAAGGTAGACTTTAGAGATGGCTGGAAGTGACATCATGCTCTTGGCCCTTCTGCACTTGCAAAGCCTTAATGTGACATGTTCTGTAGGTGGTAGTGTCTTATATTATTTTTGCTCATAAATAATTCCAGATTCCAACAGTGTAACCAAAACGTCCTTATAGTCCCTATCTCATCATTATCACTTCTGTTTTTTTGATTCACTTGGAGGAAAAAAACTCACCATAAAAAGTCAATAAAGTCATCTTCTGACCTTCCTTCCCAAGACTTTTTATTTTTTCTTTTTGCCTTCCCAAAATCTTTTAACATGATTGTTACATGATTAGCCATACAGGTGATGTATCCACCCCTCTTACCCCCTAAATACATCCCTACAAACATAATTCTTCAGCTTCCTGAAACAGGACCTAACTCTCTCACATGCTTTAAAAGAGGGTTGGTTATAAATCTTCTCATCTCCAAGTAGCATCATTCTCTCCTGTGATGTTCTTAACTGTACTTAACCTTCCACTGTACTTAGGTCTGTGCTGGAAATGTACACTACAACATCTTCAAAAGTCTAAGGTTTAGAATTTTCACAAATAAGCCTGTTACAGCAGTTTCAGATCACTATTTTCCAAGTTATATTTGGATGATGGGTACAGCTTCTTAAATAAATTCTGCCCTGTTGAAACTCAGATTTTCAATCTACGCCTAAATTAAACTCCTTGAGGTTGTTAAGTTTAAACTCTTTTACATGGATGGCTGAAGTCCAGTAGAGTCTCTCTACCTTTATTTAATGAACAAAGATTTTAATACATTAAAAGATGGGAGGAAATTATGTTTAATGCAATGATATTTAATAAAAGAGTTTCTTTTTTACATTGACAATGGTTATTTTGGATATACTAATAATTTCTTTCCTGAGGATTTTCCTTCTGAGATCATATCACACTTCACATATTTTATAATTTCAATATTTTACTATGTTTAATCTGTCAAAATAGAATGTATTGATGTCATTCTCATCCATCCCGCACTTTGGTTTGTCCTTTCTCTCATTACACTTATATTGGACTAAATTATTTTTATTGCTGTCTGCTTTATTACATTGTAGAGAAGAGCATTGCTGAGTCAGAACATACATTGCAATATGATAAAATTATTTTCCATGCATATAGTCAGTCTTGTACTGTTACTGTGATAATCTTTGTGAAAATGACAGATTTTAATGTCTGCACTATTTGGTCTGCTATGTTGATTTAAACTATCAGCCAAAGTTATTATTTTGAAACTTAAAGGTCTATGTATTGAATCTCATCTCAAATTGTCATATTAATTATAACAATATTAATTTTCTGTGTTGTAATAATATCTATATCTGACCACTAGCACTAAATAAGATGTTTCCTTGCAATCAGAACAATCTGAGAAAAAGAACTTTTCCTGAAGTTTAAAAATGTATATATTTAATTACATATACAACACCTCCTTTCTGAGCATTTATGTAGGTTATTACTTTTAAAACATACCTAGAATCAGTGATCCTGGGATATTTTAGGGGGAATACTTACGTTCTAAAGTACTATATGAGATATTAGTTAATTGATGGGGGAAAAAAAAGACTGACAACACACTGGACCTCTGTTTTGGTGGGAATGTGTAGCTGAAACAAGAAGCATGACCAAAGTAAATGCAAAAGATGCTTGTTGTTTGCAGCTAACCCTTTGTGCAATGGTTGAATTTTACTACAGTATATGTGTACACATATATTTGAGTTAAAAAAGCATGCATCATATGATTAAGGCAAATCAGAAATGTAGTTTTCTCCATTACACTCAAAAAATGGTGAACTTCCTTGTCTCTTTGCTTGCAGAATGGAGGTATGTATAATTTCATATGACTAAGATTTTTTATTTTACCTATCTTTCATTTTCTATTAGCAATTGCTACTGCTGCTAAATTGTAATCTGTAGCACACTTAGGATATTTAATATAAGAAATATTATAATTTTTCATCTTTACTATGTCACCAGTATTCATTTCTAACTAATGCAATATGAAAATTTTATGATTAATAAACTCTGTTGCAAAAATAGTAATATAAAATCTTCAGATTGTAGCAACTGTTCCAGGATAATTTTCAATAAACTAACCAAGGCATCTCCACTGGTCGTGCAAAATATGACTGAAAAAGAAATAACTGACTGAATGAATTGTAAAACCAGTCCAAACCTCAGCTTGTGTGTTTTTTCCCCATTTTTCATTCCCCTATTTTTATTTTGTTAGATTTTTAACTTTATATAGCATTCCATAATTGGGCTACCTAAAATATCATACAAAACTGGGAGGAGTCATACATGCCAGAGGGTTATACTGCCATCCATAAGTACCTTGACAGGCTGGAGAAGTGGGAATTGCAAAGCCCTGCACCTGGCAAGGAACAACCCCATGCACCAGTATGTCCAGTTGGGGCCCCCACCTGGAAAGCAGCTCAGCAGAAAAGGACCTTGGGGTCCTGGGGGACACCAAGCAGAACATGAGACAGCACTGTGGCCTTGCACATTGACAGCGGGTACAGAATGAAACACAGGAGGTTCGCTCTGAACATCAGGAAATGCTTTTTTCCTATGAGGGTGACCAGGCAGAAGCACAGCTTGGCCAAAGAGGCTGTGGAGTCAGCCTCCTTGGAGGCATTCAAAACCTGCCCTGGGCAATGTGCTCTGGGTGGCTGTTCTTGAGAAGGAGGGTTGGACCTAGTTGCTCACCAAGGTCCCTTCCAACCTCAACCCTTCTGAGATTCTGTGATCTCTTTCCTAAACTACACTTTTTTGCAGTATGCAAATTGCACAACGGCTACCAGTTAGGCTTAAAAAGAATAATAAAATAATTGAGACTTTGAGTATAGAAAAGTCTTATGCAGTAACTGAACTTAACAAAGCCCATGGAAATATCTGCAGTTTGCACATAAAATCTCCCTGAAGCTAATATTAGGAATGGTAATTCCCCTATTCAAGCAGAGCCACTTAAGTTCTGCTCTGCAATTTGCATCTAGCACAAAAAGGTAAGGCAATGCCAGTTTGAAAGTTTTCCCAGTTAACTTATTTTAAAAGAATATACTTTACCTTTCAAAACAGCATAATTTGCTTAGCAAGAATTCTAATAAAAGGAAGAAAATTGAGGAAATATTCTGGTTAAACTCCATGTGAAATGAAACATCTTGTTTTAGTAGAAACAATACCATTCATTATTCAATTGATTTTTCTTGTGAAAGCATCAAACCTGAAATGTTTTAGCTTCTGTTCAAGCCAAACTGACCAGTCTCCCACATTTTTAATTTGACCACTGAACTAAAAAACACATTTGACCAGCTTTATTTTAGTACTACTAAAATTAAAGGTTTACTTAGGGTACACCCAATTATTATTCAGTATCTGAAGCTGTGTAAAAATTCTTTACAAACAGAAAGAAAACACTAAAACCTGATGTGTTATCTCCTTTCCTGTTTTTTTAAAGTGATCAGTTTTTCATATTTATGCCCAACATCTTCTGTACTGTTCACCCCCCACCTAGAGCTATAGGATTAATTCACATAAACTTGTTAATACTTGGTCATTTAAAAACTGAACTGAGAATATTACCTGTTTTGATTACCTCACTTTATTTGCAGTTGGGCTGGGTTCTAACTCTTGGCTACGGAGAGGCAATTTTGTCTCATCCTCAAGAAGCTCTCTAAAATAGGCTGGATAAAAAACTCCAACAATGCAGATTTTTCTTCTTTGGCTACACATGGCACCTCTGGTAACGTTCTCAGGTACAGATGTCTATACTGAAGTTGCCTAAAGTTAGCTGAGATTAATCCCACTGCTAAAGGTAGGTGGGATGTATTCAACTTCATGTATGTGTGCTTTTTTATGGCTATAGCAAATGAATTGCAGTTCCTTAAAATATCCTTTGAGGATTCTAAAACAATCTGCAAGTATACCAGGAATGACTCTGTCATAGCCAGACAAAACCAAGTAAGAATAAAGTACCATTTTTAAACAACTTCATAGAACATTATAGCTTTTTAAAAGCAGCAGCAGAACCTTTTTAAGTAACACTTCAACCCATCATGTTTGCATCTACCATTTAACAATAGTTTCATTTATTTCATAAGACTGTATTTAGGTATGGCTGTTTATCCATGCCAGTCAGAACAATCCTATTGTGGCAAGATGCAGGCTATTTGTACAAGATTAGCCCCTGCTACATCTTTTTGCTATAAAATGGAAAAGCCATATGTGTAATTTTAAAAACAGTCATGTAGCTTTTGTTTTGCCTCTCTGTGTAAATTATTCTCAGTCTCAATCATGTCTTGAAAAAAATCATTCTTGGGTTCTATTCAACTTATAACTGTCTTAAATTTTTGCTATTTTCTAAAGACAATTAGTTATTTCATCAGTATGTCACAGCAGGTACACTGAAATATCCATAGATTAATTACAAGCAGGAAAAAGGAAAAAAAAAAAGTTCATTTTTTAGTATAAATTATCGAAGTATCTATAACACTGATGGAACTGTGTTGCTTTATACCAGTAGAGTATGTAGGACTAGAGGGTTTCTGCTGAATGTAAGATTGCACAAAGTTTGTTCTCATCCTGATTTGCTCTATGCTTGCTGCTGTTTTCTCCAAGTGAGTATCCAAAATGCAGTGATAAAATGAATTAGAACTGCAGGCTTTCATCCATTCTGAAAATCAAATGAGTATAAGGGGTTCTGCAGGTTTGTTTCTTTTGAATTTTTGAAGTGTCTTGACATCTTTTTCCCCCAGGTGTCCTTGCCTTTTTAGATACCTACCTAACCACTTAAACCATGTCCTAAAGACTTAATCTTGTAAAACAATGTTAGATTGATAATGCTGAAAATGTTCCTGCAAAATGTAAAGGACAATCAACATGGCACACTTCCAGCATTAAATTCCATCTAGATGCCTTTAATTAATTCATCAATCAATGGTGGAAAAATCTGGCCTTGTTTCCTTGATTCTCAGATCCTAATCAAACACTAATTAGCATTAAAAAGATCAACAAGCTCTTTGGAATACACACCTAGAGTCATCCTGCTGGATGTAAGGGGAATAAGGGGAAGAAGATGCTGATAAAGCTATTTAGGTAACTGGAACTTTAATGCTACATTCTGCTTGGAAATTTTGTTTATTCAAGTTGGAGGAAAGAAGAATAATAGAGAAGATGTGAGCAGGGTTAACTCATTGGGTTCTAGAAGTATAGGCACTTTTATCAATAGTGGGGACTGAGTTTGGTTTAGGTTTCACAAAATAGCTTAGGCAGATGTGAATTTCATTTGAAATCATTATTCCTCAAATAGTTAAAAACCGTCCATCTCCTATTTTCCACACTTTATCTGGAAGATTCTTTTCATACTCATCTCAACAGAAGGAAAGAGAAGCTGTTTTTCACATGTGGTTGTCTTATGAGACTGGTCATGCCTGCAGGTTTTTTTATTAAGGATAACTCACATATAGGTGACTAATATTTTTCAGCTACTGAACTAAATGACTTTATCAAGCTTCAGATCAAGATACATTGCCCATTCATCGAAAGGATCTAAGGCTGGAGAGCTGCAAACACAGAGTTCGTAAGGATTTCAAAATTCTACTAAAATAAGTGGTAGAACTAAAGCCCAGATCAGTCATCAGAAAGGATTAAGAACTCTAAGTCTTATTCTGGTAATTAAGCCATGAGATCCTTGATTCCACCTTCTAAAAGCTGCTTTAATTGGGGTAAAAAGCTGATGAGAAAAACCGTGTTTAATATATGTCACAAGCAAAATTATACTGAACCTACAAAATGCTGGGTATACACTGGGTGTTCAGCAGCTCCATCTACTGGATTGTTACTTAGCATTTGACTACAAGCGCATTTTACTCACTGATGAGTATGTAGCAGTATTTACAGCCTTCCCTGTATCCCCAGTGGATTGTTATTTTCCAAGATGTTTTTTTAAGGGAAAAGTTTGTCAAGTGCAGATGTCTAATTGAAAGAGAAATAAATTGTTGTGAATAGAGCTGCTGATTTCTGACCAGATACCACAGAAATTCCAGAATCCATTGACAGTATATGAATTCATATACGTTAAGTTGAAGTCTCTGGAGACTATATTTACTGAAGTAATTACTGATGTAATACTATGGGACAATGTTGTGCATCAGGTCAGATGATCCTATCAAGTCAAAAATGCTGAATAATATCTATCCAGAAATGGGGTGGTGAAATGGAAGAGGGCAGAAGTCAACAGTCATAAAAATGTGAATATCAGGACTTTGATTAACGCCAAGGACTGAACTTAGACTTACAAGCCAGGTTTTTTGAGCTAAAGGAACAAATACTTCTTTCAGGTACTTTTTTCCCAGTTTTTTTGATCAAGCACAAAGGAAAAAGTGCACAATACAGTACAAAATAAGTAGTACCAACGTGTCCTGATGTTTGGTTTGGGTCTTTTAGTACAAAGTAGGCACGAAGCTATTACTGCCAAACATGTTTGACATCTTTAAAAGCAAGAATCTTATCAACTTATCTGCTGATGGAATGTGTTATAGGTGGTGCATAAAAAGTAAGAGTTGTCTCAACTTTCTATATTAAACAGTTGGTGTAATTCAGCTTTTATTCCTACCAAGTTAAAACCTTCCCTTTCTTATTCTGTGTGTGGCCAAGATACAGCACATATCACAAAGTTCTTGAGGAGGGAAAACACGTTAAAAAGCAAAGGAAAAGTATGTGGGATGGAGAGGCTGTGGAATTGATTTGCTCTGTAAATGAAATAAGCCTTTTATTTCTGAAAAAGTCTTTGTACTATAGCAAATGTGCAATGCTCATCAGGTGTTACTTGTGTCTTTCAAATCATAAGTGAAATAAGAGCAATGAGAATACAATAAAAAAGTATCAGTTACAAAGAAATATAATTATGATTACGATAGTATTATTATTATTAGTAATAATAATAATGCTTTCCTTTAGTGCAAGATAAAATTTCAACCCCAGAAGACAAAATCTGTGATATCATGATATTGATTAGACAACTGATTTTTTATTAATGTGAAGCAGGCAAAATCCCTCAGGTAAGGAGCAGGTTTCTTTTTATGTTCAACATGAATTTAAAATTATGTTTTTGTAAAGAATCTCAATTTATCTTTTGTCATTGTTTGCAAGGCAAAGCTAGTCTGTGTTTTTAATTAATCATTGATTCAACACCAAAAGGTCTGGAATTTTCTTGCTGGGGCAGAGACGTTCTGCATATTCACTATTCCCTTGGGCTATGATGGGTTTGGAAGCCTTGTAAATATTTAGGTGCTTATAAGTTAGTGCCTCATGCCACCTTTGAGAAGCCAAGCTGTTGTCAATACATAACTTCTAGGTTTAAGACCAGCAGCTTCTGCATACTCAGTTTCTCAGTGCTCCTCCTCCTTCTGTGCTTGTGTTAGGGCATGGATGACACGTTGTAATGGTTTCCTTCAAGGTGCTTCATGAACACCTTCTTTACAGATGGCTGGCAAGCTTGTTCCTGACTGTCTAGGAAACTCCCATCAAGTTTAGCCTTCTTTCTCCTTCTTTTCTATGTATTGGGGATCTAACTGCTGGATCCCTTCTACAATCCATAATTCTTTGCTTCAAAGTTCAGTACCAAATAAGAACTTATATTGTTTGGTGACCTTTTGTACAAGCATTTCAGCAGCAATTAATTGTTCCTTTCCTTTTGTGCCATGAGAAGACCCAGACTGTCTGCTTGCTTTTCAAGTGAGGAGAAAAATAGTGCTGTTAAGAGCAGCGACAGCAGCCTCCTTTTTCATTAGCAGCAATAGTAAGAAAAGTCAGAGAAAGCAAAGCAGCTGCTATAGCTGATACCAATGTGCCAATATTCCAGCAGGAGTATAATTTGATTTCCAACTGTGAAGTGACACACGCAGCACATAGCTGTAATTTTGATATTAGTGCATAAATAACACTGTGCTCAAACTCAACATTCATATTTTCACCTATTGCAAAGAACAGGAAGCCAATTTCCTCCTCACAGTTTACTTTGTCATGTTTTAAAGGCTTTGTCAAGTTTTAAAGGCTTTTAACTACTAAATAGACATAATCAATGAGTTTTGTTCCTCTTGTAATCATTTTTGTCTGGTAGGAATAGCTAGTGGAAGCTGCAGGACTGACCCAGTTCCCTGGGCCATCCTGTGTCTGTCACTTTTCACCTCGCCTTGTCCACACAGATGTGTTAATTGAAAGGCTGAACAAGAAATGATGGAAACCATCATATGCTATTTATTAAAATGCTGTCTCAAGTATTGAAATAGTGTCTATTGAGTTGGAATTAGGCATGTTAGTACAATGAGAAGAGCAAATTAAAGCCTTCATGATGCCTAAAAGCTGGCAAAAAGAAAAAAGAACCTGATGCATTGTGACATGAGCACTGCAGCATGTCAGTTTATATCCAGACATCAGACCACACAAAGCCCGATATAGCAGTATGAAATATGAACCTTCAAATTGTGTTGAATCACTCATTTCAAGAAAAACAAAACAAAACAAAACAAAACAAAAAACCCTCAACAGAGAAATTGAGATCTTTCCACTGACTGGCAGATATCCTCTCAGTTTCTGAAGTCACTGTAGCAGAAGGCTGTCCCTATTCCAGTTGCTTTTCTTTCTATTGATAACCCTCAGCCACATTAACTTAAAAGTAACTTTTCTCTGCTTAGAGTTGCTTCATCACCACTGCACTTACTAATCGACTGTGTAGCTTCTACACTTTTGTACGCTTTTATACTGCACTTATAAGAAGCAATTTTCTGGTAAGTTCATTTACATGTGAAGTGCACGTATCATCTACCTGATTTAAATCATGGCATGTTACAGATTCAGTTTAGCCTTAAATTATTTGTTCTGTGTCATAAAAATATTGCCAACCCCACAATTCTTTGAAAATGAAACTTATGAAACACTGGCAAATACTTTTATTTACATCAGTTAGGACTACCAATATCAACCTTTTCAATCTTTTCAAGTCACCATAAAACCTAATACCATTACCTCTTTCAAATATGAAGGTTGTGGAGGTTTTTTTTCCTCTTGGTTACTGCTCTGTAGTATCTATTACCAAGTAATACACTTTTTGCTAAGAAGATTATAATATTTCAGTCCACTACAATGTATACAATAAGGTACTAATGTAAGCCACTTACATTCTTCATCTTTCTGCCCATTCAACAGTAGTACTTGTCAATGCAAGCCCATAACTCACACAGAAAATGAGATGTTCCTATTCAGAACTGAATTCTTGCTTACATTCTTGCTGTGTCATTTCAATAAGCAGCATGGACCCTGGACATTTTTCAGGCTCTGAGGACAAGTGATACAGATCACACTAGTTTGAAAACAGGTTGTTGAACTGTGCCCAGCCTTTTCTGAATGAGCGCTAATTGGCCAAATTCATGCCAGAGAACATGCAAAAAAAATTTAAATATGAGTTATCAAATGCCAGTACAACTCTGCTCTGCCTCATGTAGCTTCCTAGTAGAGATGTATGCTTTATGTCTCCACAGTGCAACGTGGAGCATCGGGACTCTGAAGTGGAGAGCTGACTCTTTCAGCTGTAGCCAGAGGCCTGAAGCCCATGTTTTAAGTGAGATAGCAGTTTTTGCACATAGGCATAACAGGACCATCCCTCTTCCTTACCACAGGAATCTAATACCATTATAGATGAACTGCAAAGAAATCCACACAAGACTGTTGTGCACACCACAATAGTTGTGGGAGACCCATAGCCTTGAGCATCTCAAAAATTAGATGTAACACCTATGTGAAGGCAGTTGAATCAAACACAGAAATAGAGCTGGCTCCAGGTTTTGACACCAAAGTATAAAGGACTGCATGGATGTATGTGTATGTGAACTAGGTGTTGAAGTTAACTACATTTTAACCATGTTTAAAAAAATACATACTTAGTCTATGGAGTCTCGAGTGTGACTACAGTGCAGCTGAGCAGCTCTCTGCTCTCTGCTACCACACTGACTAGATGATGCACATGGACTGTCATGGGAGCTTGGATGCCTACAACACCTGTGGATGCCTATATGTAGAAACATACATTGTGTGACCTACTTACTGACCTAATAGCTTGCAGAGAGAGCAGAATAATTAGCAGTTCTCTTTGGTGTGTCAGCTCCCAAATCAATACACCTAGTTTTGAGCCAGTCAAATACTCAGTGTTTTTTCTAACAAGTTAGCTAAGTAATAAAACTGGAGCAATCCATAGGCTGCATAGAAAATGGGATGGTGTTATGCAAGGACAAGAGGAAGTGAATAAGACTGAAGCCTGTAAGAACCTAGTGTCTTTAATTCTGATGCTCAGGTAACAATTTACTGAAATATATAAACAGTGCCTGAAGGACAGAGGTGCAGAAAAGCGCTCCAAATCCAATTTTAAAAATGCATCTTTGAGCTACAATAAGGGAACAAAAGATGTGAATCAGCCCTGCTCATTTACACTGTTGTTCTAAAGTAAGAAGCTTATATGGACTCCATCTATAGTCAGTAAAGTAAGAGAGGTTGTTGCCAGAGGATGATCTCTGTTTCAACGTAGGGTAGCTGAGTTACTTCCTAGAGATGTCCCTTGCTATTCTTCAAGTGCATTGGCTACGTGAATATTTAAGCATTTTGATTAAATTAAGATGGATGACAAGAAGAACCAAGCTGCAGAAACATACATTTTTAGATGGAGAAGGAAGCAAATACACATTGAGGTGAGTTGAGATGTCCAAAAATATCAACTACAAGAAGCAGCATAGTAGGCATGGAGGGAGGTAGGATCACACAAGTCCTTCACACAGAGGTAGCAGTTTGTGTACTGATATAGTCCAAGATGACAATTCGGTACTGCTTCTCAAGGCTGCTGGCAGGAGAGGGGTCATACAGAGCTAGCACTGAACACTGGTCAAACCACCCCATAGCCCTTCATACACACCAAACTTGGGGAAAAAAAAAAAAAAAAAAAGTGCACGGTTGTTACAGAAGAGAGTTTCTGAATATACAGTACGAGTAGATAATACATACAAAGATAGAACAAATGCTGAAATGCCAGTTGGAAAGGATGCATTATGGCCACAAAACCAATTGAATCATCATCATGCCCTTCACAATCACATTTTCCCCTTGCTCTGCAGCATATTGGTAATTCACAAGACTATTACATTACAAATAACCTATTCAAAACAAAGCACACTGTACCCTACCCTTAGTATAAATTTGATTCTTTTTATAAAAGCAGTAGCACAGAAATACACAGGGCGATAAACAAAAGGGTTGCCTTTTTTTTTCTATTTTGTTTGGGTTTTTAAAGAAAGATGTACCACATCTGGAGACATCTGAAGATTTTGACAATGGATTTTATGATTAGATCAGAGGAAAGTTTTGTCTATTGAAGGAGATAAACAGCAAAAATTATTAGAAATACATAAATAACTACAAACACTTCAGAAGAATGTAATTTCAAGAGGCAATATTGACTCTTCTGGCTGTTTTTGAGGTAAAGAAAATGGAGTAAAAGAGCAACAGCAAGACTAAAGCATGGCATACTGAGATTCAAATCTTATGGGTTTTGAATAGCTTTATTATATGGGATAAAGAAGGAATTACAAACATGCAGAACAATAATAAATTTGAAAACCTCAATATGTGTCAAAAATATTATTTCTTCACCCATGCCTCATATGAATTTCTTTTGACAACTGATGATTAAATCTTAATAATCACAGACCCTAAAATTTATCCCCTTTTTAACAAGTATAAATCTCTAGACAGGAATTCAGTAGTGATTTTATCTGGCATGCTCCTGGGAAAGATGAGTTACTATTATACTACTCTCATTCCAGGGTTAGAGAATAAGTAGGAAGACAAAATTACTTGTTCTAGGCTGTACTTCAGCTGGTAGTGTAACCCAGAGTAATATCATACTCTGGTTAGTATATATGTAAAATGCCTTGAACACAATAGAATTACTTGGGACTGTAAATCCTCTGGGTCAGGCATAATTTTTAAATATGTGTTTGTACAACATGAAGCATATTATAGGTTCCTAAGTGCTTATAATTGGGACTTCTAGATATTATTGCAATACAAATAGTAAATAGAGACAAAAGAAGACCTTAATCTCACTTATGAAAACAGTAATTAGAAGCACAAGAAAGAAAAAACGATTCACTAAAAGCTTCCAAAAGAATGCCTTAGAAAACAGAAACAGCTCTATGACCTCAGTGATGGGGAAAGTATATTTTAAAATGTAGCAAAGAGAGCTAACACTTGTGGAAGCTAACAGCAGGTAGCTTGGCTCACTTGACCATGAAGAGTACAGCATTATTAAAATGTTCTTTCAATTGTAGCCTGTCTTATATATAGATATATAAAAATATATGTATAGACATGTGAAATATTCCATTGTCCTGCAAGTATCTGTAGGTATTTTGGCTCGTGGTGGTTTTCACACTGTGGATCTAGCTGAAATATGTTTTAAACAAACTATTAGAGTCCCATAGTCCAGAGGTCCTCAAACTATGGCCCGCGGGCCAGATATGGCCCCCCAGGGTCCTCAATCCGTCCCCCAGTATTTATAGACCCCCTCAAACACCCCACCCCCACCCCCACCCCCCGCCAGGGGTTGGGGGGGGGAAACCAAGCAGCCGCAGATGGCCTCCTGCCACTTCATCCACACGCCAGCCCCCTGTTTAAAAAGTTTGAGGACCCCTGCCGTAGTCTTTTGGTTTTCAAGATGACTCGAAAATAAATAGAAAATTGAAATTATCTTCAGTGACTCAGACAGATTTTTACTTTGATTTACCAGTAGGAATATTTCCTTTAGAATGTTGTCCTCTTTCAGAGATATGTGTTTTGATCTGTTTCTTGCATTTGTTCTATCATTTTAAAAATAGCTCCTATATAACTGGGTTAAAGAGCTAGGCCTTTCTTTTTTTTCTTTTTCTTTTTTCTTTTTAAAATGTTGTTAATCTCTTATTATTTCAGTAAATCACTTAGTGTTTTTTAATTTTTGCATAGCATGTAATTTTACTGCAGTACTTTGTAACCTGTTGATATTTGTGTTTGTGTCTATGATACTAGATTTCCAAAAGGCTTTTGTTCCTATTACTGTCAGAAAAGGGCCAAAGAGCCCAGTTCCCATCTTTTTCAGCAGTCTATAGGTATACTCTTAGGAAATCATGCTTTCCTCCAATCTTTTACTTTTGGGAAAGTTCAAGAGTGACAGCATATGACAAAATTTATTTGCCTCAGGTCTGATAGCTACTTAAAGTGACACTTAAAACTCAGATTTGATACTTTTGCAAATCGCATGCTTAGAGAACTAATAAAAATGACCTGCAATTGTTTGCATAGATTGAGAACCTGACAAACCTTTTCCACAAAGAGACATTCCTTCTACTCCCACCCCCCTGGAGGCCTGAAGAATGAGTTGAATATTGAGCCCACTTGTGCGACTGAGGCCAAACAGCAGCTCCTGCTGTGTAGAATGGGGACTGAGATAAATCTGAGGAGAACACAGTGGGACTGGTCTGTTTCCAGCCCTGTAAACCAAATCAGTGTGCCCTGTCTGCAGATCCTTTTGTTCTGTGGGTTCAGCCTAGTTGAATAAACATTGTCAAGTGGAAAGACAAATCCCAACGTCTGTAAGTAGACATAACCTTATTCCTGCCCTTACTCATGATTATGCCAACAGAGGTACAATTTTGCATTTTTTACTTGTATTTTTTCTTCAATAACAGTAGAGTTCTAACACAGATATCAAACCAGTGCTTGATCCATAAAGCTTGCATTGCAGAAGATGCCCATAGGAAGCTTTGATGCATTGAGACTACATATTTAAGAATGCTGTAATTCTTATTAATGAACCTGAAAATTTAAGCTAGAGAGCTGACATGCAGTCTTTCTATGCTGGAACTTAACTTTATTGTTGTTCATTTCAATTCCCATCTGTTTCCATAATACTTCCTAATTTTGAAGTTATAACATTTATCTTCAGTAGAACATAAATCAAAAAATTTCACCACTAAATCAAGTATTTGCACATATCTCTAATCCAAAACAACAAAACAGTAACAATTTGTTATTTTCTCCCATCAGACAATTCAGCTGGAAATATGCAAATTAATTAACTGACAGTTCTGTGCCTTTTTTTTTCTCCTACTTTGTTGTATTTATTATTTCTGCGTTTCTGTAGACAGGGTCCTTATTCTATTCCCTTATTCATGGGAAAAGGGGGTGAGTGGAATCACTGTGCCCATTCTCTCCCCAAGCATATGTTGTTGGAAAACCTTCTGTCTCTGTATGAACAGGAACACAGGGATTTTAGGGCTTCTGAAATATTTGATAGATAAGGGTAACAAAAAGGAAGAATCCACAGAAGTAAAGTTCTTCTAGAAAGTTCCATCTGTGTTCCACTTTGAAAGTCCAAAGACAGGAAGTTTTATGTAACAGTTTAGGCATTGGTCAAAGACTTGGACTGAATTATCTCTTTTTCCCCTTTCTTGAATAATTCTAACAATGCGTGGTTTAGATTGCCAAGGAATCTGATGGATGCACTTCAGGTTCTGTGTAACACAAATGCCCTTGCAATGCAGAGTAGCTCCAGGCAGCAATCAGGACCACCACCTGAAGGTGCAATTACCTGCCTCTTCTCTCACCAGCTGTACAATGGCTGTCACCAAACAATAACCACCAGAGACATAAAATATTTCAAAACAACACACCACCCACTGATTAATATTCAGGAATTCTCTACTACAATTTGGAGCTGAGATGACATAATTGGTGCTCTCCTCATGTGTGGGCAATGACATTTTCAAGAAGCACTAGGTCATTTAATTCCCCTTGAATCAAGGTCCTGGGACTGACTAATGCTGGCTATTGGGCTGCTGCCACACAGCTTTTTGTGAAAGGGGGCTTACAGCTTCTGATGCCTTTTCCATGGTGCTGAGGCAATGATACCCATCCTTTCATGGTGTGTGTCTCTCTAAGAGCATCACATCAGAGCTATATTCTTTGATACTGTGATTTTACTTTGTCAACAAGCTAACATCGTTCTGAGAACTGGCAGCAAATCAGTGACCTCAAATCGTGCTGCTTTTTGGTATCTTATCTGTGTTGTGTCTAAGTCTGCAAGACTTAATGTCAGTTTTTAAGAATGTTACTGTTCTTGCTGTCAGTTTTCTAATGAACAAAATATCTACAGTGGCAACCTATGCGTCATTGTTTACATTCTGTATTTTACCACCACTAAATACAGATTTTGCAGCCTCTGTTTAGGAGGCGTTTTATTATTTTGACACCATTCTCCACAAGCTCACTAGGTCACACAAGATAGAGATGGTTGTCTTGTCACACTATGGGCCACTGTCAGATTTTATTATTGTTAGCCCACTATAGATGTGACATGGTGATCACTACTTTGGAAATCATATCTTCTACTTAGATTTTCTCAAGAAAGTGAAAATAGAGATCAAGGACAAGTATAAATATTTTTTATGAACAACATGACAAAGTCTAATTTCTCTTCCTGGACCAGTTTTTTTGAGTCTTAGACTTTTCCCCCTATCTGATTAACCTTAACAGAGTTAAGAACGTTGCTGATGATGTTAACAGCTCTGACAATATTTTTACTACTGTAAATGAATCACAGCTTTTTAAGGCTTTTCAGTTTATAAAGATCTTGGTATATCCTTCAATTGTGTTTTCCTTGTAACACCTTAGAAATGTCATATGAATGCAACACAACAATATCCCATTCCTCCTCTTAGTAGTTAGTAGAGGTTAAGGCATGCTTTTGATATTGTCCTTTGCAGTAGAACAAAATTGGACTGGATGCTATTTTTTATTTTATACGATTTGATTAAGATATTTATGTATGTGTATATTGTGTGCTGCTCATGAGCTCTTCAGTAAAATGCAGCAGTGTGTGTCAGTAACCACCAAATTTCAGTCAGGTTTTAATTGTTTGCAACTTGAGAGTTCATAGAAAAAGAGGGGGTCATGTTTAACCAGGGAAATTCACCTTCTTTGTGCAGCACATTGAACTGGGACATCTCTGAAGACGTATTCCAATATTGATGTTTCTATATATTCTTTAGGATCCTAGAGTCAGAATCATTTAGGTTGGAAGACCTTTCAGATCATTGAGTCCAATCATAAACCTAATGTTGCCAAGTCTGCTCTAAGCGCTGTCCCTAAGCACCACTCATCCTTTAAATAGCTGCAGGGATGGTAACGCAAACGCTTCCCTGGGTAGCCTGTTCCAATGCTTGACAACCATTTTGGTGAAGGCTTTTTCCTAATATCCCATCTAAACTTCCCCTGGCACAACATGAGGTCGAGATTGTTTCCTCTGGTCCTATCGTTTGTTGCTTGGGAGAAGAGGCCTGTACCCACCTCGCTACCACCTCCTTTCAGGCAGTTTTAGAGAGCAATGAGGTCTCCCCTGAACATCCTTTTCTTCAGACTATACAACCCCAGTTCACTCAGCCTCTCCTCATAAGACTTGTGCTCCAGACCTTTCACCAGCTTCATTGCCCTTCTCTGGACACGCTCCAGCACCTCAGTGTCCCTCTTGGAGTGAGGGGCCCAAAAATGAACACAGGATTCAAGGTGTGAAGTCATCAGTGCTGAGTACAGAGGGACAATCACTTCTCTTGTCCTGCTGGCTGCACTATTTCTGACACAAGCCAGGATGCTGTTGGCCTTCTTGGCCACCTGGGCACACTGCTGGTTCATGTTCAGCCAGCTGTCACCCAGCATCCCCAGGTCCTTTGCCACCAGACAGCTTTCCAGCCATTCTGCTCCAAGCAGAGTGTGTGACTGTGCTTGCATGTGTGTGTATGTATAAATATATATTGGAGTATATATGCATATATATAAATAAAATGTGTATGTGTGTATTTCTAGAAAGCAATTAATTTGACTTAGTGTGGTGGGTTGACCTTGGCTGGACGCCAGGTGCCCACCAAGCCACTCTATCACTCCCCTCCTCAGCAGGACAAGGGAAGGCAGGAAATAAAATGGAAAAAAACCAAAATTGTGAGTCAAGATAAAGGCAGTTTAATAAAGCAAAAGCAATGGCCATGCTCAGAAGCAAAGGAAAACAAAAGATTTATTCTCTGCTCCATATCAACAGGCGATATCCAGCCACTTCCCAGAAAGCAGGGCTTCAGTACATGTAGCTGGTGCTCCAGAAGACAAATGTTGTAATAATGAATGTCCCTGCTTCATCGTCCTTTCTCTTAGCTTTTTTTGCTGAGCAGACAACATCTAGGATGGAATAGCCCTTTGGTCAGCTGGGGTCAGCTGTCCTGGCTATGCCCTCCCAAGACCTTGCCCACCTCCAGTCTACTAGTGAGGGGGAAGGCTGGGGAGACAGCCTTGGTGCTGTGTGAGCACTGCTCAGCAACAGCCCAAACACTGGTGTGTTATCAACACCTTTCTAGCTGCCAAGACAAAGCACAGCACTATCAGGGCTGCTATGGGGAAAATTAACTCCATCTCAGACCCAACAGAACATACAAACGGTATACATACATATACCTTCAAAAGTAAGAAACCCAACCCCTATATCTTCTACACACACATATATTTATACAACATACATATTTATATAGCATATGGCATACTATAGATCAATTAACTGATTAATTGGTTGTAATCATAAACAAAGGCTATTGGCCCTATCCTTTTCCCCAGATCAGTAGTATTTTATGGCCATCTCCATCTGATTCTGGTTTATGATAAATAATTTTCTGTCTCTAAAATAAAGCTAAATAATTATTTTGTGCTTGAGAATTTTGGCACCCTGTTTCAGCAAACATATATAAATCACTTCTAGTTTTGGCTGTATTGATGTGATGTTAGTTTTCTTCTCAAGTGGAGTCTCTGGACAACACAGACTTCATGGTCTTTCATGACTGGGGATTTGTTAATCAACTCCTTTGCTTTCCCGGACCCTAAATTTAGAGCTAAATCCTGTGTCCCCTAGACATTTTTTGTAGAACCTGCCATAAAGTGAGTATTTTGTTTTGTGTCTTTTTTGTAGATTCTCAGAGTCTTTGCATCCTTCCATTGCCTACTGGGACAAGATTAATGATTATCTGAACTTTACCTGTGATCTCTATGTGCACCTTGCTGTGTCAACATCTCTCCAAGGTATATTTCACATGTTACATTTTTCACTGTTTTACGCTAGTCCAGCAAGTCTGACCCTTTCAGAGCTGACAGGAACCTCTGGTCATGCTCTTCTACTGCTTTTCATCCTCTACCCTGCAAAGCGTCATCTGTCTTGATCTTACTATCCTCTGTATCATCAAAAAATTATTGCATTTCCGTGCAACATATTGTCTGCAGAAAAAAATATCTGTGTGACCTTCTGAAAAACTGTCTGGCCACAGGGGTATAAAATATGTGCAAATATGGGAAAAAAAAATCTGGGATCATCCATCTTTGCTTCCTGCATTAGGGATTATTCTCTTTTAAATTTCAGGTGTTGATGAAGAACTGTTAGATTTTCTCTGGGTTTATTCCTCTTCCAAAAACCATGGTGGTTCTATTTATTTCTCCTTTGAGTATTTTTATTCTAGCAAGCAAAGATTTTTCTGAGAGCACTCTGGTCCCTTTTTTAGTTCCAAGGCTATGGTTTAAGAACTAAGCTCTTAAAAGCTAAGTCCTGCTAAGAATTGCTGGGTGAGTGTGTTGGGTTATAAGTATGGTGGTCTTATAGGTGACACAGGTAATAGCTCTGCTTCAAGCAGCAACTGTGACTGATTCTTAGCATGTTGTGTGTGAAATGTGGGGCAGTTGGAACAGTCCTATCTTCTGATTTGTACCCGAAGTGTGATAGTCATCCATTATACTCTTAGTTCCAGGTTCTGGGAGTGTACCTTGATTCCAAATTCTGGGCAGTAACATTGGACTAGATGCCCGACACCTCTTCATCACAAACTATACCTATCTGCTTCCAAAACACAAATATACTTCTGAAGTAAATATAAATGGTCCCTGCCCTGGTTTTTAGCTGGGATAGAGTTAATTTTCTTCCTAGCAACTGGTATAGTGCCGTGTTTTGTATTTAGGATGATGAATATATGCTTCTGAAAGCTTTTTTTTTGTGTTACAAGATACCATATTTTTTCCTCTTTTGTTTTAACCTTTTAACCCTTTGACAAGTGTGCTTCTTGAGAACGCAAAGGAATTGATACATTTTTCCATGTATGCTGGGTACTTTTCCTCTTAGTACAATTCTGAATTGTGCTGTATTTTTCTCATTTGTTATTTACCCAAAGCTATTGTTTGCCTTCTTGGTGTGATGCTCATCACTTTAAATCCTCTATTTTATATATTCACCTCTTATTATTGGTGGGTTTTGTGGGTTTTTTTTATTATTATTTATTTTATTTATTTGTTCCTGGGCTGCTATTACAATTTCAGTGACATACTGGCTTATGAACCCATGTACGTTAAAGTTAATAAATTCTCTGTTTGCTCTTTGACTACTACCTAATCCAACTTTAGGTATATCTCATTCTTGTATAAAGAATTCCTTGAAGCTAAAGGTAGTACTGTCATCCTCTTTGTTCACATAGTGTATATTCTGCCTTTGCTTGCATATCCTTGCAATTGCTAAAAAACAATGCAGTTCCCAACCCTTTTACTAAAGCACTGTATTGTATCACTTTATTTGCCAAACTATATGCTGCTCTGTCTGTTGTTTTCAGTGGACTCCACCTTGGAGCTCTTTGCACCTTCATCAGATCTAAGCTTTAATTTGATCTGTGTGATTTCCTTGCCTTAGCAAATTCTAATTGCATTTGTCAAGGTTTAATTTCAAGTGTATCTTTGGACATTTTTCATTCTAGATACCAATCACAATTTGGCATCTTATCAGGGTTTGGCTTAGTTCTCCACAAATTGCAAGATTGGCTCCTGAACGACAATGTTTTCTGGTTTAGTAACTTAAAAAACCTAAGCAATAAAAACCATACAAAAAACAACCAACCCACCAACCAAACAAACAAACAAAAAGTCAAAACAGAACCCCAAAATTTTAGGGCATATGTTTAGGGATGTGTTTTGAAACATTCCTCCAATTTCTATAATGTTTTCATTCCATTTTGCTTTGTAATACAATTGCTCTGAAGATCAAAACCACATCAGGGTAAGCTATTATCATAAATCCTCATCACCTTCCTTTTAGTTGCACCCATTACTCGGGGATGCAAACAGCAGCAGTGTCTAAATATTTTCCAGTTATCACACACATACATTTCCAAGGTTCTTTGTCTTCATGATGTGGCAGAAGCTGGCTTTGCTCAGTCACACAGTCATCACAGGGGAATGTGAGCTTCTGTACAGCATGGCATCCACTTCCAGCTAGCTTTGGTGGGCAATGCTTTTTCCCACAAGCAAAAAATTTTGGCAAAAAGCTCCAGGTACTTGAGCATTTCTCTGGTCAGTATTGTGATGCCTAGATCTCAACAATTGTAATTGCCTGATGTAATTTTTATCCCTGAGCAATGAGGCCAGTATTGGGGTAATGAAAGTACCTGCAGAAGTGATCTAGAGAAGTCAGACAGCTGTATCTCCATCTTGCAGTAGTAAGAGTGAAGTGACATGCAATAGATGTAGATTCCCGAGTGCCTCTGAGCTTTACTTTTACACTTCTCCCTGGCATTAGAGGAACTCTAGCCACAATGGCACTTAGATGGCTAAAACTGACGCTTTTACCTCTCAGGTTGGGGACCTGACCTTTCTACATGAGTAATTCTAACTCCAGGGTTAAAAATCAATCTCAGTGTCTCTCACTAGAGCTCCATGCAATTCTATAGGTAAATTTTAGCCATATTCTCTGAGAGAAACACATGAAACTTATAGTACTTGTACAGAATATGGGATGCCATACACAATGGCTTCAGTCCAGAAAACCCCTGAACCTCATACTGGCATAGTTTCGCTGCATTAGGACAGCCAGGTTTTGGTACAGGATGCGCAGAGCTGTTGTGCAGTGTCTGTTGACAATTCTCAAGATCCAGCTACAGAAATCCCTGAGGAACATAATCTGACCCCAAAGATGACCCTGTTTTGAACAGGACATTGGACTAGAGACCTTTTGAGGTCCCATTCCAACCTGTTTTATTCTATCATTATATGATTCAATGATTTACTAATGACAGTCTGTCCTAGAACAAGGGATGATTAAATTTCTCTCCTTCATTTACAATTCCCCACACTTTTT